>NW_023144635.1:958588-967422 GCF_012932325.1 Thrips palmi
GCCAAGTTGTTACTGCTTCTTACAATGTTGTTTGGTGCCTGGCCCGGCCTGGCCCGCCGCCCTGCAGGGCATGCCCGCCCCGTGTAGGCCCTGCCTGCGCCTCGGCCCTCGCCTTGGCCCTCGCCGTGGCCATGCCCCTCCAGCTCGAGGACGCTCCAGCGACGCTCGGCGACGCGCTCGGCAAACATAACCCGAACGGCAACGTAGACTTATTACGGAGAAGTCCTTGACCCTGCAGGACACGCCCTGCCCGGCCCTTTCACCCTCAATTTCCGCACAGTGACACACCGCACCCGAGGCGCGCCTTTTTCGTTCATCTGTCTTTCTTTTCGTTTTGTTTCTCTTTTAAAAGTGAGGCAGCGCGCGCGCTTGGTTTGAAGGGAACTGCGGTTTAATGTGTTTGCCTAACCCCTCCGGGGCCCCGTCGGTGTGCATGTCTGCGCCCGCGCGCGCGCGCGCGCGGGTGTGTGTGTGTGTGTGTGTGTGTGTGTGTGTGTGTGTGTGTGTTGGTGTGTGTGTTGGTGTTGGTGTGTGTGTGTGAGTGTGTGTGTGTTGGTGTGTGTGTGTGTGTGTGTGTGTGTGTGTGTGTGTGTGGTGTGTGTGTGTGTGTGACCCCATCGGGCTGCTGCAGCGCGGCTCGGTACTCGCCTCCAAATTCCATAATAATCCCGCCGTTTCCCCGAAGTACCAGCCCCTCTGTGGATCGCGGTTCATGGTGTGGTTGGCGTGGCCTGGCGGGGCCGCCGCTCCGAGCCGCGCTGCCGCTGCGACCGTCGGTCGCGTGGATGGTCTGTACGCCATGTACTGCGAATGGTGCCTCCTCCCCCCGCCCCCTTCCGCGAGCCCCGCTCTTTGTGAGATGTTTCCAACTCCCGGGAAAAGACCCCCGGGCGGTGCCGCTGGCGTGGGGGCGCGGGGGGCTTGTGGCGGACGGGTAGGGTAATTTTGCTGGGCGCCGGCACGCCAGGCCGCGCCGCCGCGGTCATGTCGTACTTCATGTGGCCCCGGAACTTGGCCGTCGTATTCCTCGCGCATGACTGGGCGTCGCGACGTCGGCGGCGGCGGGCGCCGCGGGGGTCAGCGGGGGGCCGCGGGGGCGGCGGGGGCCGCGTCCTCGCTGTGTGTCCGTCGCCTACTTTGTTGCGGGACGAATTTGGCGCTGTGGAGCTTGTCGGCTCGGGTGTACTTGAACTTGATAGGCTGGACCAGGTATGATCGTTAGCCGATTCAGGCCCGCCCTGGCCGCGCCAATCTTGCTGAGCGCAAACCAGTGCGTCCTTACTAAGAGCGACCCCATCCCCGGCGGACCGGGACTGAACGCCCACAGCGTCCGGCCCCCGGCGGCTACTCGACCCTTAGTGTTGTATCCTACAGACAGAACGGCCTGCCGGTGAGTAGCTGTATGACGTTAGCCATCGGCAGACCTATCCGCCATGGGTGTCAGACACCAGGACGTGTGAGTCTCCGGGGACACAACCGGTTCAGGGGGACGGTCTTCTTCGCCCCCGTGAAGGGGCATCTCCGGGTCAGCTTGGCGATGGGTGGTGCACGCGCTCCGCGAGCTCGTCGTCAGCGTTGATGTGGGGGTAGTGCACCCCGGCAGGGGGATCTCCTGGGTTGATTGCTGGCGCGGGTTGACGGGGTAGTGCTCGGGCCCTGACTGGCAAGCCGGTCTGTCTGCTGGGCGCCCGGCCCATGCTGGCAGCCGGTCGTGCTGAGCGGCCAGGGTGAGAGGCGCCCCCTGAACCCTGGAGGAGGGAGGCGTGTGGTCGAGGCAGTAATCGCAATCGCTGTCGGACGCCCGTCGGGTAGGCAACCCCTCGGTGTTCTCCGTCGTTGGTGCTGCCTACGTGCCAGGCGCTGTGGCGGCTGTCACTACAGGTGCTCAGCTGGCCGTCCCTGCGTCGCTGGAGCGGCCGCGACACCCGTCCAAGCAGCAAGGGGGGAGGACCTACACCAAAGCCAAACCCAACACCGAATCCAAACCCCGAAACCCGAACAGGCACTCATCCTTTAGGCGCAGGCATCCTTCTTGCTGACTCCAGGCTGGGTTGTCGGGATGTGCAGATGTCGATCCTGGGTCAGAATCTGGCAACCCGGCATGGTGCCCGCGGGTCGCCTCTGACCGACATCTGGTCATCTGGTGGAGCCGTCGGTGCGAGACGAGCGGAGCGGCGAGGGCCTGAGCCGAGCCGAACCACGCTGCGGACCGGCGCCGAGCCGAGCCGGGGTAAACCCCGGGCTGCCGACTGCAGCGACGAACGGCACGGCACGGCCCGGCCCCGCCCGGCCCCGAAAGGCCGCCCCGCCAGCCCGTCTCCCTCGCACCTTACGGAATTTCCACGGGTGCGAGAGAGACCGGCCGGCGAGACGACGCTCCGGAGCCCGGCGGCACCCGCCGCATCGCACGCGCGCCGCCGCTGGGCCTCCGGACATCTAGCTCCCGTTGAACGCCTCCCTGAACGGCTTGTTGAACGCGGGAGAACGGCACAGCGGGGGCGCGGCGCCGGCGCCGCAGGTGGACGGAAGCAGGGGGTACACGAGCACCGCGCCGGCGGATCCACCACCGGCCAGTTGCACCACGGGCACGGCGCACTGATCTTCACGACACAAAGCACTGGTAGCACTAGACACTGCACTAGACACTGCACTGGCGACGGTTGTGTACCGGCCGCTGGAATCTTGAAGTTTTCGGCTTTGGGGCTGGTTGCTCGGATGGCGTGGGCGCTGGTGTGGCCAGGTAGCTACGGATGCCGCGCTGCTCGGTGCCGCGCCGGGGTAAACACTGACGCCAAAGCTGACGCCAAAACTAATTTGCACAGAACTCGGACACTGTTGCACCGATCGCCGCGAAACTTTGTAGCTCGACGCGCTAGATGCTCACGGACCGACCGATACCACACTCGACCCGGAAAACCGACTTTAAACCACCAAAATCCAAGGGCCAACACGGAGCGACGTGAAGGCCTGCTGCTTCCCGCCGCCATGCCCCCCCGGCTCCCGGCTCGGGTGTGGCCACAGCTGGCTAGGCCTAGGGCCGCCCCGCGCCGCCCCGCCACACCGGGGGTGCTAAGCCCACAGACTACAGGCCGTGCCGGGCCCAGCAGGCCCTACAGGGCGCATCGAAGGCCGTGCGTGTTCATTACTCACCCACCCCCTTTTCGCCGCCATCTGGAAAGGTCCTAAGTCACGCAAGGCACTTATGGCGCGGTGCAGAACAACGCGGATTTGGCATTTGGCGGCCCACACTGTTTGCCCCGCGGCTCGCCGCCGCACCGCGCGCCGACTATTTCTCCGGGATTTTCCGGCCGGGCGGAGGACTGATTCAGTGAGGAATGGCGCCAGGCGGCGGCAGGCCCAGGTAGGCAAACAGACGAACCGCCCCCGCCCCGCTGGATGGGGAGGGGACGACGCGCACCACAAGGACGCCGAGCATCGAGGCGAGCGAGGTGGCCTCCCAGCGGGGCTCGAATCACGATGAACATGATCCCACCAACGGATTCCACTTCACTTCCAACAGGGAGGAATCCATTGGCGGCAACGTGGCCAAACTTCTGCTCGGTTTCGTTAATTCTTGATCCTGTCAAACGACTAGCGTTCGCCTGATGTAGCTCCTCTTTTATACTAGGGGTACGCGCCGTTTAGTCTGGGCGCGTAGTGTGGCTGAGCGATGCGAATTGACATAGTTTGAGCACTTTGAACTTTGCTTGAGTAGACGAAATGTCCATCTTAAGGGCTCATATTCAGTGAACTTTAGACCAGGGGTTCAAATGGAAGTGATTTTCGTTATCAGAACACCAAAAACTGCTGGGATCAGTGTCAAACTCCATTTAAAAATTTTGGTCCAAAATTGGTCAAAATTCGGTTAAATGTGAGTCTGGGAAAAGTTTGAAGGTCATTTTTGAGTTCAGCACACCAAAAACTGCAGGAAACAATATAAAACTCGACATGAAAATTTTGGTCCAAAATGACTAATTTAGGATGAAAATATAAGTCTGGAGTCGAAATGAAAGTGATTTTCGTTATCAGCACACAAAAAACTGCTGAGATCAATGTCAAACTCGATTTAAAAATTTTGGTCCAAAATTGGTCAAAATTCGGTTTAATGTGAGTCTGAGAAAATTTTGGAAGTCATTTTTGAGTTCAGCACACCAAAAACTGCAGGAAACAATATAAAACTTGACTTGAAATTTTTGGTCCAAAATGACCTAATATGGGATGAAAATATAGGTCTGGTGTTAAAATGGGAGTGATTTTCGTTATCAGCACTCAAAAAACTGCAAGAATCACTGTACAATTAATTTTTAAGAATTTAACCAAAAATCGGTTAAATTTTGGGTCAGGGGTCAATTTAGAGGTCAATATCCAGGTCAGCGCACTGAAAAATACATGGAAACACATAAATCTCATCTTGGAAAGTTTGGCCCCAAATTGCGTAGCTCTAGACGAAAATGTAGGATTGGCGTTGAAATAAATGTAGTTTTTGTGACCGGTACACTGAAAACTACACACAATACTTTAGACTCAATTTCTGTATATTGTTTCTATTTGTCTTCATGAAGTACCCTCTGTCGTCACCAATTCCCTGATGGCACACCAAAGCGAATCCCTCAGTCGAGTAAAATTCAATTGCCAGCATTCAATCGCTTTATTGGCTACTCGTATGCTTAGTTCACTATTCGATAACTATTTTTTCTTAACTTATGAACTCACAATTTTGTAAGTAATATTTATGAAACAATTTGTCATTCTTTCATTGTTAACCAGTGAATAAAACAATATTGATTGGAATATGTTATCACAGTTAATATTGAGAGAGTCAGTTTAGGGTAGGCTGATCTGAACCAGTTAGCGGGGACCAATTATTGTCAAATCCAGTGTTTCGTCACATAGAGACCAATGCCAAGGCTACCCAAGGCTTAATGAACCGACATAATTTATCTTACTCATGTAATCAATACTAAGTAGTATCAGTTATATTAACTTTGGTGAAGTTAAAGGAATCGTCTCATTAAATCCCATCACTAATCATATATATAGTTGGTTGTCTATGCACTAATTGACTCACCGCTCAAAACCTGAGTCGTCTCTTTGAACCCAATATCAATTCAAACTCTGTTAGGATTAAACATACACAACCATACATTGATTCTATTAATAAACACATGTTAGTGCTTTTGCATTCTTGTCAGCTTGCAAGCATTGCAATAGAATGTATTTCTCGAGTCCAAACTAAGTATGCCCGCTAATTTCAACACAAGTTATTTATGCATTTCCCTGATTTCCTTTACTATGAAAATTTAAAAAAGGGGATGACACTAGAGAAAATGAAATAAGAAGATGCACACAATACAAAGGTCAAAATGAAAACATTCCTTTTTACAATGCTTTGTCAAAGTGCACTGACCTGAAGATGATTCCCCTATGACAGTGGAGGGGGGAGAGGGGAACGAAACACGTAAATCATTCTCAAATCCATTCTCCATATTTCGCTGTGTTGGTGTTCCAAAAGGGTTTTAAACATTTTAGAATGTTGAAAAATTAAGGCCGATCTCATTTCCAAACCGTTCTGCTCTTTAATTCGTTTTATTTGCTTATTTGCTTATGTCCCGTATTTGAGAGCCGCGGACCCGCAGGTATGAGAAATTGGTACGCGGCGCGGCGCTGCCAACCTAACCACGCTAATGACCTGATTCAAAAATATGTTTTGAATATTTCAAACGATACTAAACAACGATTTGAAACAAACTCGTGTTGGGGGGTGCTAAGGCGACGTTAAATACGAAATCTTGAAACTATAGCCACTGTAGTTGCTGAGAATCGTTGGTGAGTACAAACAGACTCACAGACAGACAGACAGACAGACAGACGCACGACCAGTCACTTTTCAGCGCGCCCAAACACGGCAAGGGCTTCGCTATCGCTCAGCCAAAAATTGAATTTTAAAAGGAACTGATTCGGTTTAACTTTCCTAGCGCACGCCCGTTTTCAAGATACAAAGTTAGAGGTACGCAATTTGAAATCGGCAAGCTTAACAAACCCTTATCATGTGTTCGATTCGAGTCGTCCTGACGACTGAGTAGCGCGCAAGATTTCGGAGTGTGTCCGGGGCTGGGGGTAAGCGTGAGCGCTGTGCCTTGGCAGAGTGCACGTCGTGTGCGGAGTCTGGGCCGGACGTGGGGCTGCGTCGCGCCGCGTCGTCGGGGACTGTCGAGTCGAGTCCCCGCGGGGTTGCAGCTGGCCTGCTTGGCCTGCTTAGCTCAAAGGCAGCAGCTCTGGACAAGTGCGGCGCGGCGTGGATCAAAGTGAGAGGATGACTGAATGAATTACTGTCTCGTACCCCGCCTCCCGCCTGGCTGGTTGGCTGGCTGGCTAGCTGACTGGCTGGCTGGCTGGCTGGCTGGCTGGCTGGCTGGCTGGCTGGCTGGCTGGCTGGCTGGTTGGCTGGCTGGCTGGCTGGCTGGCTGGCTGGCTGGTTGGCTGGCTGGCTGGCTGGCTGGCTGGCTGGCTGGCTGGCTGGCTGGCTGGCTGGTTGGCTGGCTGGCTGGCTGGCTGGCTGGCTGGCTGGCTGGCTGGCTGGCTGGCTGGCTGGCTGGCTGGCTGGCTGGCTGGTTGGCTGGCTGGCTGGCTGGCTGGCTGGCTGGCTGGCTGGCTGGCTGGCTGGTTGGCTGGCTGGCTGGCTGGCTGGCTGGCTGGGTCGCCGCTCCATCCGAGTGGCCGAGGCCCGAGGAGGGAGGCGGTCGCTGCTTCAGACGTGCAGCCCTGCTGCTCCTGGAAGTGATCTCCGTTGGCAAGCCGTCCAGATGGGGCGCCGTAGCGCCGTATCCGGGTGCGGCTTGCAGTGTCGTCGCTCCGGGGCCGGAGTGCGGGTGGCAAGGGACGGGTTGCTCCGTCCGGCACTGCCGGCCACTGCAGACGAGAGTCGTCTCTGTCTCTCGCGCACTCGTTCCGTATCGGTGCGAGCGAGACAGCGCGGCGAGAATGACTCTCGGTGGCAGTCTGCGGCGCCCACGGAGGCGGCCAAAACTCTAGACGCGTTTTGAGCTCCAAAGTCACTAAGGTGGACTCGAATCGAACGTGTGACCCCACCAATGGATTCCTCGTTCGGAGAGCAATCCATTGATGGGGTCACTCGTTCGGTTCGAGTCCAGCTTAGCGACTCTGGAGCTCAAAACGCGTCTAGAGTTTTGGCCGCCTCCACTGGTCTTCTGGACTACTGTGCCACAGCGGCGAGCGGCAGGCTGGCGCCGTGGGGTTGTTGGAAAAGTGCGGCTCGGCTCGGGCAAGGCTCGGGCCGGCTGCTGCGCGTGCCGTTGGTATGCCAGCCACGCTCCACGCGGCCGAGGCCGCCGAGGCCTCCACGCAGGACGCAGGGCAGGAGCGGGTCGATGGCTGCGCGCGAGTGCGAGTGCTGGCACCACCAGGGCGCTGGCCGTGCCGGCCCTGCTGCCGGCAGCCTTGCCATCCATCCAGCCTCCTCCTCTCCCAGGCCATCTCGACGGACCTCCTGGCCTGTCGGCAAGCCCGTCCGCAAGCCCGCCGCTCCTGGAAACGGCCGCCAGAGCGCGCCTCCACCGCAAGGGGCTGCCCCAGCGCTGCCCCGCCACTGTTACTGCGCCGCCAAATTGTTTGACGTACACTGTACACGCAGCCGATAGGGCCTGGCCGCTGTATTCGGACCTTTCCCTTTTTATGGTGGATTTGAGTTATGGGCGCGGCGGGCCGGGGGGGCTGCTCGCTGCGCGCTTGGGGCGGCGGGCCGACGGGCCGGGCCGACGGGCCGGGCGGTCCCGAGGAGCTGCTTGAGCATTCTCACAACGCGACTACGCGCCGCGCCCTCGCTTTCGCGGAGATACAAAGTATAAACTGGCGTATAAAAAGCGGGATTGCTTTTCGAACTATTGACCCAAATAGGCCTCGGGCGCGCGCCCTTCCCCACCGCGCCGCCCCGCTGCCTTTGTGGCCTTGGAGGCCTGGCGGGCCGCCTTTTAGGACCGCAGTTTGGGGGGGCGCTGTGGCCCACGGCCCGCACGGTAAACCGAATGCCTCGAAAACCGGGAGAGCGCCCCGGTTTTGGATGCGCTGTCTCACTCCCTCTCCACAAGATAGAAAAAGACAGCGCACCCAAAACCGGGGCGCTCTCCCGGTTTTCGGGGCATTCGGTTTACCGTGCGTGGGGCCGGAGGGGCCGAAGGCCCGAAGGGGCTGGAGGCGCCGGGCCGGGCGGCGCGGGGCGGGGCGGGGCGGCGCGGGGCGGCGCGGGGCTGGGGGTCGTTGGCCCGTTGTTAATTCCAGCCTCACCTTAGACCGCGATGGCGAGGCGGCGAGGCGCCGAGGCAGGGCGAACGCGGCAACGCCACCAACGCCGGCAACGGGGGCCCCTGGTTCAAGTTTGTGGGACCGGATTGGATTGCAGCCGCGCCCCGCCGCGCCCCGCCGGGCCGGCCGGGTCCTTCGGACCGCTCCGTTTAGGGGTGAGCGGCGCGGGGGCCTCGTGGCTCTCGTGGCCCTCGTGAGGCGATAAAATGAAGCTCTACACCGGGGGAGGTAGCCATGCAATCTGCAAGCCGGGCAGGGCGGCGGCCGGGCGGGCAACCCAACCCCGTGCCACACTTCGCAGCAAGTGGGGGGGGTGGCGGGGCGTGGCGGGGCGTGGCGGGGCGGGGCGTTCCGGGAGCCGACACCATCGTGCGCGTGTTCGTTTTTGTGTGTTGTAGAGTGAGTGTGTGTGTTGGTGTGTGTGTTTTTTCCATCGACGATATTCGCCTTGCTCCAGGATGGGGGGGCCCCGGCGGTGCTGCTGCCGTGTTTTGCATGCAGGACCGAATCGTCCC
>NW_023144635.1:967922-985151 GCF_012932325.1 Thrips palmi
CTCTCTCGCACTCGTGGGTCGGCGCGTAGCGGTGCGAGAGAGACGGAGCGCCGTTCGAGGGCCTCGTCGTCGGCTAGGCCAGTGCGGCCTCGGCCAGGGACAGGCAGGCCGGGCAGGCCGGCGGGCCGCTCAAAGGGACGTCACATCGACTCACCTCAAACCGTCTTAATTACAAATTGGCCCCCCCTCCCCCAAGCCATCGAAGGCCGCGGCGTCACGTCCCAGGATAACACCGCTGCACAGGAGGCTGTTGTACAACGGGCCCCGGGGGCACGGCGGCACGGCGGCACGGCCATGGGCCCCGGCGGGGCCACGACGCCTCGACGCCACGCCGAGCCGCTGAAGCCGACCCAGAGCACAAAATCTGGCTGGCACAGTGCTGGCGGAATATCGAACAATGTGCGTGGGTTCGTCGTCTGTTTCCTTCCCGATACCTGTGCCCAAACAACAACCCTATCGCCGCACTTTTTTGAGGATTTCTCGAACGTTTACTTTTGCTGAGACTTCAGATTTTAAAAGCGGCACGAGCGCAGGGAGCGTGAAAAGGTAATGATCAGCCTGGGCAGTAGGCAACCCACCTGCACCAATGTGCAGAGATCGCTAGGGATGCGAAGGACGGTAATATTACCGGTAATTACCGGTAAATAACGGTAATTTACCGCGACGTCGAAAATCCGGTAATTAACGGTAAAATTCAATTTTTGGCCATATAGTTGTTTTCGTAAATTAAATGAACTCGGGACTCAAATAGAAGCAAAGTGTAACATATTATCATCGTAACGGATTCAAACTGACCGCCCTTCACCACCGTGCAACAGTCCACATAGGAGCTTTGGCTAGCTAGCAAGAAAACTGTGCCTGCTGAAGGGGAATACACCGCTGCTTTGCTCGTCGATCTTTGTGTACGACGGCACTGAGAATCCAAACGCTTTAAGTATAGCGTCAATTTGTGCAATGCTTTTGCATTGCTTTCCCATTCCCATGCATATGGCTATGGCATTGCACGTATGGTGCGATATCTCAGTGCATTGCACCATACGTGATATACCCATAGCGTTTGGAATCTCAGGGGGTTTCTTTTAAAAAAGAAATTGGTCGATCAGTTAATAAATATTGACCCTATCCGCTGATTTTTAAATTTTGTCGATTTACTGTCATACAATAAAAATAACCCCTTTTTACACTTTAAATACATTGGAAAACATGAATATTTGATAAATCAGCCAAAAACTCGAACTTTACCGAAAATTACCAATTTTACGGTAAATTACGGTAAATTACCGTTTTCTACGTAACGTTGAATTTTACCGGTAATTTAGCATCCCTAGAGATTGCCTACCTGACAGGCGCTCTGCTGCAGCAGCCCACGATCATTGGTCTAGCCCGTAATGGTAATGGTAATGGGCAGTAGGCAACCCACCTGCATCCATGTGCAGAGATTGCCTACCTGACAGGCGCTCTGCTGCAGCAGCCCACGATCATTGGTCTAGCCCGTAATGGTAATGGCAATGGGCAGTAGGCAACCCACCTGCATCCATGTGCAGAGATTGCCTACCTGACAGGCGCTCTGCTGCAGCACCCCCCCATCATTGGTCTAGCCCGTAATGGTAATGGTAATGGGCAGTAGGAAACCCCCTGCATCCATGTGCAAAGATTGCCTACCTGACAGGCGCTCTGCTGCAGCAGCCCACGATCATTGGTCTAGCCCGTAATGGTAATGGTAATGGGCAGTAGGCAACCCACCTGCATCCATGTGCAGAGATTGCCTACCTGGCAGGCGCTCTGCTGCAGCAGCCCGGGCGGTAGGCATGCATCCGCATGCAGCCTTGGGCACCGGCTGCCAACCCTGCAAGGCGCTCGGGCCGGCAGCAGCGCAGCAACGCAGCAGCGGCACACAGGTCGGTGCAGCACCTGTTGTTGTCACAGCTCGGCTGATTCGCAGCGGACGATGACATCATCGGGCCGGTCGGGCACAAAGCGAGAATCACATTTGAATATTCTAGCAGCTGTCGCTGCTGCGCTGCCGCCGTCCTGCCGTCCGGGGGCTGCCGTCCGGGAGTACCTTCGCGACAACGTCCGGCGGGAGGGGGAGCAGGGACGGGGGCAGGAGGGGGAGAGGGGAGGGGAAGTGCACGTCCACGCCAAAACAGCGCGTCTTGTCGTCGGAGGGACGCGCAGGGGACGCCAAAAATAAGGCGATTTGGCGGTTGGACGGGCGGGCCGCGACGAAGAAGACGGCCTCGGGGTGCTTGTCGGGCCGGACAGCCCGCGGCGGGCGGCAGCAGGGACCAGGGCGGACCAGGGCGGACCAGGGCCCGGGGCAGCCAGAGATTGCCCCTGTCAAGGAGGCAGCCCGCCGAGGCCCGCCGAGGCCCGCCGAGGCCCGCGCAGCGCGGCTCCAAATTAATGCCGGCCAAATGACAGCCTGGTCGATGAGCCAGCGGCGAAGCAGCGGGGCCCGCAGGCCCGCAGGGCCGATCCCGAACAGAGCTTATCGCTGCGTCCCTCTCGCACTCACGGGGCGTCCGGCACGGGTGCGAGAGAGGCAGAGCGACGAGAGCACGGTTCGGAACCGGACCGCGGCGGGGGCAGCGGGCAGCCGGCGCTACTGTTTCCGATTCGTCAGTGGTCCCCGCCTCGCCGTCGGCCTGCCTGGATGAACGTGCCGGGCAGCCTAGGCCGCCCATGGGCCGGCCGCCAGCACCGCGACCACCGCGACGAGCCCGCCGCTCTGCCGCTCTGCCGCGCTGCCCCCTCCCAGTCAAGAGAGCTCCTCAGACAAATGAGGGATATTCGATCACAGGATGCAAACCCACTCAGCATTCGTTAGCCGGCCGAGGGTATAACTCGCCTCTAACGAGACCATCCTTCATGTCAGCGTAGTTCGCCGGTACACTGCCCGACATTTTTCGCCCGTTCCCCCCGCCTCCTCCTCCTCCTCCCTCTTCTCCTTCTCGCTGCTTTCATTTCGATCCCCAAAGAAAGCGGGAAAGTGGCAGGCCGATCGAAAATTAATTAGAGGCCAGCCAATACAGCCGACTCCCTTTTTCGCTTTAAATTCGCAGCGCCCTTGAAGCGGCTGCCGGGGCCGTTAGGCCGTTCGGGGCTCGCACCGCGTGTCACAGCGCCGGCCTCGTCCTGGACTCGGGGCCGTCAGGACTCAGGGCCCTCAGGACCGTCAGGACCGTATGCCGAGCGATTAGAACCGTCTCGTCACTGTCTCCGTCGCACCAACGGGACTTGCCGAAGGGTGCGAGAGAGACGGAGCGACGAAGTCTTTCGGAATCGCTCGGCAGGACGGTGAGGACCTCGGTGAGGACCTCGGTGAGGACCTCGGTGAGGACCTCGGTGAGGACCTCGGTGAGGACCTCGGTGAGGACCTCGGTGAGGACCTAGGTGAGGACCTCGGTGAGGACCTCGGTGAGGACCTCGGTGAGGACCTCGGTGAGGACCTCGGTGAGGACCTCGGTGAGGACCTCTACCTCGCTGAGGACCTCAGCGGTGCGCACTGGGACGCCAGGCGATACTTGGCCGAGTCAATACGGCAGGAAGGGGACCAGCATATCTTATCAAGGAACACGAGAGGTACCGAGAAAGGCGAGGTGCAGGCAGGCATGGCCACTTCGGACAAAGCACGCCTGCAGAAAAGAAAAATAACACACTGCACTTTCCTCAGACCAAGCTGCCACCCGTTTTCCTCCTGCGCGCACCGTTTCCTGGTCGAACTCTGCAATGCGTAAACGGACACAAACAGCACGCACACACGGAAAGAATTTGAAAAACACACATCGCACTACGGCGTCACTAAACAATGCGTCCGCGCGCGCACACGCGCGCGCGCGCGCACACACACACACACACACACACACACACACACACACACACACACACACACACACACACACACACACACACACACACACACACACACACACACACACACACACACACACACACACACACGGCTCGCCGGGTCTCGGCAAAATACTGAACCGGTCCGTCAATTGGTTGTACTAACTGGCCGAAACAACAGCGGACAGGGCCTTTGCCTCGTCGTCTGTGGCGCTGCGAGCCGAACGCACCGTGGTACACTGCGAGGAGGCCGACGAGGACGAGGAAGCCAGGGCGGCGCCGGGAAAACAAAGTGGAAACGAAATACCGCCGCGGTTTCCAGAAAGGCGCGCGGGCGGACAGTGACGGCAGCAGACGAGGAAAATCGGCCGCTCAGCGGCAGGGCAGCGCGTGGCGGCGCGCGCCAGCGGCCTCGCCAAGCGGATGCGAGATGTAAAACCGATGCAAACAAGCTATTTCTATTGTAGGGCGGAAGAGGAGGAAGGAGACTGACAGACAACGCGCGCGCGCGCACACCCACACACACATCTACACACAAACGGGCGCACACACACACACACACACACGCACACACACACTCTCTCTCTCTTTGAACGTTTCCTTTCTGTTCCCCTGGGCAGGATGGTTGACTGACGCATAGTTCAGGAATCGCACATACACAGGCGCACACAAATACACACACACACACACACATCCTGTCCAGCAGTGCGCAGTCGTCCCCTCTCGCAATAACGTTGCGAAACGCAGATGACGTCACCGCACCACTTCATCCTTTCCTTTTCACTCAGACCGGCCTCCCCCTTCCCCCCACCCCACCCGCACGCGGCGCTTTACGCTCCGCGTGCACAAATCTAACAAACCCCGAACAAACCTTTCGGAAAAGGACGGGAAAGCGGAGAGGGTCGCGGCGCGGCGGGGAGAGAGGAGTCAAACCGCACACGCACACACGCACGCACACACGCACACAGACAGACACACACATGCACACACGCACACAAACACAGACACACGCGCACACACACGCACGCACGCACACACTGCCGCAAGGGTGGTAAAGGTAAAGCGGTCGCGGTCCATTCATCGCTAGAGAGGGGTGGAAAGAAAAGGGGATGCAGAGAGAGAGGGAGGGAGAGGCGAAAAAAAATTGGGGGTGAGGGAAGGCCAAAGGCCGAGCCGAGCCGGCCCGCGGTCGGCCCTGACGCTCAATGGAGCCGATACAGCGGAATTGGAGCTTTTTGCTCACAAAGAGTTCCCATCGCATCCCGTGCCGGCCGTGGCCGCCGCCCCGGCCACGCCAGTCCACAGTGGGCCAGAAGACCGGTGGAGGCGGCTAGAACCCTAGACGCGTTTTGAGCTCCAGAGTCTCTAATTGGGACTCAAACCGGACGTGTGACCCCACCAATGGAATGCTTTGCGAACGAGGAATCCATTGGTGGGGGTCACACGTTCGGTTCGAGCCGCATTTAGCGACTCTGGAGCTCAAAACGCGTCTGGAGTTTTGGCCGCCTCCACCCGTCTTCTGACCCACTGTGCGGTCCATCCCCGGCCTCGGCCACCCCGCCACCATCTCGGCCTCGGCCCGGTCGGCCAGCCAGCGGGGAACAAGTTTGGCCTAGGCTGTGCACAGTGCAGGCACCATGCAGGCCGAAGGGCCGCCGCCACCGACCGCGATGAGAACGGCCTTGGCCGCGGACGGCACCGCCACACTGCCACCGGGGGAGAGAGAGAGAGAGAGAGAGAGAGAGAGAGAGAGAGAGAGAGAGAGAGAGAGAGAGAGAGAGAGAGAGAGAGAGAGAGAGAGAGAGAGAGAGAGAGAGAGAGAGAGAGAGAGAGAGAGAGAGAGAGAGAGAGAGAGAGAGAGAGAGGTGAGTCACCCGCTTCCGCTCGCGAGCGGGAGAGTCAGCCCAGCGCACTGATGATGCCGAGAGCCGTTTTCGTGTCGCCCTGTCTCTCTCTCGCACTCATGAGCATGAGGCGTCTCGTGGTGAAGGTGCGAGAGAGACAGAGCGACCAGAACGAACAGGCAGGACGGCGCAAGGCGCATGCGAGGCCCGCGTGAGACCCGCTGCCGTCGAGATTGGCGTCGAACGGGAAACGCTCCCGCCAGCCCTGCCAGCCCCGCCAGCTCAGCCAGCGCGGCCCTCTAGGCCAGACGAGCGGGGGAAGAAAGGCGCCGAATTCCGAATTTGCACAATGTAAATAGGGCCGCGGCCAATCAGAGACGCGCTGCAGATTCGATTATTAATCAAGAAACCCGGGGATGCAAATCTCGACGCAGGTGAATCAGGCGGGCAAAAAAAAGGGGAGGAAAAAGGAAGAGAGAGGGAGAAGGAGATCTCCTCGAGGAGGATTCTCGCCTGGCCTTCCTAACGTGTGTGACCAACCGGCCGACAGACGACAGACCGACAGACAGACAGACCGCGCCGCCCCTCCGAGCGGGCCATGCCATCTTTCTGATGTCCGCGCCGGTTTGGCCGAGAAGCCAACGAGAAAACTTTGGAGGACGCGCAATGCAGAATCTAATTAAAGAAAATGCCGCCGGGGGCGCTGCGCTCGCTGGCCGCCGGCTAGAAGGGGGTGCCTTGCATGGGGTCGCGTGGCACATACGCCGTGGTGCGCGGCTGCGCGGTGGCGATACGTCGAAAGTGGACCGCGCGGGCCGCGGACCGCCCGGCCTGCCCCCGGGCCTACCCCGCACAGTGGGCCAGAAGACCGGTGGAGGCGGCCAAAACTCTAGACGCGTTTTGAGCTCCAGAGTCGCTGAATAGTACCCAAACCGACTGTGTGACCCCTCCAATGGATGGCTCTCCGAACGAGGAATCCATTGGTGGGGTCACACGTTCGGTTCGAGTCCCATTTAGCGACTCTGGAGCTCAAAACGCGTCTGGAGTTTTGGCCGCCTCCACTGGTCTTCTGGCCCACTGTGCCCCGCCAGCCAGCGGGGACGCTATGAAAACAGGGCCAACAATGCGCGGGAAGATCCGCCGCGTTGACACATGGCTGCAGGGCCACGGGGTGGAGGGCGGCTCCCACCCCTTGGCCGCGCCCGGCCCGGCCCGGCCCCCTCGGCGCCTTTTTGCCAAGTCTCCTGACCCACATACGGGGCCTTAGGGCGGCGAGGACGGCCAGGGGCGGGTCCGGGCCGTCGCAGTGTTTTCGCTGCGATGTACGACAAGCATTACGAGAGCCTCGGCCAAGACCTCATCTCGAAATGCCCCGGTCCGGTCCGGTCCGGCCCGGCCCGGCGACCCCCGCGGCCCGCGGCCCGGCCGCCTGCATGTGTTTGGAGTCGCCCCGCCGGCCTCCCCCCATAAACCGGCGGCCGGCTCGCCACGGCCCGGCCGCCACTAAAGGGAGAGGGGACGGGGGCTGGCCGAGGCCAAGGCGAAGCCAAATCAAGGAAGGAAAATCTTTGTCCGCCAATAACTCCGGGGCGCGCGTGCGGCGGACGACGAGGACGACGACGCAGTAAAGCAGGCCGAGGCCTTGGCAGCAAATCCGGCGGACCAGACCCTCCCGCCTAATCATGTGGTGACAGGGACTCAGGGACAAGCACCGCCAGCACCGCTAGTCCCACGCAATCTTGAATATCAATCGCTCTGCCGGGGCGCCGTCGGGCGCCGTGCTCGCGGTGTCGGGCCTCGGCCCGCATTAATCGTCTGCTGTTTTGTCGCGGGCACGCCGCTGACACGGCGGTGCGACTCTGGGAACAGCCCGCCGCCGCAGACCGCGACGCAGCGGGGCGGCCTGCCCACCGCACTGCTTGTCCTCCTCCGAGGAGGCGCGCGCCGACAGACTGATTCCGAGAGTCGGTTTCGTCGCTCTGTCTCTCTCGCACTCATGGGGCGTTGGGTGTGAAAGAGACAGAGCGACGAAGGCGACTCTCGGGATCAGTGTGTAGGTCTATGTCGGCAGCGGCTGCAGCGGCAGGAAGTCGTCAATCCGCGCGAAAAAGCGGCGCTGCACGACGGCGACGTGCAAAAGCGCACAGCCAACTAAAAGTTGGAGCGCCACTCGCTGGCGCCGCTTCGCCGCTGGCAGCAGCACGCCGACGGCGCCCCCGCGGGGCCCCGGCCCCCCGCCGCGCAATGCAATTGGCAAGAGGAAACTAATTTAAGTTTGTCAAAATGTGGCCCTTCCTGTATTGTGATTCGGGTGCCGATGAACCCCGAGGCACGGCCCCGGCGAGAGCAGCGCCCCGACAGCGTCAGCACGTCAGCGCCAATCAGGGCCCTCAAAGCGCAGCCCGCGCCGCGCCCTGCCGCCCTGCCGCCACGACGCAAACAATCTCGACATTCGGCGCAGCCCCACCAGCAGACTGATTCCGAGAGTCGTTTTCGTCGCTCTGTCTCTACCGCACTCACGGCGCGTTCCCCGTGGGTGCGAGAGAGACGGCGCGAGGATGACGTCTCTCGGAATCAGTGTGCCGCCCCGGCAGCCCCGCCTGCCTGCCGGGCGATAACGCCGGCCTGGCCGCCTCGGTGGCTGCGCTGCTGCACTGGGGGATGGGCAGGACCAGGACATGCAGCGAGCGCCCCGCGCGCAGCGCGCCAAAGTGTAAACAGGAAATGGCGCTGCTTGCTGCTGGCTGCAAGGCTTGCGGGCTTCGGGCGCATTCACAGTGCACACGGCGCCGCGCCGCGCCGCGCAGAGTTCTGCAATGGGCGGGCGGTCTCTACCCGCCGCCTCAGACGTGCGAGAGAGACAGACAACGAGCGAGGGAGACGAGGCGGTAGTGGCGTGGCCGACGCTACAACTGCAACTTGCCGAACTCTTCCGATTTGGCGGGTAGGCCTCTACCCACGGGCTCGGCTCTGCTCGGCTCCCGCTCGGGCCCGACCTGCCAGCCGAGCGCGCCGGTAGCGTGCCGTGTGGGGTGGCGTAGCCGGCGCGGAGCATGCGTGGCGTGGCCAGGCGTAGCGCTCGTAGGCAGATTTGGTGGGTACCCGGTCTACCCGCTCAGCTAGTCTGGTCGGGCGGCCACCCTACCCGTGGCCAGGCGCTGGGTAGGGTCGGGCGCCGGACCACGAGTGGTGCCTGAGCCAACGGGTAGAGGCCGCCCGCCCAATGCAGAACTCTGGCGCCGCGCGTGCAACTACAGTGGCGGGGCCGGCCGCCCCCTCCGGCTTTTGTGTTTGCGCGATAACTTGCTCTGTGGCTAAGCTAGCAGCGCTAGCAGCGGCAGGGACCCTGCGGCCCGCCCGGCCCGGGGTGCTGGCCAGCTGATAGAACACGGACCAGTACACTGCGCAGCACGGCGCAAAACGGCGCGGCGCTGTGAGTGGCACAGCCGCGGCTGAAAAGACCCGCCAGGCCGGCGGAAGGAGCGCCGCGAAATATGGATGGTGAGAAGAAGAACTTGTCGCGTGGCGAGGCGCGGCGAGAGCAGCGAGGCGAGCATCTCGCCACTCCGTTCCCCGCGGGGCTCCCAGCCCGGAGCAGCAGAGTGCACTGAGAAAACCTTACAAACTATTTTGGGCCTTGCAAAGAAAAGAAGTTAGTATAACAAAGTATTTTGAGCATACGTAAGCTTACAAAGAAAATAATTCGTAATTTACGAACTATTTCTTCGTATAACAAAGTATTTTAGTTTGTTATATGTATGCTCAAAATACTTCGTAAGGTTTTAAGAGTGTGATTCCGAGAGGCGTTGTCGTCGCTCTGTCCCTCTCGCACTCACGAGGCGTCCCTATAGGTGCGAGAGAGATACAGCGACGAAAACGACTCTCGGTTAAACCCGCGGCAAGGCGGTGCGCGCGGCGGTTCGATGAGGCCGGAATATGGATTCGTCGAGGCGGCAGTGCGGGGGCGTCGCCGCCGTCGTCGTGGTGGTGTTTGACGCCGTCTCGTTGGCCGTCTCGGTAGTCGGGCGCACGAACGCAAACATTGGGCGCGTCGCGGCGCGTCGCGGCGCGCATCGCACGACGCCCACCTGGCCGGGCCATCCCTCGCCGCCGGACCGAACGCCCCCGCCCCCGCCCCCCCCCCCCCCTCGCGTCGCCGTGAACACACTCCGAGTGCTTCCCGCCTTATTGGATCCCCCAGTCACAATCTCCACAATCAATCTCCCCCCCCCCCCTTTCCCGAACGCCCCCTCCCCGCCCGTGCCGGGCATGCCGCGCGGCGTCGCAGCGCTCTCGTTTCACACCAAGACAGTCACGATGCACTGCTGCAGCGGGCCAAGCGGGCGTGCCGTCCGCAAGGCGCCACCACCGCCACGCCCTCGCGGCGTCCTTGGCGTCCTTGACGAGCTAGACGTGCTGCTCGGGGAGTGTGCGAGTCTTGCTCCACTCTGCGGTCGGTCCTGGACCGTCGTCGTCTTCGTCTCTCTCTCTCTCTCTCCCTCTCTCTCTCCCTCTCTCCCTCTCTCTCTCTCTCTCTCTCTCTCTCTCTCTCTCTCTCTCTCTCTCTCTCTCTCTCTCTCTCTCTCTCTCTCTCTCTCTCTCTGTATGTGTGTGTGTGTTGTGTGTGTGTGTGTGCATGCATGCAGCGCGGTGCAGGCGGCGCACCGCAAATGGAACACGGAAGGGACGATTCGGTCCTGCATGCAAAACACGGCAGCAGCACCGCCGGGGCCACCCCATCCTGGAGCAAGGCGAATATCGTCGATGGCAAAAACACACACACCAACACACACACTCACTCTCACACACACACACAAACGAACACGCGCACGATGGTGTCGGCTCCCGGAACGCCCCGCCCCGCCACGCCCCGCCACGCCCCGCCACGCCCCGCCACTTGCTGCGAAGTGTGGCACGGGGTTGGGTTGCCCGCCCGGCCGCCGCCCTGCCCGGCTTGCAGATTGCATGGCTACCTCCCCCGGTGTAGAGCTTCATTTTATCGCCTCACGAGGGCCACGAGAGCCACGAGGCCCCCGCGCCGCTCACCCCTAAACGGAGCGGTCCGAAGCCGACCCGGCCGGCCCGGCGGGGCGCGGCGGGGCGCGGCTGCAATCCAATCCGGTCCCACAAACTTGAACCAGCGGCCCCGTTGCCGGCGTTGGTGGCGTTGCCGCGTTCGCCCTGCCTCGGCGCCTCGCCGCCTCGCCATCGCGGTCTAAGGTGAGGCTGGAATTAACAACGGGCCAACGACCCCCAGCCCCGCGCCGCCCCGCGCCGCCCCGCGCCGCCCCGCGCCGCCCGGCCCGGCGCCCTCCAGCCCCTTCGGGCCTTCGGCCCCTCCGGCCCCACGCACGGTAAACCGAATGCCCCAAAAACCCGGGAGAGCGCCCCGGTTTTGGGTGCGCTGTCTTTTTCTATCTTGTGGAGAGGGAGTGAGACAGCGCATCCAAAACCGGGGCGCTCTCCCGGTTTTCGAGGCATTCGGTTTACCGTGCGGGCCGTGGGCCACAGCGCGCCCCCAAACTGCGGTCCTAAAAGGCGGCCCGCCAGGCCTCCAAGGCCACAAAGGCAGCGGGGCGGCGCGGTGGGGAAGGGCGCGCGCGCCGAGGCCTATTTGGGTCAATAGTTCGAAAAGCAATCCCGCTTTTTATACGCCAGTTTATACTTTGTATCTCCGGGGAAAGCGAGGGCGCGGCGCGTAGTCGCGTTGTGAGAATGCTCAAGCAGCTCCTCGGGACCGCCCGGCCCGTCGGCCCGGCCCGTCGGCCCGCCGCCCCAAGCGCGCAGCGAGCAGCCCGCCCGGCCCGCCGCGCCCATAACTCAAATCCACCATAAAAAGGGAAAGGTCCGAATACAGCGGCCAGGCCCTATCGGCTGCGTGTACAGTGTACGTCAAACAATTTGGCGGCGCAGTAACAGTGGCGGGGCAGCGCTGGGGCAGCCCCTTGCGGTGGAGGCGCGCTCTGGCGGCCGTTTCCAGGAGCGGCGGGCTTGCGGACGGGCTTGCCGACAGGCCAGGAGGTCCGTCGAGATGGCCTGGGAGAGGAGGAGGCTGGATGGATGGCAAGGCTGCCGGCAGCAGGGCCGGCACGGCCAGCGCCCTGGTGGTGCCAGCACTCGCACTCGCGCGCAG
Organism: Thrips palmi; assembly: GCF_012932325.1. Lineage (NCBI taxonomy): Eukaryota > Metazoa > Arthropoda > Insecta > Thysanoptera > Thripidae > Thrips > Thrips palmi. Next base: position 979,752 of record NW_023144635.1, read on the forward strand.
CCATCGACCCGCTCCTGCCCTGCGTCCTGCGTGGAGGCCTCGGCGGCCTCGGCCGCGTGGAGCGTGGCTGGCATACCAACGGCACGCGCAGCAGCCGGCCCGAGCCTTGCCCGAGCCGAGCCGCACTTTTCCAACAACCCCACGGCGCCAGCCTGCCGCTCGCCGCTGTGGCACAGTAGTCCAGAAGACCAGTGGAGGCGGCCAAAACTCTAGACGCGTTTTGAGCTCCAGAGTCGCTAAGCTGGACTCGAACCGAACGAGGACCCCATCAATGGATTGCTCTCCGAACGAGGAATCCTTTGGGTGGGGTCACACGTTCGATTCGAGTCCACCTTAGTGACTTTGGAGCTAAAAACGCGTCTAGAGTTTTGGCCGCCTCCGGGGGCGCCGCAGACTCCCACCGAGAGTCATTCTCGCCGCGCTGTCTCGCTCGCACCGATACGGAACGAGTGCGCGAGAGACAGAGACGACTCTCGTCTGCAGTGGCCGGCAGTGCCGGACGGAGCAACCCGTCCCTTGCCACCCGCACTCCGGCCCCGGAGCGACGACACTGCAAGCCGCACCCGGATACGGCGCTACGGCGCCCCATCTGGACGGCTTGCCAACGGAGATCACTTCCAGGAGCAGCAGGGCTGCACGTCTGAAGCAGCGACCGCCTCCCTCCTCGGGCCTCGGCCACTCGGATGGAGCGGCGACCCAGCCAGCCAGCCAGCCACCCACCAGCCAGCCAGCCAGCCCAGCCAGCCAGCCCAGCCAGCCAGCCACCCAAAAGCCACCCAAAGCCAGCCACCCAAAGCCAGCCAGCCACCCAGCCAGCCAGCCAGCCAGCCAGCCAGCCACCCCCAGCCAGCCAGCCAGCCAGCCAACCAGCCAGCCAGCCAGCCAGCCACCCAGCCAGCCAGCCAGCCAGCCCAGCCACCCCCACCCAGCCAGCCAGCCAGCCAGCCAGCCAGCCCAGCCAGCCAGCCAGCCAGCCAGCCCAGCCCCAGCCAGCCAGCCACCCAAAGCCGGGTCAGCTAGCCAGCCAGCCAACCAGCCAGGCGGGAGGCGGGGTACGAGACAGTAATTCATTCAGTCATCCTCTCACTTTGATCCACGCCGCGCCGCACTTGTCCAGAGCTGCTGCCTTTGAGCTAAGCAGGCCAAGCAGGCCAGCTGCAACCCCGCGGGGACTCGACTCGACAGCCCCCGACGACGCGGCGGGGACGCAGCCCCACGTCCGGCCCAGACTCCGCACACGACGTGCACTCTGCCAAGGCACAGCGCTCACGCTTACCCCCAGCCCCGGACACACTCCGAAATCTTGCGCGCTACTCAGTCGTCAGGACGACTCGAATCGAACACATGAAAAGGGGTTTGTTAAGCTTGCCGATTTCAAATTGCGTACCTCTAACTTTGTATCTTGAAAACGGGCGTGCGCTAGGAAAGTTAAACCGAATCAGTTCCTTTTAAAATTAAATTTTTTTGGCTGAGCGATAGCGAAGCCCTTGCCGTGTTTGGGCGCGCTGAAAAGTGACTGGTCGTGCGTCTGTCTGTCTGTCTGTCTGTGAGTCTGTTTGTACTCACCAACGATTCTCAGCAACTACAGTGGCTATAGTTTCAAGATTTCGTATTTAACGTCGCCTTAGCACCCCCCAACACGAGTTTGTTTCAAATCGTTGTTTAGTATCGTTTTAAATATTCAAAAATATTTTTGGAAACAGGTCATTAGCGTGGTTAGGTTGGCAGCGCCGCGCCGCGTACCAATTTCTCATACCTGCGGGTCCGCGGCTCTCAAATACGGGACATAAGCAAATAAGCAAATAAAACGAATTAAAGAGCAGAACGGTTTGGAAATGAGATCGGCCTTAATTTTTCAACATTCTAAAATGTTTAAAACCCTTTTGGAACACCAACACAGCGAAATATGGAGAATGGATTTGAGAATGATTTACGTGTTTCGTTCCCCGCTCCCCCCTCCACTGTCATAGGGGAAACATCTTCAGGTCAGTGCACTTTGACAAAGCATTGTAAAAAGGAATGTTTTCATTTTGACCTTTGTATTGTGTGCATCTTCTTATTTCATTTTCTCTAGTGTCATCCCCTTTTTTTAAAATTTTTATAGTAAAGGAAATCAGGGAAATGCATAAATAACTTGTGTTGAAATTAGCGGGCATACTTAGTTTGGACTCGAGAAATACATTCTATTGCAATGCTTGCAAGCTGACAAGAATGCAAAAGCACTAACATGTGTTTATTAATAGAATCAATGTATGGTTGTGTATGTTTAATCCTAACAGAGTTTGAATTGATATTGGGTTCAAAGAGACGACTCAGGTTTTGAGCGGTGAGTCAATTAGTGCATAGACAACCAACTATATATATGATTAGTGATGGGATTTAATGAGACGATTCCTTTAACTTCACCAAAGTTAATATAACTGATACTACTTAGTATTGATTACATGAGTAAGATAAATTATGTCGGTTCATTAAGCCTTGGGTAGCCTTGGCATTGGTCTCTATGTGACGAAACACTGGATTTGACAATAATTTGGGCCCCGCTAACTGGTTCAGATCAGCCTACCCTAAATGACTCTCTCAATATTAACTGTGATAACATATTCCAATCAATATTGTTTTATTCACTGGTTAACAATGAAAGAATGACAAATTGTTTCATAAATATTACTTACAAAAATTTTGAGTTCATAAGTTAAGAAAAAATAGTTATCGAATAGTGAACTAAGCATACGAGTAGCCAATAAAGCGATTGAATGCTGGCAATTGAATTTTACTCGACTGAGGGATTCGCTTTGGTGTGCCATCAGGGGAAATTTGGGGACGACAGAGGGTACTTCATGAAGACAAATAGAAACAATATACAGAAATTGAGTCTAAAGTATTGGTGTAGTTTTCAGTGTACCGGTCACAAAAACTACATTTATTTCAACGCCAATCCTACATTTTCGTCTAGAGCTACGCAATTTGGGGCCAAACTTTCCAAGATGAGATTTATGTGTTTCCATGTATTTTTTAGTGCGCTGACCTGGATATTGACCTCTAAATTGACCCCTGACCCAAAATTTAACCGATTTTTGGTTAAATTCTTAAAAAAATTTAAATTTTACAGTGATTCTTGCAGTTTTTTGAGTGCTGATAACGAAAATCACTCCCATTTTAACACCAGACCTATATTTTCATCCCATATTAGGTCATTTTGGACCAAAAATTTCAAGTCAAGTTTTATATTTTTTTCCTGCAGTTTTTGGTGTGCTGAACTCAAAAAAGACTTCCAAAATTTTCTCAGACTCACATTAAACCGAATTTTGACCAATTTTGGACCAAAATTTTTAAATCGAGTTTGACATTGATCTCAGCAGTTTTTTGTGTGCTGATAACGAAAATCACTTTCATTTCGACTCCAGACTTTATTTTCATCCTAAATTAGTCATTTTGGACCAAAATTTTCATGTCGAGTTTTATATTTTTTCCTGCAGTTTTTGGTGTGCTGAACTCAAAAAAGACCTTCAAACTTTTCCCAGACTCACATTTAACCGAATTTTGACCAATTTTGGACCAAAATTTTTAAATGGAGTTTGACACTGATCCCAGCAGTTTTTGGTGTTCTGATAACGAAAATCACTTCCATTTGAACCCCCGGTCTAAAGTTCACTGAATATGAGCCCTTAAGATGGACATTTCGTCTACTCAAGCAAAGTTCAAAGTGCTCAAAAATATGTCAATTCGCATCGCTCAGCCACACTACGCGCCCAGACTAAAAGGCGCGTACCCCTAGTATAAAAGAGGAGCTACATCAGGCGAACGCTAGTCGTTTGACAGGATCAAGAATTAACGAAAACCCAGCAGAAGTTTGGCCACGTTGCCGCCAATGGATTCCTCCCTGTTGGAAGTGAAGTGGAATCCGTTGGTGGGATCATGTTCATCGTGATTCGAGCCCCGCTGGGAGGCCACCTCGCTCGCCTCGATGCTCGGCGTCCTTTTGGTGCGCGTCGTCCCCTCCCCATCCAGCGGGGGGGGCGGTTCGTCTGTTTGCCTACCTGGGCCTGCCGCCGCCTGGCGCCATTCCTCACTGAATCAGCCTCCGCCCGGCCGGAAAATCCCGGGGGAAATAGTCGGCGCGCGGTGCGGCGGCGAGCCGCGGGGCAAACAGTGTGGGGCCCCCAAATGCCAAATCCGCGTTTTCTGCACCGCGCCATAAGTGCCTTGCGTGACTTAGGACCTTTCCAGATGGCGGCGAAAAGGGGGTGGGTGAGTAATGAACACGCACGGCCTTCGATGCGCCCTGTAGGGCCTGCTGGGCCCGGCACGGCCTGTAGTCTGTGGGCTTAGCACCCCCGGTGTGGCGGGGCGGCGCGGGGCGGCCCTAGGCCTAGCCAGCTGTGGCCACACCCGAGCCGGGAGCCGGGGGGGCATGGCGGCGGGAAGCAGCAGGCCTTCACGTCGCTCCGTGTTGGCCCTTGGATTTTGGTGGTTTAAAGTCGGTTTTCCGGGTCGAGTGTGGTATCGGTCGGTCCGTGAGCATCTAGCGCGTCGAGCTACAAAGTTTCGCGGCGATCGGTGCAACAGTGTCCGAGTTCTGTGCAAATTAGTTTTGGCGTCAGCTTTGGCGTCAGTGTTTACCCCGGCGCGGCACCGAGCAGCGCGGCATCCGTAGCTACCTGGCCACACCAGCGCCCACGCCATCCGAGCAACCAGCCCCAAAGCCGAAAACTTCAAGATTTCCCGCGGCCGGTACACAACCGTCGCCAGTGCAGTGTCTAGTGCAGTGTCTAGTGCTACCAGTGCTTTGTGTCGTGAAGATCAGTGCGCCGTGCCCGTGGTGCAACTGGCCGGTGGTGGATCCGCCGGCGCGGTGCTCGTGTACCCCCTGCTTCCGTCCACCTGCGGCGCCGGCGCCGCGCCCCCGCTGTGCCGTTCTCCCGCGTTCAACAAGCCGTTCAGGGAGGCGTTCAACGGGAGCTAGATGTCCGGAGGCCCAGCGGCGGCGCGCGTGCGATGCGGCGGGTGCCGCCGGGGTCCGGAGCGTCGTCTCGCCGGCCGGTCTCTCTCGCACCCGTGGAAATTCCGTAAGGTGCGAGGGAGACGGGCTGGCGGGGCGGCCTTTCGGGGCCGGGCGGGGCCGGGCCGTGCCGTGCCGTTCGTCGCTGCAGTCGGCAGCCCGGGGTTTACCCCGGCTCGGCTCGGCGCCGGTCCGCAGCGTGGTTCGGCTCGGCTCAGGCCCTCGCCGCTCCGCTCGTCTCGCACCGACGGCTCCACCAGATGACCAGATGTCGGTCAGAGGCGACCCGCGGGCACCATGCCGGGTTGCCAGATTCTGACCCAGGATCGACATCTGCACATCCCGACAACCCAGCCTGGAGTCAGCAAGAAGGATGCCTGCGCCTAAAGGATGAGTGC
>NW_023144635.1:985651-1245651 GCF_012932325.1 Thrips palmi
CCATTAACACAAAGAAAGAGCAGGCGACGAAGTTTCCGTGTCCCGCGCTCTTCCAACACAGAATGTTTGGGCGGCGTTTACCTCTGTCGACGGGATGCTCGCCGCGGTGACGCGCGGACCGCAGCGCGATGCTGCACTGCTTCGCCTGCTTCGAGGAGCGAGCTCACTCCGCCACCCCGGCGTCTGTCTCTGTCGCACTCATGGGAAGTCCCGCAGGTGCGAGAGAGAGAGACAGAGCGACGAAACGCCGTGCGAATGGAATCAGTCTACTGGGAGCGACGACAACGACGCGAAGGGACGGACAGAGAAAAATAAATAAATATACGGGAGCCTTGCTTGACGCGCCTGACGTGTGTCGCGTCCGAGGGCCCGTCAGGGTGGCCTGGCTGGCCCGGTCGGCCCGCCGGTCGGCCGGACACATGCGGGTCATTGCTGGCCGTGTCAATCGACGTGTCAATTTGCTGCGGCAAGGACGAGAGTTGTCGTCGCCCTGGGCCCCTGGGCTTGGTGTCGAAACGTTGTGTGCACGCATACTGTCGACGTTGATGCCCCCCCCCCCCCCCTCCTTTGTTTCTGTTGTTGTTCTCGCCGTGTTGGTGTTGTTCCTCCAATTCCTTCTCCTTCTTCTTTTTCTTCTTCTTCTTCTTCTTCTTCTCTTCTTCTTCTTCTTCTTCTTCTTCTTCTTCTCGTTCTGCCCCTTCCCACCCCCCCGCTCGTCGGATTCCGCATACGCACAGGTGCCACATTTAGCGCGCGGCGCGCGCTATGCGCGACTCGGTGCACTGAGCCGTGCCTCGCGCGCCCGTAACACACGCACACACACTCGCACACACACACACATTCACACGTTCCCATAAATCACGCCACTCAATCAGCGTGGCATCGCATCACGGCGCTGTCCATAGTGGCGCGCGCTGCGCTGGCGGGGCTTGCCGTGCGCTTGCAGTGGGCTTGCAGTGGGCTTTGCAGTGGGCTGGCCGCATTGGCTGCATTGCACGGCGCGGTGCTTCTAGCAGCCGCATCTAGCGCGCATGCCGGTGCTTATGGCCTCGCCAGTGTAGAGTGCCCCGCGCCACGCGGCCCGCTTGCACCGTCCCGGGTTCGACGCCCACCGCCGGCGGCGGCGGCGTTTCTTTCCGGTCGTCTTTTGTTTTGGCAGTGTGCCCGCTCCGCGCGCCGCGCGCCCCGTCCGTCCAAGGGAGCATCTCTAGGTATAATAATGCCGCGCCTGGAACGCGGCAGTTGTTGCGCCGCCGTTAATATTGGATGCGCAGCGAGTCGAGCCGGGAAGGCAAGGAAAGGCTATGGCCGCCTGCTGGAGGTTCCGGCCGGCGGCGCGGCCAGCCCGGCTGGCAGCCAGCGTCTCCGTGTGTGGTGTGTGTGTGTGTGTGTGTGTGTGTGTGTGTGTGTGTGTGTGTGTGTGTGTGTGTGGGTGTCTGTGTCTGTGTGTGTGTGTGTGTGCGCGCGCGTGTGTGTGTGTATGTATATGTGTGTGTGTGTGTGTGTGTGTGGTAATGAAGTGAAGCGTCGCGAGAGGGAACGTCATTAGGCTCGTTTGCGATGCGCAATATTTCGCAATTTGCAGACTGCTGGAAAAAGGCTTGGAGGGCCGTGGCGCCGAGCGCTGCCAAGGGCTCCCCAAAAGGGCTGGATTCCGAACTCGGCCTTCGTCGCTCTGTCTCTCTCGCAGCTGTCCGCGACGCCCGATGAGCGCGAGAGAGACAGAGGCACAGGGATGGGATGGTATTCGGGAAGGGAGTTTTCGGACTGGGTCAGCGTCCGCGGGGCCCCCGCGGGGGTCCGGCGGGGCGACACCCCCTGCCTTTCCGTTGGCAGCGGCACAGCGCTGGCACGGACAAGTAGGGCAAGAAGTTGTTGTTGGGGGGTCGGCACCGCCAGTGGCGCGGACACACTGTGCCTCCAGCTTGCTCGCTGACGAGGACGTCCAGGCAGGATCTCCCTCCAGCGTGGGCCGAGGCTTGGGCCTCATGTGCGGCGCCGGCGTTCGAACGGCACGGCAACGCGGCGGCTGTGAGCGTCTCGGTGTCCAACAGGTCCAATTGCGAGTAGTCTGTTGTCCGGCCGGCACGCCCCAGCTGCCAATCTCCTTGAAAGCGGCGCGCCCCGCCCCGCCCCGCCCCGCCCCGCCCCCCGCCCCGCCCCGCCCCGCCCCGCCCCGCCCCGCCCGCCTCGCGCGCACGGCCCCGGCGCCGCGCCGACCCATACCATAACCCTAGCACTTTATCGGGACGGGCCTCGCCTCGGCCTCGCCCCGCCACTTAGACGACGTACTCACCCTAGACGCATATCGCACGCCTCTGTGTGTGTGTGTGTGTGTGTGCGCGCGCGCGCGCGTGTGTGTGTGTGAGTGCGAGTGGGGAGCGCGCCTCCAGCAGCTCCAGACCGTCCGTTTCCTCGACAAACGCAGCCTTCCTCCCGACCGCTCGCCCTGCACTGTAATGGCGGTATAAATGGTCCCTAATCAATCTGCCCGCAGTGGTCGTGGCGGCCACGCACGCTCACACACACACACACAAACACAGGGAGGGAGACACTCACACGCACACGCCCGCCGTTCAGCCGTGAGGGCCCGATTAGCTGATAGATAAGTTTATTGTTGCAATCGGTGCTTGCATCGCATCGGGCCGGACGGACCACCGGACGGCGTGGGCCCGGCCGCTCGGCCGCATGGCGCCCACGATTAGCCGCGCAGCGCCCGACCCCGCGCAGCGCCGCGTCCTGTTTTTGTCTGTGTTTCGCGGATCGCTGGCTGGCTGCTCGGTCTGCCCGGCTGTCTAGCTGGCTGGCTGGCTGACTAGCTGGCTAGCTAGCTGACTGACTGGCTGGCTAGCCGGCTGGCGGGTTGGCCGGCCGCCTGACCGACTGGCTGGCTGTCTGACTGGCTGGCTGCTCGGTCTGCCTGGCCAGCTGGCTGGCGGGCTCCGTGCCCCGCGTGGCGGTGGCCCACCTGATTACACCAAGACGCGGCGGCGGCGCCCCTTTGCGTTGCACTGCAAACACGCTCCATAATGCACCGCGCCGCACCGCGCCTTCCCGGCACCGGGAGGAACAAGGACAAAACACGGCGGGGCCGGCATGCCATGCCGCGGCAGGGAGGGGACCGTTTCAGACGGCAAATTTCATTACCCGCCATTCTTCTGGCCCTTGCGCCCCTTGCGGCCTCAGCGGCCCGCGCCGCCCCTCTGGTATGCACGGCGTCTGCGGTCCCGCTGTGGGGCCGTCGTCGTCGTCACCGTCCTCGTGCGTCGACGACAATCAATCGCCTTTTACCATATTCGGCTCCAGAGAGAGAGAGAGAGAGAGAGAGAGAGAGAGAGAGAGAGAGAGAGAGAGAGAGAGAGAGAGAGAGAGAGAGAGAGAGAGAGAGAGAGAGAGAGAGAGAGAGAGAGAGAGAGAGAGAGAGAGAGAGAGAAGACGAGGGGGCGGGCCGGCGGGACACCAAATATTTATGTGTGTACTCGAGCTATAAAGATCAGTCTCGAATCTTCCGGTTCAGTATCTTAGCCGGGAGGACCGGCGGCGCGGCGCGGCAGCGGGCCAGGGACGTCCGGGACGTCGGGGACGTGGGGCCACTGCACTGCGAGGCACCGCGAGGCGAGACAAGCAACCCCCTGCCTGGCCCTGCCTGGCGTGGGTGGCCGTGGCGCCCTCCAAAGATTCTTGTTTGCGGAGCGATGCAAAATACGAGCTGAGTGCAGTGCCGCCCTGCCGCCGTACCGCGGCTATTGGCATGCGAACAAAGGGTGCCTGTCTATTGAAAAATGGGCCCTCCTCCTGGCCGCTCGTGCGCGCGCGCGCGCGTGTGTGTGTGTGTGTGTGTGCATTAGGCAGGTTGCGTGCTGCTGCAGGCCGCGTGCTCCCCACGTGAATCATGCGCTTCTTTTTGGCGACGCCGCGCGGACCAAAATTCTATCCTCTATCCCCCCCCCCCTCCGGTCGGTGATGGGCATCGCAAACGATACGTGAAAAATGAATTGTCATCCCGCTCCAACAGCGATATGCCGATGCGGTGCGGACTGGAAAAAAAGGACTGGAAAAAAATGAAAAGAGAGGGAGGGAGAGAGAGAAAGGAAATTATGAAAGGCGAGCGCGCGCTGCGCGAACGAAAAGCAAAGCAGTGTGTCCCATCCAACACTTTTGCCGCGAAAAAGAAGTCCACGATGAACAGCAAAGCGCGGGCGGGGAGAAAAAAATGCGGTCAACAAAAGTCTGGGCTGCATTCAAGTGCATGGCTCCACGTGCTTCTCTCTCTCTCTCTCTCTCTCTCTCTCTCTCTCTCTCTCTCTCTCTCTCTCTCTCTCTCTCTCTCTCTCTCTCTCTCTCTCTCTCTCTCTCTCGCAGTGGGGTGGGCCGTGTTGCCGTGCATAACACAATATCCAACACATAAAGCTTTATGGCTGGCATAAAGCGCAGCTTCTGACATCTACAAGCGGCCGTCCGTCCGCCCGTCCACCGCCCTGCAGCACCTCGTCCACGCCGTCCACCCCGTCCCCGCGGCCGTTAGATTCGCCGCCTTTTTCTGCGCGTCCGCTGCTGCTGCTGCTGGTTGTGCTGCTGCTGCTTGTTGTGCTGCTGCTTGTTGTGCTGCTGCTGCTACTGCTGCTGTTGCTGCTGCTGTTGCTGCTGCTGTTGCTGCTGCTGTTGCTGCTGCTGCAGCTGCTGCTGTTGCTGCTGCTGCTGCTGCTCCTGCTGGAGCAAGCGAAGGACGAGCTCTTTGATCGATGCGAGCGGACGCGTGCCGTGCGATCCGACCTGCTGCGCCGCTAAAATTTACTGCCACGGCACTCGATGTGCAGTGGATATGCAGCCCTGCTGCGGCAGACTGATTCCGAGAGTCGTTTTCGTCGCTCTGTCTCCCTTGGACTCGTACACTGTCAAAAAAATAAAGTTCAATCGACTAAAATTTAGTGGATTGTACTAAGAAATTTAGTCGTTTTTCAGGGCGACTAAGAATTAGTAGAATTAAGAACACGCCAATCGAGCATGAGTGGACGATAAAAACGACCAAATATTAGTCGAATCAAACAAAACTTAGTCGAAATTTTGACCAAAATATTTAGTCAGTTCCCTTTAGTCGGCTCTTGTGATGTGAGCAGCGGTGACGTCACACCATTTGGAGACTTGATGACGATTTTCTTAGTTTTAGTTGATTCGATCTCCTCGAGATCCTTTTGAGATTACTAAGAACTGCCTCCTCTCCTATTGGCTGGAGAGAATCACGTGACCACACGACCTCCTTCTAAATGTGACGTCAGCGTCCCAGAGGCACTGACACTTAATTAAAGAGTCGAAAAATCGGAGCCTCTGGCGGGTGTTGAACACGCATACCCTGACACGTCGTGCGACAACGCTAACCACTGCGCCACCGACTTGATGGAGGCTGTCTGGCCGAGCGCAGCATCTTGACGGACCTCGCAGGGTGGGCAGCGACTACACTCAACTAAATTTTAGTTGACTCGACTAAGAATTAGTTTTAGTTCGAATGACCAAAACCAATTGGTCGATTGTACTTAATTTTTTTGACAGTGTAGGGCGTCCACTGCAGGTGCGAGAGAGACAAGTGACGAAAGCTCTGCGCGGAATCAGTGTGCGGCTCGTTGCGTTCTGCACGCCTCGCCGCGTCCCGCACTGCACGCAGCATCCCACTGACGGCGCAAGGGGCTCCGGCCCTCCAGCGCCAAGGGCGGCCAAGGGCCGAGGCCGGCCGAGGCACGCCGCCACGCGGAGTGACTCATTATTGGTAAATCAGACAGCAGATGCTAGTCGGACACTGCAAAAAAAAAAAAAACCGCATTACACAGAAAATGTATGAGAATGAGGTACGTGATAAAAAGTACGGAACTTCCGTACTGATTGTCCGTGGTCTCCATGAGGATCTCAAGCTAACGGCTTCGGGAAATGTACACTACGCAGCTTCCGTGGTTGGAAACTAAATTGGCAGTGCTCTTTCTGCACTTTCTTCGACAAGTGGAAGGTCGAGCAAAAACCCGTTCGCGAAGTGGAATCACCACTCCACCACTCAGCCGACGGCGTGGTCCATAGCGACCCGCCCCAGCGAAGTCCTCGCCGAAACGCAGCGGAAATCCGGGCCAGCTGCAATCACACACGTGTGATCCCAGGGCGTGCTGCTGCGCCGTGCTGCGCCGTGCTGCGCCGCGCTGCGCCGTGCTGCGCCGTGCTGCGCTCACACCGGCCGGGCAACTCGTGAGCAAGCTGCGACGTTTCCGCCTCCGAATTTCCGTCCCGCGTCGCCGCGTCGCCGCGTTGGCGACAAGGGCCTTGCAACATTGTAGCCATACTTTTCCCGCCAGCCTGGCAGCAGTGGCCAGACCGATTCCGAGATTTCGTCGCTCGGTCTCTCTCGCACTCATGGGGCGTCCCGTGTGGGTGGGAGAGAGACGGAGCGACGGAACGGCTCTCGGAAGCAGCCTGTAGTGGGCAGCAGGGGGCCGTGAGCCGGGCCGTGAGCCGGGCCGTGAGCCGGGCCGTGAGCCGGGCCGTGAGCCGGGCCGGCCTGCCAGGGTGGACAGAGGCCGTCACGGCCTGCTCGACGGCGGGGCGCGGCGGGGCGGGGAAGTGGGTGCCGGATTAACGCGAGGAATTTATACGTGACATCCCGGCTGTCGTCGCCGCGTCGGCACGCCGAAGGAATAAGAAATGCCCGCATATGAACGAGGAGGGCGACGAGGAGGGAGGAGGTGCGAGGTGGAAGGGGGAGGGACGGAGAAAGAGACACTCGCGGCGCCGCCGACCGTGTCGGCCGATTTTAACGACGGGCCAGATGGGCCGAAAGGCACAACGAGCGGCCCGGCCCCGCAACGGCAGGCTGCGACCTGGAATACAAAACTGGACCGCGAATTGTGGCGATCGCCCGTTTCCGGCAGGAATGCGCGCAATGGGCCTTTGCAGGCGGAGAGACGAACGGTGCGCGGTGGGCCGGAAGACCAAAACTCTAGACGTGTTTTGAGCTCCAGAGTCGCTAAATGAGACTCAAACCGATCGTGCGATCCTGCCAATAGATTGCTCTCCAAACGGCGAATCCTTTGGTGGCGCGTCACTTGTTCGGTTCGAGTCCCACTTAGCGACTCTGGAGGCGTCTAGAATTTCGGCCGCCCACACTGATCTTCTGACCCACTGTGGGGTGTCGAGTGGCCAATAGAAGCCTCCTTCCTTCCGCGCCCGACCGAACGACGAGCACGCCGCCAGCGACCGCCTGCGACTCTCTCAAACTTGGGCATATTGTCCCATCGGCGGGAAGCGGGGTGGAGCCCGGCCGGCCGAGGCCCGCGTCGAGGGAAGCAGCTTCTCTGGGAGACGAATTAGATTGCTTTTCGCAGCAGGCTATCTTTCGGATTGTGTTAGGTTATGCAACTCTTCAAGTAATGGTCGCTGAATAAGTGAGTGAGTGGGCGAGTGAGTGAGACGGTGCGCCAGGGGCTGCTCGCCTCTTGAAGGGGCCAGCCCGCCAGCGGGCCGCCAGCGGGCCAGCAGGAAGGGAGGGAGGGATTGGTAGTCCTCGTTTGTCGGATGTTCCATATTCAACCTGCCCTCGGGCAGTCTCGGTCTTGGTTTTTGCGCCCCCCCCCCCTCCCCTTCCCCGCTCCCGCCTTCTCCGCTGGTTCCTCAATCCCGACCCACGACAGCGGCGCGGCCTCCCTCGCCCCACCCAGGAAGGGTTCGCCGTTCTCGGGTGTTTGTGCTCGGGATGCACCTCCGCCAAGCAGGACACTGCCAAGGCAGGACACTGCCAAGGCAGGACACTGCCAAGGCAGGACACTGCCAAGGCAGGACACTGCCAAGGCAGGACACTGCCAAGGCAGGACACTGCCAAGGCAGGACACTGCCAAGGCAGGACACTGCCAACGCAGGACTCTGCACTCTTAAAACCTTACAAAGTATTTTGAGCATACGTATAACAAACTAAAATACTTCGTTATACGAAGAAATAGTTCGTAAATTACAAAGTATTTTCTTTGTAAGCTTAAGTATGCTCAAAATACTTTGTTATACAAACTACTTTTCTTCGTAATGCCCGAAATAGTTTGTAAGGTTTTCTCAGTGTGCCAACGCAGGACACGGCCAAGGCAGGACACTGCCAAGCAGGACACCACTGTCACGCAGCGAACTGGTCTCGCACCGCATTCCTCTCCGGGTGCCGTCGTCCCGCCAGACAGCGGCCCTGCGGTTCCTCTTGGAGGTCCCCGTCAAAGGTCCCCGTCGAGGTCGCTGCCTGTCCTGCGGTCCGAGGCCGCGATAACCTATCTCGGGCGCCCTTCCCCTGCAGCGGGGCCGGAACCCCGTTGGCGCCTATTTTGTTGGCAAGTCGGACATGCCTCGGACAGCGGCCCGGGCCTCATCCCTCGCGCGCCGCGCCGCACCGCACGGCCTCGGCCAGGCCGGCTTGTTTTCATCTCCCGCTGCCGCTCGCTACTTTAAAAGTTGCCCGAAACCTTCTGCAACGAAATACTTAGGCGGCAGAAAAGTCTGGCCGGGCCGGCGGCGGGCGGCAGGGTCCACCGGAAACATGTAACGCAATATCAAACGTAGATTGCTATAATCTCAACTCGCGGAAACTTCCGTTGCGTTGCGCTCAAGAGTACGACTTGCCAAAGTCTCGTTGCTGCCGCCTCGGCCGGTCCGCCCGGCCCGGCCCCGGCCTGGCCTCGCCCAGCCCAGTCGGGTCGCCTTTGTTTCAAATTGTGTCGTACCGGCGGGGCTGATATTGCTGCACAGTGTTTCTTAATTTGCCTTCATTAAAAACCGTTTTGGGCGTATTATGCCCGGGCCGGCACCGCCAGGGCCTCGGCCTCGGCCAGGCCGGCACCCAGTGCGCCCTGTTTGAGGCAAGTTAAATTGCACGAGGTGTGCGCCGTGCGGCGCCGTGCGCGGGAAGCGCTCTCCTCCCGCTATGCGCTGTGTGCTGCCTGCCAGGCTCCCTTATTATTTGGATTCTCGCGGAAAGAAATTATTACACCTTGCTGTCTTTCTTTTTCCTCCCTCCTCGCTGTCTTTTTACTTTCTTTCTTTTTTTTGTCGCGCTTACCGGAGACGGCGCGCAAATAGGGCCAAACAAAGGCTAGGCGCTGCACCGCGCCGGCCGCGCCGAGCGATACGACGACAAATTGGCGCGCGTCTCGCGGCGTTTCGCGTCGCAATCTCTTAATTAATCTCTCGCGCCTCATCCCCGGCCGCCCTTTTGTGCGTGTGCATTGTGGGCGTCTCGCAATGTGTCGCCGAGACGCTTATCTTGACTCGTGGTTTTTTTTGGGGGGGGGGATGTTTTTTTTTTAAGGTTGCAGGTATTAATACGAGGCCGGAGGCCATAGGCCGGCCGTCGGGGGCGAAGGGCGGCCGGGGGTCCGCACGCGTTGCGACGCGCTGCGGTCGAGGAGATAGCGACACTGGGCGGAGGGTAACTGAGAAAAAAGGAAACGAGGAAAAAGGAGCGAAAAAAAATTGGAGCGGTAAAGACGTGGCCCAATACTCCGGGCACGTGCGCTGCCGAGGCTTGAGGCGGCCGGCCTGTGGGCGAGCAAGCCTCTGGGCAAGCCAGAGGGCAAGCCTGTGGGCGGCAGACTGCTGTGGCTACAAGGGAAGGAAAACACTTGGACACTCGTGCGTTGCCGAGATAAGACCGACATCTCGGCTCCAGATTAGTTGAGCGTGACTTGGCGCGCGTGTGTGTGCGTGTGCGTGCCTCGGCCCACACCTGAATCCAACTTGATAGAACGGCATCGCTAGGCCCCGGGGCGGCCCGGCCCGGCCCGGGGGCCTCAAGGACTGCGGAGAGGAGGGCGGGCTATTACAAGTTGGGAATCTGGACAAGTTGAGCGCCCCATCAACATCCACAATGTGCGAGTGTGAGAGTGTGGGTGGCTGTGTGTGTGTGTGTGTGAGCCGGGCCGAGCCGAACCATGTTGCACGCCTGGCTGCAAAGGGAAAGGCTGGCGGGGGAAAGAGGGGGGAGGGGCACGCCGTACGGTGGACTTGCTAATGAACATGTTAATGCTTGACGACAGAGGGCGCGGCGAGCGCTAGCGCCAGCCAGCGCCAGCCAGCACCAAGAGGCGCCATCTGCGTCGCGTCGCACCGCGTCGCACTGCCCACCAGTACTACACTGTTACACTGTACCCTCCCAAGTGCCAGTGGCGTAACGAGCGGGGACACGCGGCGGACACACGGCCGGCATTTTAATGCGTCGCCTATGTAAACACAGCCGGTCAAATACTGACTCTGCTACCGTGTATCAACTGGCGTGGGCGCCTTGCTGTGAACTGCGAGAGAGAGAGAGAGAGAGAGAGAGAGAGAGAGAGAGAGAGAGAGAGAGCGAGAGAGAGCGAGAGAGAGAGAGAGAGAGAGAGAGAGAGAGAGAGAGAGAGAGAGAGAGAGAGAGAGAGAGAGAAAGAGAGAGAGAGAGAGAGAGAGCTGTCGCGTGGAGGGCGGCGCGCTGCGGCGAGCGCCGTGGAGGTAGGCCGTGCGCTGCCACCCCTGCGCAACGGGCTTGCCTACCTCACAGGTGCACCGGGGCGCGCTGCCAGCTCTGCCTGCCTGCGCCTGCCTGCCGGCCCGGCGTGTCGGACAAGCCCCCGCGGGAGGGACGGAGGAACACGCGTCCGTGCGTGTTGTTTATTTCACCGAAACAAAAAAGGGCAGAGCCTTTTGTACCGACAGTGTAACGAGGGTTTTACACTCCGGCGCGAGGGGCTGACCTCAGGTGGTGGTTTCTTTTTTTTTTCGGGTCCCCGGGCCTCCGGCCTCCGGCGTCCTCCTTGCCCGCCGGGGGTAAACTGAAGCCCTTAGGTGTCTCCCCGGCGGCGTCCTGCTCCTCGTCGTGCTCGTCGTCGTCGTGTTCGCTCGCAGCGTAACCCATCGTGGCGACAAAGGGCCAGGCCCCGCCAGCCAGGCCGCGCCTGCACTCCCCTTACCGCCCTTGAAAGGTACTTACGCGCTCTAAACTCACCTTGTTCGTTTTGTTCGCAGGTGGGTTTTGGCATCGAGTGTCGGCGTGTCGTCGGGGTGTCGTCGACTCAGCGGTGAGTGTGCACCGGGACGATTTCCCCGCCACTGTGTGTGTGCGTGTTTTACAAGGCAACGACCCGGTGAGTGAGGGTGTGGACCCACGTCGCCCGCAGGCCGGGCCGGACAGCTCGCCGGACAGTAGTTGGCCTCCACACTCCACACCCGCTCCTTCCTACCTGCGGGCCGACCCCACCCGTCGCACGCCCGTCCGCCCCGCCAAAGTTTACTCCGGCGGGCTGTTTTGCAAAGCATGCCGAAACAGGACCCGTCCCGGTTATTTGACTTGTGACCTTGGCGCGCCCGGCCCAACGCTAGGCGGCGCTAGGAGCGGCGCCGGCCAGACGCCCCAAGTGTGGGCCATTGTCTAGGTGTTGTTGTTGACGCGCTCAGGTGCCTTTGTGCTGCGAGCCGCTCATCTGCCCGACACGCAGCGGCGCGGGGCGGCGCGGGGCGGCGCGGGGCGGCGCGGGGCGGCGCGGGGCGGCGCGGGGCGGCGCGGGGCGGCGCGGGCGCGCGGGGCGGCGCGGGGCGGCGCGGGGCGGCGCGGGGCGGCGCGGGGCGGCGCGGGGCGGCGCGGGGCGGCGCGGGGCGGCGCGGGGCGGCGGGGGCGGGGGCGGCGCGGGGCGGCGCGGGGCGGCGCGGGGCGGCGCGGGGCGGCGCGGGGCGGCGCGGGGCGGCGCGGGGCGGCGCGGGGCGGCGCGGGGCGGCGCGGGGCGGCGCGGGGCGGCGCGGGGCGGCGCGGGGCGGCGCGGGGCGGCGCGGGGCGGCGCGGGGCGGCGCGGGGCGGCGCGGGGCGGCGCGGGGCGGCGCGGGGCGGCGCGGGGCGGCGCGGGGCGGCGCGGGGCGGCGCGGGGCGGCGGGGCGGCGGGGCGGCGCGGGGCGGCGCGGGGCGGCGCGGGGCGGCGCGGGGCGGCGCGGGGCGGCGCGGGGCGGCGCGGGGCGGCGCGGGGCGGCGCGGGGCGGCGCGGGGCGGCGCGGGGCGGCGCGGGGCCACCGACGGCCCTGTCCAACTTAAATTGGATCGAGGCCCAGAGCGAAAATACGCGGCCAGAGTGCACGGAGACTAATGGCGGATCATCCCGGCGGTCATGTTTATTCCGCGGCCGGACAAACTTTGGAGAGTCGGAGAGTGTTCCTGGAACCCCTCCGCCGCCCGCCTGTTGTGGTGGTGGCGGCCTGGCGTCGTGTGTGTGTGTGTGTGTGTGTGTGTGTGTGTGTGTGTGTGTGTGTGTGTGTGTATGTGTGTGTGTATGTGTGTGTGTGTATGTGTGTGTGTGTGTGTGTGTGTGTGTGTGTGTGTGCGCCGCAGACCGCCATCGTGCGCAGATCGCTTAATCAATCCGGAAAGGAAGGGGCGCGGCATGAAACACGTACACCGTACACATGGCGCAGCAGGCGACGGCATGGAGGGATAAGGCCCAGGCCGATTTGCCCCGCCTGCCCACACCACTCTCTCTCCCTCTCTCTCCCTCTCACCCACTCCCTCCCGCCCCACCTACCGCCCACCGCCCGCCAACCCCAAAGTATTTTCGCACTTGAGGACAAAGGCCAGGAAAATAAGCCGATGGCAACAATAAGAGAAGGCGCTTCTCGGCGGCGGCGGAGGGGCGACGGGAGGGATGCTTTCTTGTCGTCGCGCCACGTTCCTTATGTTGTTGTTGCTACTTTTCCCTCCTTTTTTCTCGCCTTTTTTGTTGTTTTTCGTCCCCCGCACGTCGCGTCCGGCGGCGCTCGTTTCTGGTAATTCCCCGTGACGGCCTGCTTCGCCTGCCCGCGGCCGCCGGGGAGGTTTATGACGCGTCATCGCGGAGGTGGCGGGTTCGTCGTCGGCGGGCTCGTCGTCGGCCGACTCCTAGTCGTTGGCGGACTCCTCGTCGGCGGCGGACTCCCCGTCGTCGTCAGGCTCGTCGTCGTCATCGGCGGGTGCCTCGTCGTCGTTGGTGGACTCCTCGTCGTCGGCGGGCTCGTCGTCGTCGTCGAGCTCCTCGTTGGCGGCGGACTCCTCGTCGTCGGCGGGCTCCTCGTCGTCGTTGGTGGATACTCCTCGTCGTCGGCGGGCTCCTCGTCGTCGGCGGGCTCCTCGTCGTCGGCGGGCTCCTCGTCGTCTTTGGTGGACTCCTCGTCGTCGGCGGGCTCCTCGTCGTCGTTGGTGGACTCCTCGTCGGCGGCGGGCTCCTCGTCGTCGTTGGCGGGTCGTCGGCGGGCTCGTCGTCGTCGGCGGCGGGCTCGTCGCCGGCGCCGGGCTCGTCGCCGACCGAGTTGTGTTTGACAATAGAGTTCAAAGGAGGACGCGAAGGCCCAGCCGGTCGGGTGTCTGCGGCACCCACTGCAGAGCGGTTCCGCCCGTCGCTCCGTCCTTCTCGCTCTCATGGCGCGACCCTACGAGGCGCGAGAGAGACAGAGCGACGAAACGCTGCGCTCAGGGTCAGGCCCGGGCGGCGGTGGTGGGGGTATCGGGGTCATCACTCCCACGCCGCCAGACTACCCCGCCAGGATATCACGTTTCAAGGAGCAAAACTCGGCGCGCGCACTTTTGAGGAAAAGTAAACAAAAATGAAATAAGGGAGAAAGCTTTTTTTTTCGCGGCTGTCTTGCAGTGACTTTTGCAGTGGCGCAGCGAGGCGGCGGGGCCGGGCCCCAGGCAGCGCCATAGGCTGGCAGCGCCCCGCTGATAATTATTATATGCCTCTGCGGGGGAATGAGGTAATCTGCTTGCCGAAATGGGAGAATGTGTTTTTACAGCGTGGTGGTGTTGCGAGCCGTGCCTGGCCGTGCCGAGCCGCGTGGTCCTCCCTCCACCCCCGGCGGGGCTGCCCCCTCGCCCCCTCCCCCTCTAGTGCCAGCGAGCGGCGCGGTTCGGTTCGGGCGTGCAGGCGAATACATTATCTCAGCACAACGCTTTGCGAGGAAGATAATTCAATTCGAATTAACAGCCATTTGTCTGAAGGGCTATCAGCTGAGAGGGAAGGGGGACTCAAAGGGAGACGAGGGCCGGGCTGGCTGGCTGGCTGGCTAGGGTGGCGCCGAAAAATGGGGGTGGGGGGGAGGGGGCGAGAGAAATTGCGAGCGCGGGGCGACGCGCGGAAGGCAAGGGGTGCAGCACGGCACGGCGAGTCTGTGCAGTGTCGCCCGAATTCAGTCCGGGTGAAAAGCGGCGGAAGGAGGAAGCAGATTCCTGCGAAGCAAATGCGGCGAGTGCGCTCCCCGTTCGCAGTGTAGTGTGCCGCGCCGCGCTGCTGCGGCTGCGGCCTCTCTGCGTGACCGCCGCACCCGGCCGCACCGCCGTCTCGTCTCGCTGCCTAATTTGCCGGTGGGACTGCTTCATGTGGAGCAGCGGCTGTCTGGCGCGCGGGTCTCGATTGAGCCGCCCCGCCCCGCCCCGCCCCGCCTCGCCCCGCCCCGCCCCGCCCTGCCTCGCCCCGCCAGACGGATGGCGGGCGATGAGTCGGTGCGCTACCCGCCGAGGCAGCCGGGCCAGTCGGGCCAGCCGGCCGGGCCAGCGGGCCGAGTCTCTAATTCTCTATTATATGCTAATCCCCGCCGACTCGCCGACTCGGGGAAATGACCTGCCACGAGGGCCACTCTGTCCAGCCGGCCTGGGGCTGCCTGCCAGGGGCTCGGGGCTGCCTTGCCTGCCTGGGGCCCGCCGCTCTGGGGAGCGCGTCCGGTCGGCGCCGTCTTCGTCTCGGCATTGTCTCACCGCGGCCCGGCCCATTCCAAGCCGCGCTCTCGGCGCTCCGTCCCTGCCGCACTCACGGGGCGCTCCTTTGGGGGCGCGAGAGAGACAGAGCGACAAAGGTTCCGAGTGGGCCCGCCTCCCTCCTTTTGGCTCGCACGCTTCATTTCCGGGCAGGGGGCGGACGACGGACACGTCCGAGTTTTGCCCCCGGCCTTCCAAGGCGGCCGCGGCACTGCTAAATGTTAACTCAAGGCGGCGTGCAGTTGAATCCACACGGGTCCGGCAAGGCCGCGTCACAGTGGGCCGGAAGACCGGTGGAGGCGGCCGAAACTCTGGACGCGTTTTGAGCTCCAGCGTCGCTAAACAGCACTCGAACCAACCGTGTGACCCCACCAATGGATTCCTCGCTCGGAGAGCAATCCATTGGTGGGGTCACACGTTCGGTTCGAGTCCCATTTAGCGACTCTGGAGCTGAAAACGCGTCCGGAATTTTGACCGCTCCCGCCGGTCTTCTGGCCCACTGTGCGCGTGCCGCGGGGCCGAGCGCGCCGTGCAGGTAGGCTGGCCCGTAGAGCGGCTTCGCGCCGCGGGACTGCCTACCTGCACGGCGTTCCCCGCCCCGCGCCGCCACGCTCCATCCCGCGCCGCGCTGCTTTGCGTCCCGGACTGTTGACTCTGGAGTTTCCGCGTGGAAATAGCAGCGCGCTGCATTTGCGAACCCATCTCTCCTTTTTGTTGGGTCGCTGCCCCGCTGCGGCTGGCTGCCTGGCTGGCTGCCTGGCTGGCTGCCTGGCTGGCTGCCTGGCTGGCTGTCTGGCTGGCTGCCTGGCTGGCTGCCTGGCTGGCTGCCTGGCTGCCTGGCTGGCTGCCTGGCTGGCTGCCTGGCTGGCTGCCTGGCTGGCTGCCTGGCTGGCTGCCTGGCTGGCTGCCTGGCTGGCTGCCTGGCTGGCTGCCTGGCTGGCTGCCTGGCTGGCTGCCTGGCTGGCTGCCTGGCTGGCTGCCTGGCTGGCTGCCTGGCTGGCTGCCTGGCTGGCTGTCTGGCTGGCTGCCTGGCTGGCTGCCTGGCTGGCTGCCTGCCTGGCTGCCTGGCCGTCTGCTCGCCGCGAGGGCGAACCGTTCCCACAAAAGTGAATCATCGATTATTCGCGATACGTCGATAGGTCGATACGTGACATTGGATGATGAGGCAAAGATTGCTTCGTCCCTGAAACTCCAACTCGTCCAGGCTTTTCCGCGGAGCGCACGGGCACAACGAGGTTCCGACGATTTTTTTTTGTTTTTGTTGTTTTTTTGCTTTTAGCCGTGGATTTGAAAAGCGTACCTCCAGCAGCGTATTGGCTCCCTTTGTTTACATTTTTGCGCGATGCGGTGTGGCGGGGGGCTGGAGGGGTTCTATGGCAGCGCTGGAGCGAGGAGCAAAAAGGGGTGGGGGAGGTGCTTCTCGGAGACATCCCTCAGACATCGGCCGGCCTCGGCCGGCCGGGTGCTCCCTCAATTGCTATTCCGAGGATAAGGCCTGGGAAGTCCTCTCTGTGTCCCTCTTCCTGATGGACCGGCGGGCTGGCCTGGGCCGGCCGCCCTGATGAAGGCCTAGAGGTCCTGGAGGCCCTGGAGGCCCTCACGGCCCACGTATTGACGCGTGTTGACTGTACCTGTGTTGGAACAGTTCGATTGTCTTGGGGCCCGCGGGGAAAGACCTGGGGCTCGAAAGTACCCCCTGCCTCACTCCAAATTGAAAGGCGGTAATATTTCCACCCTTTTGTGGCGGTACTTTTTTAAAAGGCGGGCTCCAGATTTTACCGCCTTTGGGAAGGCGGTATAGTTTTACTGCCACAAAAAGGCGGTACATCATCAGGCCAGGAGAAAAAATAGTTTGAGGTACTTGAATGGCGGTATGAAGTTACCGCCAATTAAGAGAAGGAATTTTCATTACCGCTAATAAATATTACCGCCAATGGACAGGAGACCATTTTGTACTGTCAATACGGGGAAGTGTGGTCATATATGTATAACACCGCTCTAAACCATAATGTTGTACCACATTGCAAGCAAGAATTATAATTACCGCTTATTGCGAGCAGTAAATTTTGTTTCCGTTTTTAAACTAAGAGGTCCTTGTTCACTTAGCAGAGCCGCTAACATTCAGTTTCCTGAAGTCAGATGTACTCACATTAATCACTGTGGCACTGCTTCTTTGATGAAATTAGCAGAAATGTTGAGGTAACTCATAAAGCTTGTATTCAAACATGTAGCATTGTACACTGTTAAACTGGGCCCAGAGCACAGGAGCTCAGACCACAGACTGTGTTGATGAACTTCTATAAAATTTTTACAGTTAATCCACTTCACTCGCAGTTTCACAGTTGCTTCCAGGGTAAAGAACAATCCTCGCCCACACTGGACCCCGTTGGCACCAGACGTCATTGCCCAAAACTAGAAGAAACTGAATAATATTGATATGCATGCACAGTTACAGGCGGCCATTTTCTTTCTGCAACTTGTTTTGTTGACGCGACGAGTGACTGCGAATATCTGATATTTTTATGGGCAGTTACGGGTCGGCTGTACGCACGACATAGGCAGTATTCGCAGTTAGAGGCCTACAAAAACAAAAGCAGAACTAACCTGAAAATCATAGACAAAGGGCTGCCGTCGGTTCGTGTTTTTGTCTAATATCCATAAATATAATCAAGTTTCCTCTGGTTTTGTGAGATGGCGACCTTTTGCCAACTGTGTCGTGCGTGGGCGAAGATTGTTTGCTATCATCCAAGCTACAGTGAAAGTGCGTGTAAAATGAGAAAACTGTCAAAACTTCATAAGTTTATCACATCTGTGCTGCACCAAGCCCAGTTTACCAGTGCAGAAAGCTTCAAGATTTGATGCTATCTGTTTTGGGTGACTCGACCTGTTTGCCATATTTATCTTCTGAGCAGCAGTTTCACTGCTGTGCACTCAATCATGATTCATGTGAGTACATCTGACTTCAAGAAAACTGAATGACAGCGGCTATGCTATGCAAGTATGGACCTCTCAGTTTATGAGCGTCACAACTGTCGTTTCTCTTAAGAGTCCCCAGTGGGCCTGACAACCTACACCGGTAATTAGAAAAGTTTTCTATTGATTTTGTGTGCAATCATAATCTAGTAACTTATCCAATCTGCCATGAATCCACACATCACCTAGGATATATTAACAATTTTGGATTCAGCGAGACATTTATATCTGACCACAATGGTACAGTGCAGGCGGTAAATCAAACAACCGCCTTTTGATGAGCGGTATTGATGGCTTGTGTTTGGCGGTAATTTAGGTACTCCCTCTGACTGGCGGTACTGATTCAATGTTTTAATAACTGATGGAATAGTTGTGGCGGTAAATGAAAGTACCGCCTTTGATTGGTGGTAATGATGGCATGTATAAGGCGGTAATTTCAATACCGCCTTTTTTGATACATTTGTACCGCCTTTCAATTTGGAGTGCTCGGTCTCGGCCCCGGTCTCGGCCCCGGCCGCCGCACGGGCCTGCGGTGGCTCGCTGGGGGAGCTGCTACCGCCGCGCTCGTGGTGCGCTTCCGCTGCGCCACCGCGCTGCCGCGCCCGCTCGGCTGTGCTGCTGCTACAGGGACGCTCGCCCGGATTTGGCATTCAATTACGCGCCTTTGTCTTCTAACGCGGATTGGCTGCGTGCGCATCTCGCGACCCATTTATTCGGCTGGGTGTTATTGCCGTTATTGCTGCAACCTGCACGGAGAAACAAGGTGGAGAGAGAGAGAGAGAGAGAGAGAGAGAGAGAGAGAGAGAGAGAGAGAGAGAGAGAGAGAGGAGCCAGAAAGAGAGGAAAAAGTGTCGAAAGTAGCCGTCCACGTGACGTTGGACGTCCCGCGGCTTGCCCGCAGCAACTTGGCCAAATTGTTCCGGTGATGAGAGCAGCGGAGAAGGGAGCGCGGGAGATTTATCGGAATCAAGTTATTTCTTTCTTATCGCGCTGCCTTGCCTCGCAGTGTGGGAACCGCCTGTTTGCCTGGCCACGCCGCCGCCTGCCCGTCAACTTGTAATTTTCGCCGAAACACTTAAGAGGCTCCTTTTTTGCTCCCCTTTTCCTCCCCGGCGCGCCGATCGCCCGGAGGTGCATCTTAATATAAGAGCGGATAAGTTTCGCCCTGGCCGCGCAGGCCGGCTGGGCTCCCGCGTCGTTGGCGCTTGTGGCGAATTTCCGCCGTCCCGAACGGTATAATTAATTATATGAGGCTTTCCTCCCGGCCGTCCCCTTGTTTTCGGCGTTCGCCCCGAGATTAGTGGTTTGTAATGGTTGCAGTCGTCCGGATTCGTCGCTCCGTCCCTCTCCCACTCGCGGGCCGTTGCGTCAGGGTGCGAGAGAGACAGAGCTTTAGTTGTTCTGTCCTCCTTTTTCTTTCCCGATCCTTTTCTCCCTGCCGCGCCGCGTCTCCGCGAGGTAAGCGTCCGTTTGTCCATCGCGACCTACTGCGGACTTCTTCTTTTTTCCTCAAGTCAAGAAAAGAAAGTCCCGAAGCAAGGAAATGTTCTTACAAAGATCAAGCGCGCCGAATTTTCCTCTTTTTTTTCTGCGGCGCGCCGTGTTTACCTTTTCAATGGGACGAAAACGGAAGCATTAATGAGACAAGTGTGCCGCCTCGCCTGGCGAGGCCCGGCACGGCCCGGCGCGGCCCGGCAAGGCCCGCCTCGCACTTCCAGTGCCGTGATTGCCCTCCTTTGTCGATGCAACAATAAGCGTCCGAGTACCCACACCGGCGGCACGCCACGGCACGCCAAGGCAGGGCACGGCGCGCTTGGCGGCGCGGCCTTTGAGCGCGCTTCCGGTTTTGGAGAGCTCAAATTGCCACTCGATGTTGGCGAGCCGGGGCGGGGGGCTGCCTGCCGGGGCTCTTGTGCGGACTACTTAGTCGCCCGAGTGCGCGGCGAGACGACGACGACGATGTCGACGTCGACCACCCTAGTGCCATTCAGGGCCTGGCGGAGCAGCAGGCCCAGCCGAGCGCATGTCGTCTCTGCCTACCGAATAAAAGAAAGCTTTATTTACTTTGGGGGAGGAAGAGAAAGGCAGAGAGAGAGAGAGAGAGAGAGAGAGAGAGAGAGAGAGAGAGAGAGAGAGAGAGAGAGAGAGAGAGAGAGAGATCAGGTGGCAAGCGCTGCGGAGCCAAATGCTGATGGCCGGGGCTGACCACCCCTTCCACTGCAACAGTCATGAGAGCGCCCCGCCCCGCCCCGCCCTTGTCACGTCCCCTCCAGGGCCCCTTCGGGCGTTCCATTACGGAGAGTGCCCTATATACCGGAAAAGGGGGGCAGACCCCAGTTTTTCCGCTCTGCTTTTTCGTTTTGTTTTCGGTACGTGTAATTTTTTTTAAAAAATTTATTCTTTTTTTTTAACTGTGTTCTCATTTTTGCCGCTAAATAATATTGGGTTTGCCGCGTTGTGTGGGGAATGCGAGGGGCTGGGCCGGCCGGCGCGCTGGTTTGCATTCGGCTTGGATTCCACCCGCCGCGTTGTACGTTGTACCTTGCGCCTCGAAAACACAAACAAACAAACACACACACGCGCACACACAAACACACTCACATGCAGGCACATCCGCGACACATGTCGCGGGCAGGGCGCGCACTCCTTGGACGACAGGGACGTCATAAACTCGGTGAGCCCGTTTTACGCCCGTCGTAAATTTATGTGTCGTAACCAAGTGGCGACAAAATGATTGAAGCGGCCCTGTTTAGTTAATTTGCGTCAATGGTCGTGCGCGTGCACCTCCACGTCGTAGTGTGCACGTATGTGTGTGTGTGTGTGTGTGTGTGTGTGGGTGCTTGTCCATGTGAGCAACGACCAACTGCACGTATCCGTTTGGCGAGTAATAGTGCGAGGGCCCCGGATGAAGAAGTAAGGGTCGCAAAAAAGCGGGTCAAAGGAGAAGGGAAGGAAAAGGAGAAATAGGGACATGCTTTATGTCGTGGACCTTGCGCCGCCTTGCGCGCCGCGCCGCGCCGTGCCGTGCCGGGCCAAGGAAAATCACATTCTCTCCCAACATCCAATTCCGAGTGTGCTATCAGGACGTGGCCGCCCTTGCCTCAAAGGGCTGAAGTCGGACCCAACCTCATCCGGCCCCGCCCCCGCCCCCGGCCTGCCCCCGGCCTGCCCCCGGCCCGCCCTCGGCCGGCGCGACGACCCACCCTAGCATCACCGGACGCCAGCGTTTCGTTTTGTTATTTCGACACAAAGTCCGGCCTGTCTGCCACCCTGCCACGGCGCGAGCGGGGAGCGGGCTGCCGGGCACACCGCCACGGCGCGGCCGAGGTATAGGCCGTTGGTGCAGGCCGTGAAAACCCAATAGCCCAGAGCCTGGCGGACACCCCGGGGCCTCACCGGCCATAGCCTTACCGGCAAGGCACGGCACGGCACAGTGGGCCAGAAGACCGGTGGAGGCGGCCGAAACTCTTGACGCGTTTTGAGCTCTGAAGTCGCTAAATGAGCCTCGAACGGAACGTGTGACCCCACCAATGGATTCCTCGTTCGGAGAGAAATCCATTGGTGGGGTCACACGTTCGATTCGAGTCATGTTTAGCAACTCTGGAGCTCAAAACGCGTCTAGAGTTTTGGCCACCTCCACCGGTTTTCTGGCCCACTGTGCACGGCCCATCCAGGGCACGGCCAGGCCAGGACCGGCCAACAAGAGAGTCCCCAACGAGCGAATGCTTTACCTCAAAGGGCCGGCCCGACAAATTGGCCCCCGGTACATGACCGCGCCAAGCCACGCCACGCCGGAGTGGCAGCGGAACGAGAAAACGAAACAAAGGGGAAATTCTGATAAAAAGTACCAACGGTATGGCCGGGTGTTGATACCACACCGCGCCAAAGAAGACCTGCTGTAATCGCAATGTACGCATTGCCGTGCACGGCTCTCATTCGAAAGGGCAGTGCATTGGTAGTCTGTTTCGAGTACTTAGAGCTCTTGTCAGCCCCCTCCCCCTTCTCCCCCCCCTCTCTCTCTCTCTCTCTGGCACGCGGGGCGGTTGGCCTCCCCCTCCCCATTTAGCGCACAGGTGGACTTATCTGCGTACACGTGTAGTGTAGTGGGTTTAGGCCCGGCACGGCGTTGCGTGGCGTTGCGTGGCGGTCCCTGGCGTTAGGCCCACCGGGAGGTAATCTGGGCCCCGCCCTGTAAGTGCGGCGGGCACTGCAATGGAAGAGGCTCCAGCCGCTCCAGCCGCTCGCAGCCCTGCAAAGCGTGCGCGCGGGTCAAAAGTTTCATTCCCCCTCTCGCTCTCTCACTACGTGTGCGCGTGTGTGTATACACTCGTTCGGCTGTTTGGTTAAATTGCCTCCAGAAGCGCGCGGGCCGCCACGCGCTTGGCACACATCCACGTGTCGCACGCGCGCGCGCGTGTGCGTGCGGGTGTGTGCGTGTGTGTGTGTGTGTGTGTGTGTGTGTGTGTGTGTGTGTGTGTGTGTGTTGGCGCGTATTTGTTCTTCCTTGCGCGTGGTGATGAGTACACGCCGCCTTCAATAACAGTCGTATTGACTCGAAACTGCCCCGACCGACACAGACCTGCTCTGTGTGTGTGTGTGTGTGTGTGTGTGTGTGTGTGTGTGTGTGTGTGTGTGTGTGTGTGTGTGTGTGTGTGTGTGTGTTTGTGTGCGCGCTGGTCCGATTAATAAGTCGCGCTGGCCAATCGCTCGTTCTTTCGGTCTGTCTGCCTGCCTGTCTGTCCGTCCGTCCGCCCGCGCGCCTGACCGCCTGGTTAATATTTGAAGCGGCCTTGATTAACACGGCTAATGAGTGCAGCTTGATCGAAAACGATACGCGTACCGTGTGGCGGGGCGGGGCGCCGGCCACCACGCCCGAGGCGAAGAGGCGAAGGCGAACCCGGGGCCGACGACCCTTAATTCTTTATCCCTACCTCGCCTCCTATTAACTCACTGTTCTCCGACACTGATGCTGCCCCCTCTGCCGCGTCCCAGAGGAAAATTGTGATCCCAGCGCTGCAGCAGGCCGCCCCACCCGCCTCCATTCCCTCCGACAGCGACAAACCTCGTTACGGGGCTGATACACTTTTTTCAATAACGTCACCAGACAGGGCCCATAAGGTACAGCAGCGCTCCGCCCCACCGCTCGGACAACTCCATTTCGACGCCGTTGTCCTCGTCGCCGGCCCGGCCGGCCCTGCACTCTGGTAATGAGTGACGCGCACGATGATGTAGCCGAGGCCGCCGAGGCCGTGGTGTGCTTCCGCAGGGGATTGCCACACCTGATGTCTTTTTGGCCCCGACGCCCTTCAGGTTGCACGGCCTCTGGCGCGGCCTGTAGCCCGGCCTCGCAAAGGGTCTGCCGAGGGTGCAGCTGATCCCTTGCTGGCTGGCCGCGCCGGCCGGAGGGTCCGAGGGCTTACCGCCGGCCGGGCCGCCGAAGGGCAGACCGAAGGGCAGACCGAAGGGCAGGCTGAGGGCTGATTGGAGGGTCGGCTCGCGTCACGGCCGCACCGGCCGCACCGGAAACAGTGGGAATGGAAGGAAATTCGGTCCCTCTTGAACCGGACCGGCTCGGCTAGCTCGGCTAATTGTAATGTCCGTCGACTTTGGCGAAGGCGGCCTGGATAACGACGAGCGGCGTAACAATGCAAGTGTGTTCTTTAGTGAGTCTGAGCTCCCCTCCTTTCCACCCTTCTCTCGGCCGAGACTCCGAGACACGGGACTCTGGATTTTCGCTCTGCTTTCGCTGCATCTGCTGATGCTGCAGCTGTTGTTTCTACTGCTAATTACGTCTCAACTCCGACGTCTGTCTTTTCGTGCGGTCCTCTTTTTTCTCCTTTCTTCTTCCCCTCCACGGCCCGGCCATTTGTTTGGTTGTTTCATGGACTTGCAGAGTTGCCTTTCCCCTTGGCTGGCAGCGGGCGGAGCGGCGGAGCGGCGGGGTGGGGTGCGGTGGGGCCATGAGGGCTTGTCCCTCCCCCTTCCAGCAGGCCGCCTTCCAGGCCGGCTTTTGTTATTTATCCGGAGTTGAGTCCACTGTAAGCCTTTGGGGATGGGCTGGGTCGCAGGCTGGGTCGCAGGCTGCAGGACTGTTGACAGTGTTCGATAAGCCAGGCAGCTGCCAATGCAGGCCGGCTTGCTTATACACATTCACACCCCTGCTCCCCGCTCGGCAGGGGATGGTGCTGCCGTCCTGCTGCTCCTGGGCGAGGCGCCGCAGTGCGTCGGGTACGTCGGGCCGCCCAGTGCGGGCAGTGCCGAGGGCAGTGTGGTGGGCAGTGCGGTGGGGGAGATGGCTCGTTTCCTGTGCATTCCCCCGTCGGCTAGCCGTGGCTGTCGGGGTTGGATGCGGCGCCGACATGCATGGCCACGCTGAGATTGTATTCGGCCAGCCGGACTGCTCGGCTCGGCTCGGCCAGGCCAGGAACGGGAGGAGGAAAGGAATGATTCTCCGGCTCCCTTTTGGCCCGGCCCTCCTCGCCGAGCTCCTTGCCTACCTTCCGTATCGGAGCGTTAAGCGATTTGGCGCGCCGCGGTCCACCTCGCCGATATGGCCGGCCTGAGTTACAGACAGAAAGCCCTGCGGCGGCCTTCGGGCGCAGCCCTGCCCGGCCCTGCCACGCCGGCGTGTTCCAGCCGAGATATCAGGCTTTTAGCCCGAATGAGGTTATATACCACCCGCTGGGTGCCATGACCGGGTACCGGGCTGGCCCGGGCTGACTGGGGCGGGGGGGCGCGAGGGGCCAGGGCGGCGGCCAGGGCTCCCTGCCAGCGGGGCCGCCTCCAAGTAGTCAACTTCCAATCGAGGCGGACCAGACACCCATCTCGTGCCGCTGGCGTGGCGCCGCGTGGCGCGCTGGCTGGCAGCCCCGCTGGCGAGGCCCTCTGCCCGCCGCCTGGCCGTGCCTGGGTCGCCGAACTTGTCGTGGCGCGGCTTGGCTCGCAAAGCGGCATCGTTTTGTTTTTAACGTTTTTAACGTGCGGCCGCCAAGGCTGTCGCGATTACCGACGGCTTACCGACGGATGGATTGTGGATTAGCGACGTCGGCCCCGCGGACGGACAGCCCTACGGCACGTCCCGGTCGCGCCGCCAGAGGTCGCAGCGACGCCTCGCCAGTTCCGCGCCAGCGCCGCCCACAGCCCATCGGGAGTAGATTTGTCGGCGACAGCTTTAAATGGAAACCAGGATGGATCCTCCATCCAATTACGAGTGCCGGGGCGGGCCGCCCACGCCGCCGTCTCCTCCACGCCACTCCATTTGCATGCCGAACCCCTCCGAACCCCGTCGGACCCCGCCGAACCTCGCCGAACCTCTCCGAACACCGATGAACCTCGCCAACCTCCCCGAACCTCTCCGAACACCGATGAACCTTGCCCAACCTCGCCCCGAACCTCCCCGAACCTCCCCGAACCTCCCCGAACCCCTCCGAACACCGATGAACCTTGCCGAACCTCGCCCCGAACCTCCCCGAACCTCCCCGAACCTCTCTGAACACCGATGAACCTCGCCGAACCTCCCTGAACCCCGCTGAACCTCGCCGAACCTCGCCGAACCTCGCCGAACCTCCCCGAACCTCGCCGAACCTCTGCGGTCGTGTTTTCTGCTCCTCCCCGATGGCCGTGGCGGTGGCGTGCTGGAAGTCAACCCGCGATGCGCGCGGCCGCAGTCACGCAGTGCACCGCCTTCCATTACGACGCCCTCCTCGTCTTGCAGCGGGCTGGTTCCGACCGGCGCTTCCGTCGCTCTGTCCCACTCGCACTCACGGGGCGCCCCGCTGGAGTGCGAGAGAGACAGACGCTCTGTTCGGGATGCGCGTTATGCGGCTGAAACTGGCTCCGGTTTCCACTAATGCGCGGATGTGGCGCTCGGCGTCCGCGGCGTCCGCGGCGGCGGGTACTTTGTATCGGTACTGCACCTCCAGTCTGCAGCGCGCCGAGGCCGGGCCGAGGCCGCCGCCGCGGAGCATTACGGGATGAAAACACCCTCCTCTTTGGTGCTGCGCGTGCTCGGCGTGCGCCGCGTGCACCGCGTGCGTGAAAGCCGAGAGCCCCGCCGGATACCTGCCCGTCTGCTTTCTCTATAAAGAGATTGCTTTCAGCAGCGCGCCGCTCCGCCATGTACTACAAGATAGCCGTCAGCGTGGCGAGCAGTGGCGCGGCGGCGGCCTTCTCGGCGTGCCGGACGCCCGGCGTGGCGTGGCGCGGCGCCGCCGGGGTCCGGATGCCGGGGGCTGTTACCGGCCGCCGCGCCCCGCCACGCCGAGGAGGCCGTTTACGCCGCGCTCGTGTCGCGTTATCTCGTCGGCGGGTGTGTGCACTGTAGTGCTGCAACATCGCGGCCTTCTTGTCCGCGCGCAGGCCGCCCCGCCGCCGACGGGGAGGGCCAGAAGGGCCGGGAAGGGCCGCACGCACTTGGCCGCAACTTTGATGGTCGTTTGAATTGCCCCGCGCACCTCTGCGGCCGGGGCACTGGGCTGGGGCACTGGGCTGGGGCCCTTCGTCTGGCTGCGGGCACGCCCCAGCCCCAGCCCAGCCCCCGAAGGCCCGGCCCGCCGAGACGTGCCCGCTAACGGCCTGCGCGCCGCGGCGCCCCGACACGGCTGCCGCCCGGGGAGGCGAAGCGGCCGATTGAAAAGACTCTCTCGATCGAGGCGGCGGCGGCCGGGCCGGATTATCAAACAGGCAGCAGTGGGAACGGGTGCCGTGGCCGCTGCGTGTCCGAGACGGGCTGCTCCCCGAGGGTCTCGAAGCGGAGCGCGCTTTGAAGCGTGTTTGCTGGCGGGGACCGGGAGGGGACCACGGCCTGCATTGTGGCGGAGGCAGCATGCGATGCTCATTGTCGAGGCGGCCGCCGTGCTGGCCTTGCTAATGACCCCTCCCATTGAGACGCGCGGCCTTGCGCGCAGCCCCCTCGACGGGCTCCCCTGATTCGCCCAGGTGCTCGACCGCGCCGCGCGCTCTGCCCCGCCCCCATCGAGTGCCTCTCCTTCTTTCTCTATGCAAACTAATCCGCCACGCCGCGCGTCGTCACTGCAAATATTTGCCCGGCGCGTTGCCGCGTTGCCGCGCTTCGGACGCTGATTGCCGCGGCTGTCGATCGCTTCCTTCATTTAGCCCCGATCGCGCGGCGGCGTGGCCTTGGCTGGCTGCTCGGTCTGGCCGCCTGCCGGCTGCCGCGCGCTGCGCCGCCCTGGCGGGGCTGGTAGGCGGGCGGCCGGGCAGGCGGGCGTCCGGTGCGGACGAGAAGCAATTCCGTGACGGAAAAGTTTGGCGGGAGGAGAGACGCGGTGCGGAGCAGGGCGAGCAAGGCGAGCGAGGCGCGGAGGGCAGCAGCAAGGGGCGGCTGGCGGCAGCGGGGCTGGCGGGGCTGGCGGGGCTGGCAGCCGGGCACACGGGGTGCAACGTTCCTCACGCACGGACTGCCGCGCGCTACGTGAGCAGCGGGACGTGCTCGGCGCGCGCGTTCGCACACACCTACACACACACACACACACACACACTCGCACACACACACACACACACAGTGAAATCTTGTTCTGTACAATCAGAAGAAAGGAGAAATGGCCGGTCTCTCTTTTATATTTCTGCGCCCTGTCCGGCAAGGCAGCCGGCCAGGAGGCAGCCGGCCGCCGCCGCCGTGCAGGCTGGGCCGTCCCGCCAGGCAGCCGTGCTGGGCGCGCGGCCTGTCCTGCCGGGCGCTTCCGCGCGAGACTGCTCGGCCGCTGCCGCCTCTTTTAACCTTGGCCGAAAATAATTTCCCGGAGAGGAGGAAGACGTTCGCGCACAACACTCGGTGCACTGCGAGGCGTGCCGGCACTGGCAGCAATCTGGGGGCCGCGGAGGGGCGGCGTGGGGGCGGCGTGGGGGCGGCGCGGCGGCCGCGCGTGCGTGCGTCAGTTTCAAGAGGCCGGAGCGGGGCGCGCAGACTTCATTGAGTAGAAAAACATTCGGGCCTCGCGCCGCTTGCGCCTCGCCTCGCCTTGCCTCCCCCTCCTCCAGTTAAATGGAATTAAGGCGGGGCGTTCCCGGCGGCCCGGCGGCGGATCGCTTGAAAGGCTCCATGTGGGTGGTGCGGGCCGCACTGCGGGCCGCGAGCCTACTCTGCAAATCCCACACGTCATTACAGCGTAGGGGCGTTTCCCGTCCGAACGTCGTATCGCCGGAAGGGCTCCTCACGGCCCCGGCCCGGGCCATCGCGCTGTCTCTCTCGCGCCCCGCACCTCGAGTGCGACAGAGAGAGGTGATAGTGTTGGCAGCTAGCGTTTGACACGACTTGAGACACGTTCTGGGCGCTGTGTGTGTTAGTCGGGGAAGAAAAGTATGGGGTGAGGAAAGTGCTTCCTATTAAAGCCCATGACTTTAAGCCATCCCTCGACTAAATTTTTCAAATCAACATAAAAATCTGACTTTGAGATCCTTGTCAAACGGGTGTTTAAAACCAGGTCACACAGGAGGTATTACTTTTCTGAACCTATACTTTTCTTCCCCAACTTACCCCCATCCGACCTGCCACCCGATGGCACCGATGTGGGTTCCACCGGCTTGGTGGCGCCAAGTGCTTGGTTCGAGTCCCGTTTGCGGACTACTCTCGACTCTGGAGCCGAGAATGTGCCTGTCCGCCTAAACAGGCTGGGTCCGCAGTGCGGCGGCCCAGGCGGCCCCGGCCCTCGACCCTCGTCCGGCCCTTGACCCGCCCCTGGCCGGCCGCACCGGGGCGGACCGCAGCCTCCGAGCTGCCGAGCCTGCCGCAGCCGTCGTGTCGGATGAGGTGCGAACTGGAGCCCCTGGAATCCCATTTGCATCTGCCGGGGACGGCCGGGGACGGCCGGGAAGTAGGTGAACGGGGAGGACGGCGAGGACGACGTGGATGGTGCCGTGGAGGAGGACGGGCTGCTTGATAAAGAAAGATGAGGAGGAGGGCGTGAGGCGGAAGCGGTTGGCGTGGGGGGAGGCCGTTTTGATTGGATGGGAAGCTTGCCGCCGTCGCTGCCGCGCTCGTGGTTATCTGTCGTGGAACTTATTCCCCCCCCCTCCTCGGGAGGCCGCTGCGCCGCTGCGCCGGGCAAAGTCCCTTACTTGTTGTAAACTGTAATTGGGCATCCGTCCAGCTGCGTCGATTACAGGCGGAACAGGCCATACCTCACCGGGCGGGGCGGGGCGGGGGGCGGGGCGGGGCGGGTAGGCTTGGCGTTTTCACCTTCTCAAAGCCCGCCTGCGGCCTGCGGGCAGCGAGAGCGCGCTTCGCTTCTAACTTTGGCTGCGCGGGGCACGGTGGAGCCACTGCCAAAAATAAACGGCCAGTCCGCTGCTTTTCCTTTCGCTCGCGGGGACGGCCGGGGCTTTATTTTAGCAAAACTAGATAGCTTGGCAAGGGCCGTTGGGGCGCCACGCCGCGCCGCGCCGCGCTGCGGTCAAGGGCGTGGAGGGTACCTCGGTGGCCGCCACGCCGTCGGATTCGTCGCTCCGTCTCCCTCGCTCTCGCGGCCCGTTCCGCACGGGTGCGAGAGAGACAGAGAGCGCCGTTCGGCATCGGCCGGCAGGCCGAAGCAATTCCGCAGACTGCTCCGCGCGCTCCGCCCCGCGGCGCCCCGCCCCTCGGACGGCGGCCGATCGCGGCCAGGTTATTTATGGCGAGTTTTGCGCCGGCCGTTCGGGTGATCGACTTAACCGTCAGGAAGGAGAGCCGAGGGGCCAGGGCGGCCAGGCGGCCGGGCGGTCGGGGGCGATGCCCGATGGCCGCGGACCCTCTTCCCAGTCAATCAAAGGCATCCTCGAGGTTGTCCGTGCTGCATCCGCTCATGACCCTCCTGCCCTGCTTCCCCGCCCCCCAGCCGGCTCCCTCCACCGCCAAGTCGTAAGTAAGTCGTATCCGCGCGTGCTTCATGCCGCCGCGTTCCTTGTTGCTCCTCGTTGTTTCCTCTGTTTTCTTCTCTTTCCGCCATTGTCTGCTACCCGGCTCCCCTTTTGTTTCGTGCTGAGCAATAATTGCAGACCTGCCCCGTCGCACCCCGCTCCTCGGATCGCCACCAACACCGCTGTGTCGCTGCGGCCGCAGGTGGAAGCGGTTTCATTTCGATCCGCCGGCCACACCATCGCGCCGCCACCACGGCCCCGGCCACCACGGCCCCGGCCACCACGGCCCCGGCCCCAGCCACCGAAGATCGGAAGGCTAGTTGGCTGCCGATATCTCGGCACGTTTTGTACTAATCCCGGGTCCGCAACACCACGCCCCGCCCCGCCCCTGCCACCCACTGTCCTACCCGCACCTGTCAGGGGATCCCTTTAACAAGCAGGATCAACAGCGCCCCCCGCCGCCAGGCCCTCCCCGGAGACCTGGTCTGGAAAGTCACTCTGTATTCTGACCCCTGCTCGGCAGCCCCACCCGGGACCCCCGTCCTGCCCCTCCTCCCCTCCCTGTCCCTCGCCGCCTCTTTTCGTCCCTCGTCGCCGCTGGCTGCCGCTGGCTGCCGCTGGCTGCCGCTGGCTGCCGTTGGCCCCCGTTCGTACCGGCAGCATTGTTGTCGCCCGGTAACTTAGCCTGCATTTTACCCTCCAAACCGCACTGATCGTCGGGGTCCAGCAGGGCGACCCTCGCCTCGCGACCCTCGCCGCCGTGCCACGCCGTGCCGCGCCGTTGCGCCCCCTCCCGAAATCCCACCGCAGCGCCGCGGTGGCTGTAACTCTCCCCCGCCCCTCGCCGTCCTGGTGCTGGCCGTGGCCGTCGAGTCCCCGCCACGAGCTCCGCTTTTCCTCGTCCGCGAGGGAAGAGGGGCGAGGCGAGGCGAGGGCAGTGTGCCAATTTCGCATATCTCTTGTGTTTCGCCGAGCTTCGCGCTGCGATGGGACGCGGCCGGGGCGGTGGGGCTTAGTGCGCGCGCCGTGCCGCGCCACCACGACGACGGCATGCTCGTTGTCCGCCGGCATTGCGGTAGGGCGCACCGTTATGCCGTCCAGGCCACGTCCGCGTCAGAGAGTCCGAGGCGTCCGAGGCCCCCAGGCTGGGGTGGCCGTTGCGAGTGAGTGGCTGCGCGGAGTCGCTGCAGTGTGGCGGTCGGTCTGTCCCTCTCGCACCCCAACGGGGCGTTACGAGAGCGAGAGAGACAGGCCGCACTGCGCGGAGCCAGCCCCTGGCGCCGCGCCAACCTAGGTGTGCCTGCCTGGCAGGGAAGAGAAAGGGAGCAGCCCCCAGGACCCCGCGGGCCTTTTTCGCTTATTTTAGTTGGTTTCTGCATTGGCGGCTCTTTAGGCGCGGCGAGTCGAGCCGCGGGCGTTGAGTTGGTGGGTATCGTGTTGCCGCGAAGCACGGCGGAGCGCCGCCGAGCGCCAGCAGACCGATTCCGAGCGTCTCCGTCGCTCTGTCTCTCTCGCACTCGTCGGGCGCTCCGCCGCGGTGCGAGAGAGACAGCGACAGGGCAGCGCAAACGACTTTCGGTCTGCAGCAGCGCACTCTT
Source organism: Thrips palmi (assembly GCF_012932325.1). NCBI lineage: Eukaryota > Metazoa > Arthropoda > Insecta > Thysanoptera > Thripidae > Thrips > Thrips palmi. The sequence continues at coordinate 1,016,816 of NW_023144635.1, forward strand.
TGGCCGCCGTTTTGATTCCGCGGCGGTCGTGCTGCTGCTTCTGCTTGTTCTCTCCCCGGGAAAATAAATAAACAAACAAATAAAAGCGAAAACGAAAAGTGCTTTATGCGGGGCGTTTTTGCGGTGGTCGTCTCAAGTTGCGCGATGCCGCGCGATGCCGCGCCTCGCCGTGATGAAAGGGAAGGGCTCGCCGGGGCTCGCCATCCGACGCCAGGGACCGGCCAGACCGGCGAGACCGCACAGTGGGCCAGAAGACCGGTAGAGGCGGCCAAAACTCTAGACGCGTTTTGACCTCCAGAGTCGCTAAACAGGACTCCAACCAAACGTGTGACCCCACCAATGGATTCTTCGTTCGGAGAGCAATCCATTGGTGGGGTCACACGTTCGGTTCGAGTCCCATTTAGCGACACTGGAGCTCAAAACGCGTCTAGAGTTTTGGCCGCCTCCACCGGCCTTCTGGCCCACTGTGGACCGGCGAGACCACTGGAGGCAGCGCGGGAAAGGCTGCTGGTTGTCGGCGTTGCGGCGCGTTGCGGTGGTCACTGTGGTAGTAGTGCTTTCCCCGCGTTTGATACGGCCCGCTCAAGTGCAAGGCCGGCAAGGCCGGACCGCCACGGAGTGAGGCCCTCCCTCCCTCCTGGCCCAGCACTGTAACAACAACAACGTCAACAACAACAACAACAACAACAACAACAACAACATGAACAACAACAACTGCGGCGGGAACAGCAGCAAGCTCCCCGTCCAGTTTCACTATGGCCGTCGAGAATGGACTGCCCCCCCCCCCCCCCCCTTTACTTCCCCTCTCCCCCCCACACGAATCCGATAAATGAATACATTACGGGGAGGCAGGCGCCAAGCGGCCACACCGGAAACGCCGCATATTTATTTCCGTTTTGAACGCGCCCTGCTCGCCCCCTCCCCTCCCCCCTCCGCCACCTCCCGCCCCCGCCCCGGAAGCACGTGCACCAATTTCATCCTTAGTCCACCCTTCCGAAGTGGGAGGTGGTATGAAATACGAGCCGCGGCCCTGTGTGCGTGTTGCTGCGTCTGAGTGTGTGTGTGTGTGAGGGGGGGGGGGTTTTCCGCGCGTCCGCCCTTGGGCTTGATGTCCCACTTTGGCAGTGTGTATCCATCCCCTCGTTACGCCTCGGAACGGTCAAAGAACGGCGCGTTTGGATCGCCTTCGTATTCCCTCCCTCTTGCTGCGTGTCCAGAATGGCGGGCGCGCGCGCTGATTCCGAACGGCGGCGGCGGCGCTCTGTCTCTCTCGCACTCGTGGCGGCCCGTCGGGGAGAGTGCGAGAGAGACAGAGAGGGCGCATTGTCCGGGCGCCGCGCTGGCCCGGGAACGCACTACACCCTGTAGCTGGACAAGGAAGACATGGCCCTGCATACGCATGGCGCTGGCAGCGCGGCTCCGGAATATTGGCCGGCCCGGCAATAGCTATCTGGGCGGGGCGGGGCGCGAGCGAGATGGGATGGGATGGCATGGGATGGCGGAGTGGCCGGGCCGGACCCCCTCGCCTTCTTTCCTCCTTGCTCCTTCCCCCGGACTTGGTCTCTGGGCTGTGACCTTGTTCCGCGCGCTACACGGGCCCCACCTGGACAGCACACACCCACAATGTCTGCGTCTGTGTGTGTGTGTGTGTGTGTGTATGTGTGTGTGTGCGTTTGCGAGTGTTTCTCCACCCTAGCGCCGCCTCGCCTCGGTAGAGAATTTTGTTGGAATTTTTTCCGTGGTGCTTGTTTGTTGTTGTTGTTGTTTTACGCGTGTAAGACTCGATGTATCATCTATGAATCGCTCCAGCCTTTGTGCCTTTCCGTATCCTATTTCGCGCAAGAGGAAAAAAGCATGCCGTTCTTTTGGCCGCTCTGTCCGTTTCTCCCCCTTTTCCGCCCCTTTTTCCGTTTTAGTTGGCGGCGGCCCGTCCGGCCGGCCCCCTCTGTGAAAGCCCACTCGCTCGTCACGTGGCCGTGGCGTGGCCGTGGCGCCCCCATGATGTCGTGACAAGGCACCGTTTCGGCATGTCCCTGTGAATTAAGTGGGATTAAAAATTAGGAACGGGCGACGCGACAGGCCGACGGGCCCACCGGGCGTGGCGGCACGCCGCACAGTAGGCCAGAAGACCGGTGGAGGCGGCCAAATCTCTAGACGTGTTTTGAGCTCCAGAGTCGCTTAACAGGCCTCAAACCGATCGTGTGACCCCACCAATAGATTGCTCTCCGAACGAGGAATCCATTGGTGGGGTCACACGATCGGTTCGAGGCCTATTTAGCGACTCTGGAGCTCAAAACGCGTCTAGAGTTTTGGCCGCCTCCACCGGTCTTCTGGCCCACTGTGCGCCGCGGCACGCCGTTGGCGTTGTGCTGGCTTCATCGGCTCGCTCGCGTGCGTGCGTGCGTGAGTGCGAGGACACGTGGGCACGGCCGGGGCGCCAGGGCGGCGGCGCCGGCGGCGCTCGCAGCACGGGTTAAATCCAAATTTCTCACCGGCGAAAGTAATGCCGACCGGATGGCTTCGGGCCGCTGATTCAATTGGGGAACGGTGACACGCCAGGCCGCGCCGGGTGGGAGCGCGCCCACCTGCCCCGCCCCGCCCCGCCCCGCCCCGCCCCGCCCCGCCATTATCGGCTCGTAATCGGGGAGGTGGAGGCGCGTACTTCGCGCGCTGCGTCCGTACTCCGTGTGCACCTTGTTCCCCTCCTTGGCGGCGCGGCGGCACGCGGGCGGCACGGCACGCACCGCGCGCTGATCGGAATTTCAAAACGCGCCGCCGTATGCGCGGCCCGGCACGGCCCGCCCGTATGACGTGCATGCGCATTATGGAGAGGGCCGTCGGGTCGCCGTGTGTGCGTGGGAGAGAGAGAGAGAGAGAGAGAGAGAGAGAGAGAGAGAGAGAGAGAGAGAGAGAGAGAGAGAGAGAGAGAGAGAGAGAGAGAGAGAGAGAGAGAGAGACCGCTGGGCAGCGCGGCGGGACGGGCGGCCGACACCAGGCAACCCCGCGCGAAAACAGCGGCCGCGGACACGGGACGGGCACGCCCTGCCACCCCTCCAAGGCCAACACCCCCACCTGGAATATGCGGAGTCACGCTCAAAAGTCCAAACAAACTTTTTGATCTCGCCGCGCGTTGCCGCAGCTCGCCCCGCCGCCTCCGCCGTGCTGCCCGCCCCGTTCCTCACGCGCACCGCAACTCGCGGTCCCCGTCCCCCTCCCCGTCGGCGGCCGCCGCACAGTGGGCCAGAAGACCGGCGCAGGCGGCCAAAACTCTAGACGCGTTTTGAGCTCCAGAGTCGCTAAATGGGACTCGAACCGAACGTGTGACCCCACCAATGGATTCCTCGTTCGGAGAGCAATCCATTGGTGGGTTCACGCGTTCGGTTCGAGTCCCATTTAGCGACTCTGGATCTCAAAACGCGTCCAGAGTTTTGTCTGCCTCCACCAGTCTTCTGGCCCACTGTGCGCCGGCCGCGTTGATGGCGCGGCGGTACCGTGTTCGCGTTCGCTGCCTTCGCCTCGCCGCCGCCGTCCGTCCAGCCGGACCCGCGGCAATGCGACTTCGCCCACCCCTCCCCTCGGGCTGGCTTTGGATCTGCCACTGACCCAGCCCGCCGCGGGTACCTCGCGCCACCGTACCCATGCGGGGGCCCGCGGCGGCGGCGGGGCTCAAGCGCAAACAGATTGGCGCCGCTCGCTCCTCCCCGCGCCACTCCGGCCGACCCTCCCCGCCGCTCGCTGCCTCCATCTGCCGCTGGTAATTGAATATTCACAAAACAATACGGATGCGGAGTGGCGCGTCTTCGCCCCGCCCCTTCCTGATGCTGCACTGCTTGGGCCGCTTGGGCCGCTTGGGCGCAACGGGGTCACGCGTGCTGCTCGGACTCGGGGCGCGCGTGCGTGCGTGAGACTCGGTCCGGACGGCGTCCCCGTCGCTCCGTCTCTCTCGCACCCCTGCGGCGCGCCTGGTGAGTGCGAGAGAGACGGAGCGACGACGCCTGCTGCGGCGCGACGTCGCACAGTGGGCCAGAAGACCGGTGGAGGCGGCCAAAACTCTAGACGCGTTTTGAGCTCCAGAGTCGCTATGCAGGACTCGAACCGAACGTGTGACCCCACCAATGGATTGCTCTCCGAACGAGGAATCCATTGGTTGGGTCACACGTTCGGTTCGAGTCCCATTCAGCGACTCTGGAGCTCAAAACGCGTCTGGAGTTTTGGCCGCCTCCACCGGTCTTCTGGCCCACTGTGCGTCGCCCCGTTTTCTAGTGAGCGCGCCGCGTTCTGAAATAACTTTTGTGGCACATGTAATAGCCAGACAGACGCGCGGGCGGCCGGTTTAAGAGATTACCGAGGGGACTAAAGGACGGCGACGGCGGACGCGGGGGGCTCTTAAATTAAAATTGCCCAGTCATTGCGGGCCGGCCGAAAAGCGGAAAAAAAGGGAAAGGAACCCGGAGCGTTGGCGGCGCTGGTGGCTGAATCTCTGCTAACGAAATGCGTTCTCTGTTTGCAGGTTGGTGGCACTGGGACGAGTCCGGAGGGACGCCGAAGAGCGCCCCGCTGGTCCGGGGCGTCCAGTCCAGGGCGTCCGGGACGGTCGGTATGAGTGAGTCGAGTCCACCTCGGCGAAATGGAGTTAGCCGGGCCCGAGGGGGGCCTTGCCTTTCGCAAGAAGTGATGGCGGGGCAGTGCTCAATGGACCATGCAAAGTGAGGGCCGACACACACACACACACACACACACACACACACACACACACACACACACACACACACACACACACACACTCACTCGTCCAAAAGGCCCACGAGGCGGCACGAGGCCCCCACAAGGCCTCGGCAAGGCCCCCGCCCGGCAGGCCCCAGCCGCGCTTGAATGCCTCGCCGTGCCGCCTTTCTCGGGGACAACATTTTGAGTTGCTTTTCCAGACGTCAGCCGCAGCGCTAGCACTGCGAGACGCAGGCGTCTGCCATTGTGCGTGTGTGTGTGTGAGCGAGTGTGTGTGTGTGAGTGAGAGTGAGTGGGAGAGCGCGGGTGTGCGTGTGCGCCTGCCCCAGCAGCAGCAGCGTCGTGGGTACTTGGGGGACCTGTAGAGTCGACGCGAATCCCTGCCAAATCCTGCCAAATCCCTGGAGCTGGCTGCGTCTTCCGGTGGGACCCTCTCAGTGCGCGTGCCATCCCCGTGCCGCGCCGTGCCGTGCCGCGCCGCGTCGTCCCACCTGGACCCTTGTACCTGCGCGCGGCGAGCTCTTTGGGTATGGCCGGCCCCGCGCACCGCGCCGCGCACCCGACCTGAACCTGACTGACTCCAGGGTGATCGTACCCACGCCGAAGTCACACGGCGCCGGGAGAAGGGCGGAAAAGCACGGAAAAACACGGAAAAACACATGTCGGCACTTTGTTTTTCGACATGAATTTTTGAATGTTTGGCGAAAGACAACTCTCTTCTCTCTCTCTCCTTCTCCTCGGTTCTCCGTCTTAATAATTCATCCGCGAGAAGTGGTTAGCACGCGACCAAACAGGGGAAGGAGGAAGGAAGCACGCAATGTGCATGTTAATTATTTTTGCTTTTTTCTTAGTGTGCCGTTTCCTCGGCCGCCCCGCCTCAGATAGGCTTGATGAATCTCCCCCTCCTTTGCACCTGCCTCCACTTGGCGTCACTTCGTGTTAAAGGCAGCGCACGATTACTATGCGGGGCGGCCCGCTCCCGGCTCTTTTTCGAGCGCGCGACAAAGAAAAAACACTTTTTTGCATGCGTCCTTTATTAGACTAAGAGGTGAATCCCGCTCTCTCGCTCTCTCTCTCCCCCTCTCTCTCTCTCTCTCTCTCTCTCTCTCTCTCTCTCTCGCGCGCGCGTCGTCTTTGGGACGACCCTTTTTAAATTCCCGCAAATGGAAACGTCGTGAAAAGGCATGTGCGGCAGCAGAAATCTTTTAAAATTATCCTTTTCGCTAAAAGCATCCGGCGTCGTAGTCGTTGCCCCGAAACTTGCAGGCAGCCCCGGCATTGGGGGCCGCTGCGCTCAAATTGAATTGTGGATCGCCTCGGAAAGTTTTGAGCCTTTTCCAAACGAGCCTACAGCTGTTAGCCGGGCGCCTCTATTAGGCTCACAACAGCAGCAGCAGCCAGGCATCCGGGCGGCCGGGCCGTCAGGCCGTCAGCAGGAGAATTTGATACTATTAATTAAATGGAATAAATAAATAAAGCGAGTTTTGGCAGAAATGTTTGTTTGTGGGGCGGGCATCTGTGGCCGCGTCGCTACTCGGCCCTGCCTTTGTAGTCCCGGGCCGGGCCGGGCTGGGGGCAGGCAGGCCGGGCAGGCCAGGCCTGCAAGCAAGGCGAACCAAGGCGAAGCAAGGCGTGTCTGCAGTAAGTGTTGTTTGTTTCCAAGTGCGCGCGGCCACGGCGAGGGCCTGCGGGGCGGGGCGGGGCGGGGACGACTTATATTTGCGGACCCCGAGGAAGTTCAGGGCCATCCATTTCATCGCGGGCTGCGCGCCGGGCCGCGCGGGGCCCTGCTTACTTCCTTACTTCCCCCTTACTCCACTTTGTTCTTCATTAGTTCTTCTTGCGAAGCAGCAAACTTACACACGGCGGACTATCTCGCGGCCAAGTATTTTCCAGTGCCGCTGCCGCCGCCGCTGCCTCCGCGACTCGCAGATTGTTTTTGCCGCGCCTTACAGTGCGGGGCGCCGTGCGTCATTCCCGCCGTCTCGCCCCGCGCAACGCGTACCACTTCCGGCCGGCGGCGAAGAATTTTGGCGCGCGACCTTCAAATTAAGAAGGCGCTCATCTCCTCGTGCCGTTCTCCCCGCTCTTGCCGGGGAAGGCCCGCTAATTATATGTAACCTCCTGCCTGCCTGCCTCCCCATCTCCCTGCCCGGTGCCATATGCTGCGGATGCCTTTCCGGTCGGCCACCCCGGAGCCACGGCCTCCACGGCCTCCACGGCCTCTGCCGCGGCCTTCCACCGGCAACAAGGAGGCCATGCGATATTACGACGTGGCCTCTCCCTTTCTAGCGGGCGCGCTTGTGTGTGTTTGTGTGTGTGTGTGTGCGCGCGCGTGTGTGCACGTGTGTGTGTGTGCACGTGTGTGTGTATGTGCGCGCGCGGACTGGAACGAGCGACCGAACGTTGGTGTGCGGGTACCCGCCGCACCGCCCGGGGCGCACCCGATGGAGCACCTAATAATGACGCCTGGCAAGGACTCAAGGACTCAAGGCCGGCAGATTACAAGACGGCCCCCTCCCCCTCCCACCCCTCGCGGGGCGCGGCGACGCACAGCTGTGCGGAATAGTATTCGGAGAGGACTTTGAAAACGGCAATGACCCTCCCTATACTTTCTCTTCGCTTAGTTTCTCCGTCTCGGCCGCTCCCCTCGCACTCCTTCTCTTTCCTTCTCTCACTCTCTCCCCCGCTGCCCGCATTTTTCCGGCAGAAGTCATAGAGGGGGAGCAGGGCAGTCATTTAATGTGTTTTTGAAGGCAGTGGGACGCAGCAGGCGCATCGAGGGGGAGAGAGAGAGAGGAGAGAGGGGGTGGGGAGTGCCAAGGGGGTGGTACTTCATGGCTGTCCTCGCGGCGGCTCGGCTGGCTACGCCACTGCCTTCTTGGAAACGAGGACTGGCGAGTAATACGCCATCGGGGACACATTCGAAGGGCGGGCAGCAGTGGCGGGGCGGCACACGTCCGTCGGGCCTCTCTCTCTCTCTGTCTCTCTCTCTGTCTCTCTCTCTCTCTCTCTCTCTCTCTCTCTCTCTCTCTCTCTCTCTCTCTCTCTCTCTCTGACTCTCTCTCACTGGCGGGGCAGCGAGCACAATGTTAAATAGCGCGGGCGATCGAGTCTGCCAGTTGGTTGAGGCCATCGCCCCAACATCATGTGGGCTGCTACTACGGCGGCGGCGGTCGCCCGAGACTCCCCCAAAACGACCGGGGAGAGCCGACGTCCAGCGGTTGTCCACAGCAGATCAGCTGATTCCGAGAGTCGTTTCCGTCACTCTGTCTCTCTCGCACCTGCATGGGACGCCCCATGAGTGCGACAGAGACAGACCGAGGCGAAAGACTGTCAGTCTGCTGGAGAACGTGGAGTGGAAATGGAATGCTTCGTGCGATGCAGCGCGCCGCAACGCCCCCGAATGAACTCGCCATCAACGGTTGCACGGCAGAGACAAAAAAATTGAGAGAGGAAAAAATGGTCAATTGTCGTCGGGCATCGTTAACCCGCGTGAGTGTGCGTGTGGAATGCCACAATCTCCTGGCCGGCCGGCCGGCCGGGCTTTAAAAGGCGTCGCCGCAACGGCCGCTCCAGCGCGCTCCAGAGGCGCTCCAGGAGGAGGGGCTGGAATGAGTGAGACTGGAACACAGGCGCGCGCTCATCCGCCATTCCCACTGTACCAGGACTACCGTCTCTAACTGCAGCTGAGCGAAAAGACGAGTCGCATTGCCAGCGGTACGCCGGAGGGCCTGGGGGCGGGGGGGGGGGGGGGGGGGGGGGGGGAGTACGATGCCTGCCCCGCCGAAACCCCCTGGGACGGCGTGGCGTGGCGCGGTGGCCAGTAGGCTGACTCCGAACGGAGCCCCGTCGCTCCGTCTCTCTCGCACCCTCACGGCGCGCCCCACGAGTGCGAGAGAGACGAGAGCACCGTCTTCGGAATCAGCCCACTGGGAGTGACCCTCATTTCCCTTTCCACCGCCCATTCCTTCTTTCCTTCCTCCCCCTTTCTATCTCTATTTAATTTCCCTTTCTTTCCCTCCACTTTATTTTCTCCTCCTTTATTCCGCCCTTATTCGGCTACCCCCTTGAGCTGCTTCCGCCAGCAAACATTCCTCCTCTCTCTTAAATTATCCGCCGGTAATGGCGAGGCACTGCCTGCCAGCTCTGCCAGGCCGCCGGCAGGCTGCCGTGCCACCTGGGCGGGACGCTGAGCGGGACGCGGGGCGTTGGTGGCGGTTCGCGGGGCGCGGCACGGCACGGCACGGCAGGGCACGGCACGGCACGGCACGGCACGGCAGGGCGCGGCAGGGTACGGCACGGCACGGCACGGCACGGCAGGGCGCGGCACGGCACGGCAGGGCGCGGCACGGCAAGAGACGCGCGCGGTCCCCGTCGGACTGACATCGCCAGCCCCCTCGGCAGCCCTCGGCCCTCTGGCGTGGCGTCGACAAAGTACTGCTCCTCGTTCATTCCAGCAGCAAATGCGAGCCCGCAATTATGCGGCGGATGCCCTGGGCTGCCCCGGGCTGCCTGGCCCTCTGGTGCGACGCGCCACGGAGGGACTCCGACAGGCACGGCGGCACGGCCTGCAGGTGCTGTGCCCGCCCGCCCGTCGACTGACTCCGAGCAGTGTCTCTCTCTCCCTCTCGCACTCATGAGCAGTCAGGAGCGAGACAAAGCGGTGATGCACTGCTCGGAATCAGTCTGCATCAGAGCGAGGACGCGCCGCTAGAGCGCGCCAGAGGCTCGGCCAGAGGCCAGAGGTCCGGCGGCGGTCGGTGGCGGCCACGCGAGCGCGGTGCGGCGCGCCGTCCCTCCCCCCGCACGACAGATTGCTTCCCGGAGTCCCTTTGACGGGCTGGCTGCGGGCGGGGCGGCAGCGGGGCGACGCCGTCAGCCGCCATGATGACGATGACGATGAGGATGACGTGTTTCGTGACTCCAGCAGACTCCAGCAGGACCGATACGCCGCAAGTGTTTGTCCGTCCGATCGGGCGGGCCGGCCGTGCGGCGCCGCGCGGCGCCGCGCCTGAGCACACACTGCATCTCTCTTTCTGTATTGTGGGCCGGGCGGCCGGCGCCACGCCACTGGAAGGTAAACGAACCGGTGTACAAACAGGACGGCCCGGCCGGACGCCGTCGTCCCCTCCATTTCCACCTGGGCGACGAGGTTGAGGTGCTCCGGCCGCTTCGCCTGTGCCGTCCGCCTCGCCTCGCGTCTGGCTGGCCTCGCTGCACAGGGCCTGCTTGGAGTGGCGGGGCACCACTCGGCGCACGCACACTGTGCTGCAGTCCGGCCCGGTCGACCCGCCGCGAGTGCTGCGAGTGCCGCGTCTGGGGACGCGCTAAGAGCCGATCCCCGTACCGAGCTGGTCAGGGCTGGGCTGGCAAGGCGAGGCAGGCGCCGCCCTGCCCCGCACATTCCATTACACTGTAGAAAAAGGCTCCCTTCTTGGGTTGTCTTTTTCCGAAAACCAGTCACTCAGTGAGTTCGTTTTGTCTTCTCGACAGTCTCTCGCAGTCCACGTTTACAATTTGCTGATGCCAGCGTCACGGTTCTGCCGACTGATTACGAGAGTCGTCTTCGTCGCTCTGTCTCCCTCGCGCACGTGGGACCTCCCGTATAGGTGCGAGAGAGACATAGCGACGAAGACGACGACTCTGGCGGGACTGACGGAGCGCCTCTCCGCCTGCGTGCGACCCCCGGCCCCCGGCCTGCACCTGCAGCGAGCAGCACTCGTTGGCCAAAGTTTCAATCCCCCCGGCCTGCCGGCGCGGCGCCGGCGCGGTTGTAGCGACAGCGTGTTGCCGTCTATTTTGGTTAAATGCCGAATTATAAGAGGTTCGCAACTTTGTGCGTAAGCTGCTGCTGCTGCTGCTGCTTCTGCCGTCGGTGGCGAAGGCGGTGGAGGAGAAGAAGTGGGAGGCGGTGTTGGCGGTGAAATTTCCGGCGTCGCCCTGCCCTCGCCTCCCCGCGGCCATCTTGCAGTGTATTCGCACGTGAGCGTAAGTGAGTTTGGCTTCCCTCCGCGAGAAATAATGTGGCCCTTCCCTTTGCGCGGCGCGGCGGGGGGTCGGGTCGGGGCGGGGCGGGGCGGGGCGGGGCGTTCCTTTGTGTCCTCTTCTAAAACACGATTAGCGGTGAATTACTCAGCACGGTGTACAAAGGGGCGCGGCGGGGCCGCGCGGGGCCGCACCGCCCTCTTGACTTGACGGCCAGAGTGACACACCTGCCGACCGAGGGACCGGAGGAGCGCGGCACCACCGCCGCCTTCGCCGAGCAGTGCGGCGTGGGGCCCCGCTTGTTGTCGGCAGTCATCGCGACGCCCCACGCCCGGCCACGCCCTGCCACGCCCCACGCGCGGCCCCGCTCCTGATTGAATCTTTATGCAGTATCTTTTGGCAGAGGCTGGCTGCTGGCGGGGCCGCCAAACGGGTCGCCTCGCCGCGTCGTCGGCGTCGTCGCGCCCCGGCCCCGCCAAGCAGTGCTCTATCGGGGCCGAGGCCGAGCCTAGCTGGGAGGCCAGGACCTCCCCGAACCGCCCTGGCGGTAAACAAATACACGAATAAATGCCGTCTGTCGCTGCCTTCGGATTGGTGGGCTGTTTCCCCAGCCCTGTCCTGATTGGTCCCCGGCAAGGCGTCCGCCCCGTCTACACCAGAAAAACGCGGCACGGCGGGTATTTGAACCCGCGCCTCCGTGATAAGCCAGTGTGCTGGAGGCCAGCTGCTGGAGGCTGAGGGCCCCGAGTGGCGCGGCCGCTCGGCGTATCTGAGGCCTCCCTGCTCTGATTTATACCCCTGATCTCCTTACTACGCGCAACTTATTTTTGTTCGGCCCGGGGCTACACGCGCCGCGCCAAGCCCTCTGCACGCGGCCTACCTATCTCCGTCTGTTTATCTCCGTCTTTCTTCCTCTGAGGCGCCTTTCTCTTTTTTTGTCCCGGGAAAAAATAAACGGTGGCTGTGCGCGTTGTAAGTCTGCGGCCGAGCGCCGCTCGGCTCCCCGATTGGCGCGGCTTGGCGCTTGGCGCCTGCAGACCACAGCGCTGCAACCCGCTGGGCACGCCTGTCGGGCACGCGGCCTACCTCCGGGCTCGCAGGCGCCAGGCCAGGCCGCCAGCCGCCACCGCCAGCAGACCGACTCCGAGAGACGTTTTCGTCGCTGTCTCTCTCGCTCTCAAAGGGGACGCTCCGTGAGTGCGAGAGAGACAGAGCGACGAAAACGACTCAGGGACGCAGTCTGCAGGGCCTGCACCGCGTCCCGCCCTGCGGTCGCTGAAACGGGCCGGCCGGCTTACGCTGCAACAGCTCTCTCTCTCTCTCTCTCTCTCTCTCTCTCTCTCTCTCTCTCTCTCTCTCTCTCGTCTCGCTTTTGGAGAAAGAGAACGCGACGCACTGCAGCGGCCTTTGAGGGGCGTGACGAAGACGAGGAGGAAGCGTGTCATAAATACTTAATTCGTAATCGGCAGCAGGCGGCGGGCGGCGGGCGCGTGCCGGCCGGCGGGCTGCATCCCTCCCGAGCCGGCCCTCTTTATTTCATTTTGTTTTTCCTTTCTTCGCTTTTTCTTTTCTGAACTTGGCGGCCAGGTGCAGCCGAGGCTCGCTCGGCCCGCCCGACTGGACTGCGCTGCGATTCCCGCGGCCGACTTGAGACGCCGCCAACGCGTCGGACCTCCTCATAATAAAGTCTCTCTCCCTCTCTCTGCCTCTCTCTCTGCCTCTCTCCCTTCCTCGCTGCTCGGCCGCCCCTGCCCCATCACGGCTTCATAATGAATCTCTCTCTCCTTCTCTCTCGGTGACACACCCCGGGCGGCGGGGCCCTTGGCGGGCCAGCCGCGGGCAGACGCAGCAGTTTACTGAAAGGTGCGGGGCCACACCGCAGGCCTCCTCGCCTCGGGCACGGCCCTCTTGGCCTGCTTCTTTTCCTCCGTCTCCGTGGCCGCGGGCACCGCGGGCGCCACGGGCCTGATCCCCCGCGCCAGCGCCGCCGGCCCCGCCGTCGACGGGGACTCCGCCTTTGTCGCGACGTCGTAAATGTCCGCTGTTTAGACAAACAGTGAAACAATTAAGCAGGCCTGAATACCGTCGTCGTCGCCGTCCTGGCGGCCCGGCGGCCTGGCGGGGTGCGGCGCGGAGTGGCGACAATGGAGCAATCGAGCGCTTGTTGTGTTTGCTTCGGGCATTTATTGTCCGAACGGGTGTCGACACAATGCAGTGTCTTGTGTGCGTGCGCTTTAAAGGAAAATTAGAGGGGAAGGAGGGGGAGGGGGGCGTCCTACCACAACCACCGGGAGGCCCCACCCCTTCCGCGAGGTCCAATAAAAACGTCACGCTGCAAATTTTATACACCTCCCTGGCATCAGCTCACATTTCCCATTTATGTGACAAGCACATAGGCCCCCCGCGGCCCCGCGGCCCGGGGGCCCGTGAGCAGGGCAGGGCGGCAGGGCGCGGCGCGCTGAAGGTCGTCGCCGAGGGCCCCAAGGCCGCCAAGGGCGTCAGGCAGACAGGCCCCGATCAGTCAGCATTGGTATTCGTGCCCATTCCTCGGATATCCACGCCGTGTCGACAGGCCGAGCTGCTGATGCCTCGCCCCGCGCCTCCAACGAGGTCGGCCAAGGCCGTCAAAATAAATTCCCCGAAATTGCAATGCCGCGCGGCGCCTTTTCGGCGCGTGACATTTATGCCAGGCCACGCTCGCCGCGCGGCCAGGCTGTCAGACGCGTATGTGCTGTGGCCGTGTGTTCGAGTCCCGCTGCTGCTGGCCAATTTTTGTTTTCTTTTATTTCCGCGTTTTTGGTTTTTTTTTTCTGCGTTCACACAATGCTCTCGCGTAAAGAACGGACGCTCTTTTACCCCACAGACAACGCATTGCTCCCCTGGAGGGTGACCGGGCGCCACGCTGGCGTCCTCGCCGGTGGCCGTGCCGGTGGCCGTGCTGGTGGCCGTGCCGGTGGCCGTGCTGTTGGCCGTGCTGGTGGCTTTGCTGGTGGCTGTGCTGGTGGCCGTGCCGGTGGCCGTGCCGGTGGCCGTGCTGGTGGCCGTGCTGGTGGCCGTGCTGGCGGCGGTTAGCGACCCGTTTGCCGATCATAATGCAGTCATTAAAAGTGAATTGTGCAATGAAGGCCCGGCGAGCACCGCGCCGGCCGTGGCGGCGTGGCGGCCTCGGTGCCCGGACGCCTGGTTAATGAATACTGGCGGAAGTAATGGGCCTCTCTTCTCGTTAAAACGTCCCGTGATGCACCGCCGCTGCGCCGCTGCAGCGCGCGCCGCGTTGTCGCTCCGCGTCGCCCCTTTCTCATTAGCAGCCCCGCGCGCATCATTATCGCTCTGATTGAGTTTCCGAACGGTTATTCTTTCGGGGGTCCTCTTCCGGAAAATGGACGGTTCTTTTTGGTTCGTGCCCTCGGCCTTCGGCTGCTTGACTCCTAGCCGCCTCGGCTCGGCCCACGGCCCCGGCACGGCGGGTTGATCCTGTAAGCCGACAGCCGAGACTCCCCCGTCGCGAGAAGGCACCAAGACTTCGAGCGCGGCGGAGCGGCGAGCCTGGAGCCCCTTACAATCCAGGAGGTCACTGTGGAATGACCGGGCCAGGGACGCGCCACTCGCACACTGCACTGGCCGCCTGCATTCCGAAAGCAGTTCTTCGCTGTCTCTCTCGCACGCACGAGGCGTACCAGGGTAAAGAGACCGAGCGGCGCAGCCTGCTTCTCGGGGTCCTCCACTGCCAACGAGACCCGCGGACGGACACTCGTTGGACCGGGAAACTCGACGGCTTCCTGGCTTGCCACCGCTCGCCTCGCTCCTCGCCTGTTGCCGCCGTACGGCTGTACTCGGGCTATTCAGTTAGCTCGGCGGCAAAGCCCGGCCAAGCCTTGCGGTGCCGAGCCTTGCGAGGTATGCGCCGGGAGTAGCAACTCTGCATTCCGCGGCGTTGCGGCGAGGTGCCGAGCTAGTGCTACGGGCTGCTGCTACCTGCTCGGAATGTATCGGCCGGGTCGGCGCATCGCCGCGGTCTCTCTCTCTCTCTCTCTCTCACTCCCTCACTCAGAGTGAGTCGTTCTCTCTCACTCTTGCCCTCTCGCAGCGCTTTACTGCGGCCATCCCGGCGCTGCCACCGCGGGCAGCACGCTAACGTGCGCAGTGCGCGGTGACGGCGTGCGTGACGGCGTGCGTGACGGCGTGCGGGACGGCCTCGCGGACGGACTGCAGCACCTCGAGCGTCGCAGCGTCGCTCTCAGGCGGCTCAAACTGCGCCGCGATGAGCGAGTTTTCACCCGCAAGTTGGCGGGGTGGCTGGGGCGCGGCGGGGAGGCCGGGTGCGACTCGCGCCACTCCGCCGCACACCTCGCCCGCCTTCTCCTGTTACCGGCGCGCCCCGCCTCGCCCCGCCCAGACCCTCGCCGCCACCTGAGCCGCCCGGCCCGGCCCCTAATGGAAGCACTCCGTTCGGAAACGGCCGCGACCTCCGCGAACCCCGCGAGCCTCGTGAGCCTCGTCAGATTGGCGCAGGACGGCGCGGAGCCCCGGCAGGATGTTGTTACCGTTTCCGAGATGACCCCCTTCTTGACGGGGCGCTGGAATTTCCCCCCCGGGCCGCGCCGCTTGGCAGGCAGGCCAGGCAGGCCAGGCATCCGGGTGGAGATGCTCCAGGCTTTCCGGGTGCACCGGGGCCACCGAGGCCACCGAGGCCGCCGCCCCTCCCTTTACAACGCGATGAGCCCGACGGCGTGGCGGTCCGTGAGCGAAGGTGTAACGCCTGTAACGCCGAAGCACGGCAGCACGCCAAGGGCGTGCAGTGCCGGTGAATTAATGGCAGAGTCCGCGGGCAAGAAGTGGTACTAGCGGGCCTGCTGCGGGCCGGGGCGGGGCGGCCGGGGCCGCGGCGTCCCTCGGGTCACTGTGCGTGGCGCCCGCCCCCGCCCGCCCCCGTCCCTCCCGGAAGGCTAGTGGTGTCGTAAATCATGGTGCTGAAGCTCCAGGAGACTGTGTCCGAGGCTGTGCACAGTGCCTGCCCGCTCCGCCCGCCCCGCCGGCCTGCTCAAGGCGGGGGGTGGCGCGCCGTGGCGGTGGCAGTCCCCCCCTGCGTGTGTTTTTCCTCTCAGCTCTCGCTCGCGCTCGGCGGCTCTCTGGCCGAGAAAGCGCCTTGCCTTCATTCCGTATGGGCCGCGCGGGCCGAGCGCTGGGGCCTGGGGCCTGCCCTGGGGCCTGCCTGCCCGGGGCACGAGGGCCAGCCCGCCCGCCCGGGCCTTCCGAGTTCCGACAGCGCGCTTCCGTCGGCCTCATTACGAACCCCTGATCATTTCAATCGGAGGGAGATCGATCAATCGCGGAGTCCATGCATCAGCGTCACAGACAGACAGACAGACAGACAGACAGACAGACAGACAGACAGACAGACAGACAGACAGACGGACAGACAGACAGATAGACAGAGGCGCTAGTGGCTCCCGACCGCCCTCAGCAGCGCTGGACAAAAACCAAACTCTAATACCTCCGTCTGATGATTAATAGTGGAGGAGATGCCCGCAAGAGGTTGCTACTCGGTCTTCGTGTGTGTGAGTGTGTGTGTGTGTGAGGACGGGGGGCGGTCTGTCTGTCTGTCTATGTTGACACCCAGCCGACTGGGTGGCCACTTCTCTTTCTGTCTTTCTTTCTTTTCGGTCTCATCGAAAGCGATCACCCTTCCGCAGAAGTGGGGCAGGAAAAAAAATGGGGCGAAAAGAAGCGAGTAATCAATCATTGGCTCGGTGGCGTCGCGTGTCCTGGACGACGTCCTGGACGACGTCCTGGACGTCCTGTCCGAACGGCCCCGGCTGACGCCTTGTTCCTCTGCTTGCAGACGTGCTACGAGATGGAGAAGTGGCTCAAGGACGAGCCCAAGCACCACCAGGTGAAGAAGGAGAAGGAGGCGGCCGCCGCCGACGCCACCTGGTCCATCCTGGGCATCGGGGCGGGGCCCCTCAACCTGGACAACCTGCACCTGGACGCCATCAGCACGGCGTCGTCGGCGTGCTCGTGGGAGAGCGCCGTGTCCTGCCAGGTCGGTGCTCCAAGCGATATTGCCTTCTTCTTTCGTTTTTTTGCCCTCCGCCACTTTCACTTACCCCGACCTTTTTTGTCGCGCAGGTGCGGGTGGTGAAGAAGGAGCCGGTCGAGGAGATCGAAGAGGGCGAGGACGACGACGATGACGAAGACGACGACGAGCCCGAGGACGTCGAGGACGAGGATGAGGACGACGACGAGGAGGTGGACGACGACGAAGACGACGAGGACGACTTCGACGACGACCTCATGTACGACCAGCGGGAGCAGCTGGAGCTGCGGCTGGTGGCGCGGACGGCGGTTGCGGGGCGGGCGGGCGGCCAGGGCGGCCTCCCTACGCTGACGCCGCCGTCGAGCCCCGAGTCGGGCCAGGGCCACCACAGCGACTCGAGCACGGGCAGCAGCTCGTCCACCTCCGTCAAGCGGGAAGGCCTGCTGAGGGTGGCGGGCCCCAACGTGGGCCGCCGGCACCTCGGCGTGGCGGCCCGGCTCATCACCACGTACCACCACCACCACCACCAGTACCACCACATCCACTCGGCCTCGGACGAGTCCCTGTCCGAGGCCGTCACCACCACCCGGCTGCTGGGCTCCGCCAGGCACGCCGAGTCGGCCAAGCGCCGCATCCACAAGTGCGCCTTCCCCGGCTGCAAGAAGGTGTACACCAAGAGCTCGCACCTCAAGGCGCACCAACGGACGCACACAGGTGAGTCTCTCTCTCTCTCGTTGACACGCAGTGGAACAGGTGCACCGAATTGCATCCGCATCCATCAAAGTTTTTATGGTTTCCAATCCGCGCCTGTACCTGTATCCCGTATTTGTACCTCGTAACCGGCGCGCGCCGCCCCGCGCCACCCCTCGCCGCATCTACATAAGACCCCCCGCTCCCGCCGGATTCCATTTGGTATTCACTTTATGAGCTTTATACCCTTGTGCCATCAAAACAGCAGCGCGCTGCGTTTCGCTTTTTCCTGAGAGGAGCCTTAAGTCTGCGCCCCGGCGTCCCTAGCCAGGCCAAGGGCCGGGCCGGCCGGGCAGGTCCAGTCCTCTTAATAGTTGATGCCGTTTGGCCGGGCCCACTGGCTGGCTGGCTGACTGGCTGGCTGACTGACTGGCTGGCTGACTGGCTGGCTGGCTGACTGGCTGGCTGGCTGGCTGGCTGGCTGGCTAGTTGTGGATGAACCCAAAAACCCGAATCTGCGTCCGGGCCGCGCCACGTGTTCGCCCCTTTTTATTCCCCGCCCGTTTTTGGGCTTTTAGTTGGCCGCTATCGGTGGGCCGTTTGAGGGCAAAGGCCCCGGAGGGCGAAGCGGGGACGCTGCTCCGCTGCCACGCTGCAGGAGGTCGTAAAGAGTGCCAGGTACACCCCGCCGCCCGGGCCGAGCCGAGCCGCACCGCCTCAATATCGCAAATTGGGCGAATAATAAAATGGCGCCGATCATATACAAACGAAAGGGCCGCCATCCAGGCGGGCTGGCGGTCCTCGCTGGCGGTGTCGCCGTCCTTCCCTCGCCTCGGCCTGGGCCTCGGCTTGGGCCCCGGCCTTCGCACTGCAGTGGCAGGCCCGAACGCGGACAATCCCTTTCCGGCCTGCAAAGTTATTTTGTCGGCGGCCCGGGCCTCGGCCTCGGCCAATCCCTGGAAAAGACAGGCCGGAATGGAGAGCCGCCACGACGCGCCACGCTCAGCCTCGCTCAGCCTCGCGCACCCAGCCAGGTGGAGGAGGGCGCACCGAAACACGCCGCGCGGCACGGCACGGCACGCGGCACGGGGGACGCCACAATAAAAAGTGCCCGAGCAGTGCGTTGCTTGTGTTTTACGGCCGGGGTGGGTGCAGAGTGCACTCCAACACTCCGGCAGTGGGGCACGCCGGGCACGCCGGGCACGCCATGCTACAGTGGGAAGAAGGGTCCAAGACGCCACGGCCCGCTCCACCCGCTCGCAGACTGCTTCCGAACAGTGGCCCTGCATCTCCCGCCGCGCTCTAGGGGCGTCCCGTAAGGGTGCGAGAGAGACAGCGGCGGCCGCCCCTCCCTTCTGGAATATTTAACTCCCGGAAATGAATTCAGTGCGCGGCGCGTTTCGCCCGGTTTCGCCTGCACCGCTCACTCAGAGTGGTCACTGCCACAAAGGCACGGCGGCGGAGGGATCGTGGCCGCGCCGCCGCGCTGCTGCTGCGGGGCTCAAAGAAGCTGCCGAGGCTTGCCAAGGCCTGGCGGAGCTTGCGAAGCTAGGCGGACTCGGATTCCAAGGGAGGCAACCCTACAGCGCGTGTCACGCCGGTGTAGAGTTGCCACCCTGCAGCAGCGCAGCAGTGCGGTGCGGCGCGCCAGGCCGCCAGGCGCGCTCGGGTTGCGTCACGCGCCGTGTAAGGGGGCCGTGCCTCACAGTGCCGCGCACTCTCTCACTTGCAAACGGGCCCGGTCTTTGGGAAATACAACCCCGCCGCGCCCCACCCCGATATGAAATACGCGTCGGGATGAAAATGCAAAACGCCAAGATGAACGGTCCGACCCGACTGGCCTCGCGGCATAGGCCGCTGGAGTCCCGGGCCGCCTTGCCCTGGACTTGGACCCCAATCCCGGATCCCCAAGGGGGCCCTCTGCGGCCCCGCCGGGGCTCCGCTCCGCTCCCAGCGCGCGCCCAGCCCGCCAAGCAGCCAGCCAGCCGGCCATTGCAGCCTGATAGTGTATGGCGATGTAATGGCAATTTACCAGCTGCCGACATGCATTCCGCGGCCAAAGCTTGTTGAGCGTTATGGCCGTGTCGGAAGATTTACATCTCGCGGGAAGGCTTCATAGGGCGATTTTATTTGATATATTCCCTCGGCTCGGCGGCGAGGCTAGGCCGCCGGGGCTAGGCCGTGCCGGCTAGGCTGCAGACCCAAATCACACCACGCGTCGCCAAGGAGTGCCGCTGCGAGGATTGTGGCGGGCCGCCGCGGCCGACCGAGCGGGCCCAGCGCGGCCGGGGTGGGCCTGGGGCGGCCCGGGGCCCCAGTGCTTTGTGGCGAGGCGCCTAGAGGGTGTCGGCAATAAATTTACGGATTGTGCGCGCTTCCGCTGTTTATTAAAGAAAGGTCCGCGCGTCAATGGCTGGGGGAGCGGAGCGCTGCTGACTGCGGCGAAATGTTATTTTGACAACTTTTGATGTCCGCCATTGTGCGACCGAATCATCATCCGCCGCCCCTGCCGTCCGTCCCCCTTCGAGGCCGCCGCGTTCATCGTCGCGGTGACCGAACACGCGGCTCCCGAATCGCCTTGAGTTGCGGTGCCCCGTAAAGGCGAATGCGCCCCGTAAATATGTTTATGCTCTATCCCGCGCACCTGACGGCGCGGGGCGGGGCGGGGCGGGGTGGGGTTGGCGGAGCGCCCCGCTGAGACGAGCGGATTGGCGTATTGGAGTTTTGCGGCGCGCGGCGCGCGCGGCATTCACGCGCCCCTCCGAGTTCCCCTCAATGAAGCCCGAGCACGGACAAAGCGCGCGCCGCCGGGGCGGTAATTTCCGGCACCCAAGACGACGACGGCGACGACGCCAACAACGGCGCTGTTGTCTCAAAGCAGTTTAGATGAACACGTCAACAACAACAACAACAAGGTTTATTGACCGGCGATTTGGTTTTGTGTTTCAGGAGAGAAGCCGTACCGGTGCTCCTGGGACGGGTGCGAGTGGCGGTTCGCGCGGTCGGACGAGTTGACCCGCCACTACCGCAAGCACACGGGCGCCAAGCCGTTCAAGTGCGCGCAGTGCGAGCGCTGCTTCTCCCGCTCGGACCACCTGGCCCTGCACATGAAGCGGCACGCGTGAGGTGGAGTGCTGCTTTCAGAGGAAAACAAAAAAATTATAAAAAATGAATCGTACAAAAACCTGTGATATAAACAAACGGTACCCTGTGGCCGCGGTGGCCGTGCGGTGGGACTGCTGCGAGTGATGCTGGTAACTATGGAGGCTGCTTGTGATCGTTTCCTACTGGAGTACAATAGTTTTTAAGTTTTAGTGGAATACTCGTTCAGTGCTTCACCCGGCAGGGCGCGCTTCCAAAGAGTGCCTGCGCGGGGCACTCTTCCTTGGTTACTGGTTTGTCAGACAAATGCCTAGGCCAGTCATGTAGATTGTTTATTTTATCTCATGCCCTTCTTCCTGGTGGTTATGCTTGTATGCGTCGAACCGTCGTGGCATGTTTTGTTCGTCTTTCTAGTAAATTTTCCCTTCTCTTACCTGTTTGATTCCCTGAACCTTCGGGTTCGAAACGTTGGAGTTGCCGACGCTCCGTTAACTTTTATCGTCTTACGTGGCATTTTCTCTGTTTTACTCTACTTGGTGTGACGTATAGCTAATTTTTAGAAAATCGATTTTGTCTCTGAAAACCTGTTAAATTTGTAAACCATTTCTAAGTCATTTCAGTAATTGCTAGGGAATTTCGTTATCTTTGCGCGCTCATTGCAGCTTTACTGAGCCAGTGAGAGGAGCGATTGTTTTTTCGGATCAGTAGTTATGTCAGGTTGTGAGTGGCGATCCGTTGAAAACCAAGTAGTGTTTAAAGTGTTAGCTTTTAATATCACTCCAGTGGGCATGCAACGCGCTCCATTTATCTGCCGAGTGATAATGGTTACCAGTAATTTTAATGTAATGTATTATAAGTTTGAGCGATTTTGAGCATTCAGGACCAGAATGTGGCAATCAGCCCAGGCTAAGGAACTACGTACAAGGCATATGAGGTGATATTCGTCATTTTAATATATTCTTTACTTTTCAGAGTGTATTGAACCCTATAACCAAAAGGTACATATAGCGGTGAAGCATCTCTCGTGATTATAGGTACCTTT
The DNA here is from genome assembly GCF_012932325.1 of Thrips palmi. Taxonomy (NCBI): domain Eukaryota; kingdom Metazoa; phylum Arthropoda; class Insecta; order Thysanoptera; family Thripidae; genus Thrips; species Thrips palmi. The sequence goes on from NW_023144635.1 coordinate 1,038,400, forward strand.
AAAGCCATGTGCATCAGATCTTAAAGAGAATATATCATCGTGATGGACTAAGTATACTATCACCTCGTATGTCAAGCTTTGTTGTTAAGATGAGATTTGAACTAAATTCAAGTGAATTGATTTAAAAGCCAAAAACACGTGAACACTGCCAAGTTGTTTGTTTATAATTTACTTTGTTGATATTAATTATTGTATGGAGGCTTTACTTGTACCTGTCCGGAATATACCAAAACGCCGGTTCGAACGCATGGCCTCAATTCTCAATCTTGCGTTTGTGCGTTTTGCAACCTTACTCTCCAGGACAGGAATTTGGGACCAGTTCAATCAGTTTTCATCGTCAGTTCTGAATTGCTAATAAGCAACTGTCATTCTTTAGACCTCTCTTTATCCTTGCAAAAGAGATAATTGTACAATTCCAATCCACATTGTCCACGCCTGTTATGCTGTCAGTGCAACACTTCCGACTTTCAGTTCCTACGTGTTTTTCGTGTGCCATACATGTTCTCCATCTCATCGTTTGTGATTCCAAAGGTAAAATTTAATGCCACAAGCTTTTTTTCGCGTGTAATATGGCTGACATTAAGTTTGAATCCGCTTATAGTTTTATTTTAAAAAAAGCAATCGTTTGAGCTGTTTTGTTTAATTTTATGTTATTTGCAAAGAATTTATTTGCGGGAGGGGGCGGGGGGCAGTGAGTGGTTTCGTCTGCTCCATGGGCGGTCGAGGTCCAGTAAGTTGATTGACTTTTCTGAAACTCTAAAGTGTAGGGTGGCCGTTTTGTCGTAAGTGCGCTGTCCCGGGGATGAAACCGATGGTGCCCTCGAGGGTGGCACACTGGCTGGCACGCTGGCAGCCTTGGTTGTCGGCCTGTATCCGGGACAGCTTGGTTACGAAGAAGCGCGGGGTTCGCACGCCACTCTACATTGTTTAAATTTTTTCTTTATGAACTTTCTACTACCTGCTAGTGCAATGCCTCTTTGGGTAATATCGGGAGGATTTGCAGTGTATAAAAATGAATGTATCTTCCATTCAAGACCGGTGGCCAAAGTTAATATCTACGCACGGGTGCACTTGCTAGCTCAGAAATTTAATTTGTTGAATATTTTTAAAACTTTATGCTTAGTCGTGAGATCTCAGCTATGAAAAGCTAGGGCATTCTTCTGTTATTTTTGTGTTTCGTTTTTGCAAATATTCTATCTTTTCGTTAATTATGAAATGGAAGCTATATATGCACTAAGTAAATTAAATTATATCGTTAAGTTAAATTGCAAATTGTTTATAGATTATTGTTTAACGCAAATCGAATTCCAGCTTTGGGTTCCTGATCAACTATTGTGTCATAAATAATTTCATTAGGAGTATATAGGGTGTTTCCCACTACCTGTGATCAACGTTTTAAAGTAAATTTCGGAAACACCCTTTTTATGTGGTAATTGTAAGTTGATTATGTAAAGAAACCGTGGCAATGATGAACATGTTGTGATCTAGAAAATTGCATTCATATGAAATCTGTGTTTGGCGTCTTCTTAGTCACATTAAGAAGTAATACATATGGCATAGGTTGCTTTATCGTAAATGTTCTGGACGTTTCTACTCAGTGCCGACTCTTTGTCGCGTGAACCATAAACCTCCGTGTTACTTGATTTTACTCAGTAGACTATTCATGAATTGTGGAGCAATTTGATGACCAGTTTACTTTTAAAGTAAATATGCAAACTTTGAAACCATGACTTCTGTTCAGTAGACTTTTGTCTGATAACCTGAGATACCCACTATACATTTGTGTTCCATTCCTTCATTCAGTTCAGACTGTTTCTCATCAGTAAAATTTGTCATATTGATCAGTTTTCTTCCAGTCATTCCTCATTCATGTTGTGCCTTTCATCGTTTGTTATGGATGCATGTATCAGTGTAAGTCAAAATGTTCAATGTGAAGATTTGTTAATTTAAAAATAAGTAGATTTTGTATTTCTAGCGTTTTGTACAGGTGGACTTTGTACTGTATAAGTTTTGAAATATAGTTAAGAGAAATCTATCATCCTTAATTTAGGTGTATATTTTGTGTATGACGCAGAAAGTGAATAAAAAATGTCGAAATATTTTTAAAAACTCGAGAAAACAAGTTTATGAGTCTGAAGAAAGAAAACCTGTACAAATGATGATCGTTGGTATAAAAGTCAAATGCTTCGTGTCATTTTTTGTATAACAAATATTTAGCTGTTATCTGATCAATAAAAATATTGAACAACTAACGCCTTCATGCCTCTCCTTTTTTTTATCCTGCTGAAACAACCGATTTTCCCACACATCCGCAGACACACACAGATACAAATACAGGCACGCAAAATCCGAATGGACACATTAGAAGAAGCCGCTTGCTTACACGGACGCAGCGAGTTTGGAATGGGATTAGCCCCTGCAAGCGCGGTGGGGCGTGGCGGGGCGGGGCGGGGCGGGGCGGGGCGGGACGCTGGCTGCGCTGCGCGGAGACACACGGCTAAGTGGATTATGACAAGCCATTCACGCGATAACACCGGCAGCGGGATTACGGGCAACACAGTGTCGCTGACAGCGCGCCCAATCGACGCAGACAGACGCGCAGCGCAAGCACCGCGCGCGACGCGCCAGGCCGTGCTGCGTGCCGCTCGCAGGTGAAGCGGCGTGCACTCGCGCATGCCAGGCGCCGCTCCGCTCGCGACAACGAGACGACGACGACGCTGTGCGCGCAGGGCCGGGGACGCCTGTTAATGGGTGCTTCAACTTTCTGCTCATGTTATTTAGCGCGACACTGCACGGCTGCATCCCCATTCATTACAGTCGCCAAAGAGCGGACCTGTGTTATCGCTGCCAAAAGGATTGTGATATACGGCGGGGCGCTATGCCAAGGCTGGCCAGGGCCGCGGGGACGCCGCGACAAGGCGGGAGTGCGTGGGGCTGGTCGGCCGGCCCTCCGCGGGGAGCCCAAGCAAGCCCTCACGACCCGCGCAGCCGGGCCGGCCTTGTTTTAAAACGCCTCCACGCCCCCGCAACAACCCGGCACGCCCCGCCCTGGGCCTGGCTGGCCGTGCCGGGGAGGGGGAGGGTGCGCAAGCACGGGGCGGCAGTGCTGCGGACACCACCGCAGGCCCCCGCAGACCGCAGGTACGAAGAGAGGGGAGGCGCGGGGCTGGGCAAGAACAAAACGCCGCTTGCCCCTACATCGCCACACCGGGCGTTGGCGCGGCGTGGCGGGGCGGGCACGCGCTAATTCCAAGGGGTAAACAGGCGAGGAATCCAAGAAAAGGCCACTCAACTTGTTCCTCCTAAATAAATTAGCACTCAATCAAATAAAGAGAAGTTAAATTGGCTGCAAAGCGGCCTTCCATTGTGGTGTGCGTTGTATTGCGCAGAGCGGCAGAGCGTGCCGGAGGGAGCGCAAATTGATGTATAGCCTTTCTGGCGCCACTTATCACCTCCCGGCAACCACACCTCGAGCGGATCTCGCAAGGCGCCGCGGCGAGAGTGAAAACGGCGGGGGAGGGGGGGGGGGAGGATCGCCTGTGATTTATGCTGGAATATGAGTCCCTACTAATTTACCGGCATCCCCGCGCCAAAACAAGAACAAGGCCCTCGCCCCGCCGTGCCCGCCCCTCGGCCGGTCCGGCTCGGTTAGTGTGTAGGCCGGCGGCTTTACTCCCCGACTCCAGTCTCTGTCTCTCCATCGCGCATCCCCCACGGGTGCGAGAGAGACAGAATCATCCTGCGGGCCAGTCCTCGTCGTGTGTCCCGGCCAGCACGGCCGGCACGACCAGCCGCACTGCAGTGGCGCCGAGGCGTTGCAACAAAGTAGAGTGACGACCCCCGCTGCTGCTGCCGCTGCGCTGCGACCCGTGCGGGGAAAAGACCGCCGCGGTGCCAGTTAACGCCGGACTCGGAGGACTCGACGCGGCGCGGCACGGTGTGGCGCGGCACGGTGTGGCGCGGCACGGTGTGGCGCGGCACGGTGTGGCGCGGCACGGTGTGGCGCGGCACGGTGTGGCGCGGCACGGTGTGGCGCGGCACGGTGTGGCGCGGCACGGTGTGGCGCGGCACGGTGTGGCGCGGCACGGTGTGGCGCGGCACGGTGTGGCGCGGCACGGTGTGGCGCGAGCACGTCCACGGCGATGCGCCAGCCATGCGCCAGCCAGGCGGCCACGTCGCCGTGGAGCACAATAACGCCGTGGAGTTGTTGGACCGCACCCAGCGCCCACACCGTCAGAAAAGGGGCTCGGCGAACTGAGAAGAAGAGCGGCCAGCCCACCACGCCACAAAGTGGGCCACAAGGCTGGTGGAGGCGGGAAAAATCCCGGACGCGTTTTTAGCTCCAGAGTCGCTAAATGGGACTCGAACCGAACGTGCGACCCCATCAATGGATAGCTCTCCGAACGAAGAATCCATTGGTGGGGTCACACGTCGGTTTCGAGTCCTGTTAAGCGACTCTGGAGCTCAAATCGCGTCTCGAGTTCGGGCCGCCTCCACCGGTCAGCCTGCAGCTTAGGCCAGCCCGCCACGCAGCCGTGCGTCGCATTGCCTACCCCGCTGTCTGCAGGCGCTGGCCGGGGACGCACCGCCCGGCCCGGCGGCGGCGCGGCGGGCTGGAAAAAGGAGAGGGCCCCCCTCCTCCCTCCCACTGGAATATGTCAGTGGGTCACGTGACGTGAGGCATCGGAGGGGCCCGGCGGGCCGCCGAACGCAGCCCGGGCCCGGGCGGGCGGGCTGGGCTGCTTCGAACAAACAGCACCGTCGGCCGTGCAAAAACGGCGTTTAGTCAAGGCGGCCGGGCGGGCCGGCAGGACGGCCAGGCAGGACGGCCAGGCAGGGCGACAGGATACAAATGGAGGGAGGCATCCCGAGCACAGGCTGACGAATGGCCAGCCTGCTTCCGGTTCGCTCCTGTTGTTGTTGTTGTTCCCGTTGCTTCGGATTTACAACAATTTCGATGTAAGCAACGAACGCGCCATTAGTCCCTCGGGCAGCACATTACACGCCTCCGGTGGGGCGCGGCGGCACGGCCATGTAAAATATTAACGAGATGCCTGTCGGAATTTTGTTTTCATGTACGGCGGAGTTAGAAAAGAAAACTTTCGTTTAACTTTTCGTGAAGGGTGCTGAGCGCAGTTAGGGCGAGTGACAGTGTCATGTCGCGAACACGGGCACAGACGGCCCTTGATTGGCCATAGCCGTAAGGGGTCGTCCACATATTACGTAATCACCTAAGGGGGAGGGGGAGGTATAGCTGAGGCTTACGCTTGATTACAGAGGGGAGAGGGGGGTGACCGTTTTGATTACGTAATCATTTTTTAGTCACTTTATGCAATTTCGTTGATCTAAACATATACGGAAATACTGCAGTACACCGACACCAATCGCACTTTCCCATCCTCCAATAGACACATTGACGATTATGCGCATTTATCATTTCGCTAAGAAGCTCTTTTGTCTTGTTTTAGGAGTTTCATAAAAAGAATGAAAATCTTCCCATTAATGTGAACAATCGTCAATACTGTAAAAGCGAATAAAATGGAAAACCCCTGATATTCTTTTCAGTGATCGTTTGCAGACAAGATACACACAAGTTCGGGTGCCGGCAAAGAAGGTTTTACTAGGTCACCGCTCGGCAGCATCATCGATCATGGGAAATAATTTCAGGACTGGTCGTCCTCACTACTGCATGGTAAAAACGGTTTCTGGATTGCCCAGGAACTCCCTGGAAATCGATTCAGTCTCGCCCATAGGCTTAAATTATTACTTTTTTTGTCACTCGTACCGTGTTTGGGAACATATATAACCGCTAGATCTGGTCCTCTCATTTAAAAAAAATTGTGGATTACGTAATCTTCCGTTGGGGGGGGAGGGGGTCGGACCGTTGATTACGTTTGATTACAATGGGGAGGGGGAGGTCAAAAATCCAAAAATCGTGATTACGTAATATGTGGACGACCCCTAACACGGGCAGTACCTTAGCAGCGCGCACAGACGCACTACAGGGCACACTGACACATGCGCGCGGCCTCGTGCGGGAAGCACGCCGCGAGTGCCATAAAAGAGCGTTTCTGCGGCGTGGATTTGAGCTGCCCGTCGACCTTGTTGACCTTGTTGGCGGGGAATCAATCGGCAGGTGCACGACGACGACGCGGAGGGGAAGGGCGGGCCGTGGCCGGGCGGCCCCCCACAGTGTGGCGACGCGGCGCTCGCGTGCTGCTTGCCGAACTCGACCGCGCCGACCGCCACACCACTCATCTGGATCTTGACGGCATCCGGCGCGGCGGCGGGGGAAAAGTTTGGCCCGCCCCCTTCTGGCCTTTTGGGCGAGCAACATCGGCACAACTTCTCGCTGCTGCCGCTGCCGCCGCGTGGTCAAGAGCGGTCCGCCGCCCGGCCCAGCCCCAGCCAGCGGCCTCGCCAGCGGCCTCGCCAGCGGCGGCCCCTCACGTCCCCTTGACGAAAAATCAAAGTTTGCTTCGGGCCGTACCCTCGCCGCCTTGCTCGCCGACACGGCCCGGCCGACGGGCGTCCCGGCCAGACCACAGCCGGCAAGGGATGCGCTCCCTCCCCTCCCTCCGCTTTACTTTGCTAAGAACGAACGCACCCTCCGGCCGGCCACGGCCGGCTCTGATTTCGGCTCCCTTCGCACCTTCCCCGCCACACGGGCTGCCTGCCTGCCCGCCTGGCCGCCCGGCTGTCTGCCCGCCGCTCTATGACGTAATTGGTTTAACTGGTTCGGCCGGCTACTCGCCGTATTTGCACGCTAATTAGACACAGCCACTGCCGAGGCCGAGAGGCCAACCGGGCAGCAGCACCAGGCCGACCAGGCCGCCCCAGGCGGACACGCTCACCAGGAGGACACTTCGGGAACTTCCGGTGTAGCCTCTCTCTCGCACAGGCTGTCGGCGTCCGGCGTGCCTGTCTGGCGGAAGCACCGTGGTGAAGCGTCATGAAGCGTGGTGAAGCGTGGTGAAGCGTGGTGAAGCGTCATGAAGCGTAGTGAAGTGAACGTGAATCTATCTACCAGCTGGGGGGTGAAGCGTTTTGATTCTATCTGGATCGCAGCGGCGAGGTCGGGGTGTTATCGCGATACCTGCGCGCGGAGCGGCGGGGAGCGGCGGTATAGGGTGCGACGGGTTGCTGCGGGGTGGCTTTTGGTATTATTCTGCACAAGGGCGCTTCGCTGCGGCCGGCCGCCAACTTTGGCTTGTCGAATGTTTCACTGGTCCACTGTGACGTGACGGTGCTTTAACGGGGTCAACGAGGTCCACGTGGTCCACGTGGTCCACGAGGTCCACGAGGTCCACATGGTTCACAGGGTGCACAGGGTCCACGATGTCCACGATGTCCACGATGTCCTGCGCTGTAGCCGCCGGCACTCCTAACCTGTTGTGAGGCCAGCCGGTCGAAACCAAAGTTAGTTGGACAAACAGCAGCGGCAGTACTGCGCGGCGAAGCGTCGGCTTCGACTCCCAAGAGCTCTCACTGGTAGAGGGCCGCGACACGAAGCCGAGGCCCTCTTCGGCCAGGTGGGGAAGCACTGCCACTTCATCCCCGGACCTCATCAAGCCCACCGGGTTGGCCAACCCTCGGCCAGCCCTTGGCCAGCCCGGCCGGCCGCCTCAAGCACTTGTTCTACCGCAAAGCCTTTTCGGGCCCCACACCACAAATCACTCGGAGCCGAAGCAGCCGAAGCAGCCCAAGGCGGTAGTAGTGGAGGGCCGAGCCGAGCCACCAAGCCCTCCGAGGCGGAGTGTGAATGGGCCGGATACTTTGGCAATCAGATAACTTGGTCGTGATTGCCACTTCTTGCTTGTTCCTCGCGTGCCGAGCCGAGCCGAGCCGAGCCGAGCCCGTGTTGCTCTTATTCCAGTTTGGAGGATCAGTAAGAGCTGACGAGCAGATTAGAAATCCACAAAAACAACCACCAGAAGAATGAGTGTTGTAGTTTTTCGCTAATTTTGGTTGTTTGCAAAAATGCCCCCAAACAAGGACCTCTTCAAATTTCTTGATCATTTTGTCTCGTTATGCAACACCGGTACGTCCCCGCGCCATTCAGGGCAAAATCATTTCCCGCGTCTCCCTCGGTCTCCCCTCTCTCTCTCTCTCTCTCTCTCTCTCTCTCTCTCTCTCTCTCTCTCTCTCTCTCTCTCTCTCTCTCTCTCTCTCTCTCTCTTCTCTCTCTCTCTCCTGCGCGCGGTGCTCCCAGTTTACACTGATTGATTCATTTTCGGCAATGTCGATGGAGTGGCTCGCTGCGTGCGTGCATGGGTCATTGCTTCTGGTGGGGCCCTCAGCGGGCGAGAGGCGCGGGGTGGGGGCCGAGGGGGGCCTCGGCGGGGTGTCGACGGGCCTGGTACACAGGGTGCGGGGCGGGGCGGGGCGGGGCGGGGCGGGGCGGGGTGGGGCGCCCTGTCGGTGGTTGGGCGAGCGCCAGGGCCGTGTTTTCCCGCGGCTATACGGTCCTTTCCTCTCACCGACAACACGCCCTACGCGACCCTACCCTCGACCTCACAGACTCACAGCACTGCCGCCGCCGGCACCGGCCGCCGGCCGCCGCAGGACCAAAGGCTGGCATGTAAAAAAAGAAAGGAAGAAAAATAACACCGAGCAAAAAAAAAATAGAAATTGATTTTGTTGGGATGTTGGTCGGCGTGGTGCGCGGCGTGGTGGGACTAGTGGCGCCGCCCGCCCTTGCCAATGAAAGAGGGAACGCTTAAGCTCGCCGAACGAGTCGGACGAGGAACGCGCGCCGATCGCGCTGCTCGCAGCTCGCGCCGTAGATCAACAGAATATCTTTAACATTCGCCGGACCCAAGTTCTTCCCTTCTCTTTTTTCTCTCTCTCTCTCTCTCTCTCTCTCTCTCTCTCTCTCTCTCTCTCTCTCTCTCTCTCTCTTTCCGCAAAGTCAATTTGAATTTCATGGTCTTGAAAAGCGATTCGGGTCGGGAAGTCGGGTGTAGCGAGTCAACTCCAAGGCAATCAAAGCGGCGCCGCCATCACCGCGCGTCTTGGCCCCGCGGCCCCGCGACGCAGCCAGCGCGCCGCTGTCTGTCTCTCTCGCACTCGCGCGGCGTGCGGCGGCGTGTCGCACAGGTGCGAGAGAGACGGAGCGACTGCGCGGAATCTGTCTGCAGCCCAGCCGACAGCGATCATTCCTGTTTTTGGTTACTTTCGCTTCAAGGGCTCTTGTTTGTGATTGATGCGATATTGATGTGGGCTGCGCCTCGGCCGCGCCTCGGCCGCGCCGTGTCTCGACTTAGGAGTGATGTATTATACAATGTATATATACAGATGGTGCGCTTCTGCGAGGCTGGAACAGGCTGAACAGGCTGGAAGGGGTGGCGCCGAAAGCCTCTCCGAAAGGCCGTGGTAATAAAGCCGGAGGTTAGAGCCACGCTGATTCCGAACTGTCTCTGTCTCTCTCGCACTCGCGGGGTGGCGGGGCGTCCCGTGGAGGCGCGAGAGAGACAGAGCGATGCGGGAGCCGTTCGGGATCAGCCGGCTAGGCCTTCCGGCCGTCCCACAGTGGGCCAGAAGACCGTTGGAGCGGCCAAAATTCTACACGCGTTTTAAGCTCTAGAGTCGCTAAATGGGACTCAAACCAAACGTGTGACTCCACCGATGGATTCCTCGTTCGGAGAGAAATCCATTGGTGGGGTCACACGTTCGGTTCGAGTCCCATTTAGCGACTCTGGAGCTCAAAACGCGTCTAGCATTTTGGCCGCTCCACCGGTCTTCTGGCCCACTGTGCGTCCGCGTGGTGGCGCGCCGCGCGCGACGGACGCGTAAGTCCTTTAAACAGTCGGCAGGCGTTTACCCGAGCCTGCCGTCGCTAATCTGGGCGAAGAGGACGACGAGGCGAGGCACCACGATGTCCCAGGTGTTTTTCTTGGCCGCCCCGCTCCGCCCCGCTCCGCCTCGCGCCTCGCACCGAGTCTGTTATTCCGCACTTAATCCACTTCATCACGGACGTATTCCGACTTGCCGGCATTAATTCCCTCTCCGCGCGAAGAAAGTTAATCGGCAGAGAGGCAAGGCGAGGCGCGGCGCGGCCGCCGCGGAAAGAGTTGGTTGCTCGGCGTCGAGGGCAGGGCGAGGCGTGTTGGCGGCTCGGAGTCCGGACGGAGCTCCTCGCAGACTCGGACAAGACAGTCTGCATTGTGCTGCAGACTGATTCCGAGAGTCGTCTTCGTCGCTCTGCCTCTCTCTCGCCGTGACGGGGCGCCGCATGAGTGCGAGAGAGAGAGAGAGAGAGAGAGAGGCGGCTCCCGGAATGAGTCTGCCGGGGCTGGCTAATCAGCGTGCCGGTGCATGCCATGGCCGGGCCTTGGGCCAGCCAGCCGTAGCCAGCCGGCCTGGACAAAGAGACTTGGGGCGATCGGGACGAGACGCGGCGAGCGTCGAGTGCACGCCGCGCCGCGCCGGATGAAGCCTGAAGCCCGCTCATTGGGGGTGCCCGATGAAAGAGCCGCCCCGCCTCGCCCCGCCCCGCCCCGCCTTTCAGAGTCCCTCGCGAAACGTTTCTTTTCTCGCTGCTGGCCGATCGCAGCCGCGGCGGCCCAAATTTACACAAGGCGTCCCAGCAGGCCAGGCCCTTCCAGGCCCTTCCAGGCAAGGCCAGGCGAGGCAAGCGCTTGAAAAGAAGCGAAGCATAGTGGGGACTTGGAGCGCTCCGCCGTGCGGCGTGCGTCGGTCCCGCGGGCCGAGAGAGAAGTCGCCGAGTGATCGGGCATCGACCCCCACGGCAAACACGACCAGGCCGCGGCGCGGCAGCGCGGCAGGCAGACTCGCTGCGGAGGCAAGCTCAGGAGGCAAAGTTCTGGAGGCAAAGCTCTGGAGGCAAAGCTCTGGAGGCAAAGCTCTGGAGGCAAAGTTCTGGAGGCAAAGCTCTGGAGGCAAAGCTCTGGAGGCAAAGCTCTGGAGGCAAAGCTCTGGAGGCAAAGCTCAGGAGGCAAAGCTCTGGAGGCAAAGCTCTGGAGGCAAAGCTCTGGAGGCAAAGCTCTGGAGGCAAAGCTCTGGAGGCAAAGCTCTGGAGGCAAAGCTCTGGAGGCAAAGCTCTGTGGGCAAAGCTCTGGACGTAAAGATCTGGAGGCAAAGCTCTGTGGGCAAAGCTCTAGAGGCAAAGCTCTGGAGGCAAAGCTCTGGAGGCAAACCTCTGTAGGCAAAGCTCTGGAGGCAAAGCTCTGTAGCCAAAGCTCTGGAGCCAAGCTCTGGAGCCAAGCGCTGGAGGCAAAGCTCTGGAGGCAAAGCTCTGGAGGCAAAGCTCTGGAGGCAAAGCTCTGTGGGCAAAGCTCTGGACGTAAAGATCTGGAGGCAAAGCTCTGTGGGCAAAGCTCTAGAGGCAAAGCTCTGGAGGCAAACCTCTGTAGGCAAAGCTCTGGAGGCAAAGCTCTGTAGCCAAAGCTCTGGAGCCAAGCTCTGGAGCCAAGCGCTGGAGGCAAAGCTCTGGAGGCAAAGCTCTGGAGGCCAAACTCTGGAGGCCAAACTCTGGAGGCCAAACTCTGGAGGCCAAGCTCTGGAGGCCAAACTCTGGAGGCCAAACTCTGGAGGCCAAGCTCTGGAGGCAAGCTGGAGGCAGGGAGGAGCTCTTTGAACGCACACGGCGCAAACGTCTGGGCCGCTTGCTGGAGCGAGACGCAGCCGGACTGCAGCAGCTGCAACGTGCGTGCCGTTTGAAATTCAAATGACCCCCAGCAGTGCAGCAGGCTGCAGACTGGGGCCGCACGGGGGTCACGACCTCGTAAAAGCACCTCGACGAAGCCCGACCAAGCCCAGCGTCGTGACGAGCACGGTGGTCTCGGCGATGACGAGTCCGCCTGCCGTCCTGCATCCGCCGCCCCGCGCCACCCTCGCCCCGCCTCCCGACGAGTAATTTCGATATAATTAGCAATTTCCTGTTTTTTCTCCTAGTGCGTGCGTATGTGAGAGCTTGCGTGTGTGTGTGTGTGTGTGTGTGTGTGTGTGTGTGTGTGTGTGTGTTGGTGCGCGCCGGTCGCCCCGGGGAGGAAGGTCGCGGTGGGGCGTGGCGCAGGGCTTTGAGACATCAAAGGGCGCTCCCTTGTCGGGGTCCCACCAGCCCCGCCAGCCCCACCAGCCCCGCCAGCCCTGCTGAGGCCCCGGCTGCACCGCGTTGGTGCCCTCGGTGGGGCCGCAGGGGGCCCGCAGGGTCCCACAGCAGCGACAGCAGCGACAGTCCCAATTATTATTTCAAGTTGGCTATTGGCGGCGGCATGAGCGCTGCGTCACCGTCGTCGTCGTCGTCCTCGTCGACTTCCACGTCGTCTACTCCCACACACCCACGACAACTTCCTTGCAACCCCTCACTCGGCGACCGTAAACAGTGGAGGCTGCGAGTCCGCAGCAGCACATTGATTCCCGGAGTCATTTTCGTCGCTCTGTCTCTCTCGCACTCATGGGGCGTCCCCAGCGAGAGGGACAGAGAGGCGGAAACGACTCGCCCGGAATCAGTCTGCAAGGGGGGCGCCGCGTCGACGCGTCTGCGCGTCAAAGAAATTAGGAGCAAGAGGATCGGAAAGTAAGCGGGACGGGCGGGGCGGCGCCTATCTGCAAACTTATCCAGAAGCGAATAAGAAACTCCGTCATCAGCTTCTAATCAGGCCATGCTCGCCTGCGGGGCTGCGGGGCTGCGGGCGGGCCGCCGTACCGAAAAAGCCCGTCGGAAGGGGGCCGGGGCCGTGGAGGGCCGCGGAGGGGGGAGTGCCAGACCTGAAGGAATGTGATATTGCTCGGCGCTCGCGATCCGGGGCTGGCGCAGCTGCACCTCTACAGGAAACACCTCCAAATCCGTGTACAGACGTGAATATACGTCTACAGCAATGCACCTCTAAAATGTACATACCGAAATTACATCTACGCAATAAGTGACTTCACTGCACTAGGAAAAGGAAACACATTTCACGTGTATAGATGTGAAAAACAGTTTGATTTCGTTCATTTTTTGCAACGTTAGATCCTGGATCCGCGGGTGTCATGATCCACCCTCTGCCACAGCTGCAGCCCCACTGGAAGGAAAGGGTGCTACTTCCAGTGTCGAGGTCCGTCGCCGCAATTGGCGGATATAAGCGGGCCGGGCTGGCCGGGTCGATGGCGGCGGAGGCGCCGGGATGAGAAGAGCAGAGCGAAGCATGACTAAGAGAAGAGCGTGATCCACAAAGGGATGACAGCGCCGTGGCTCCATGGCTGCGCGGGCTGCGCGTTTCCCCGCCGAGGCGAGGCAGGGCGACGGCACCGTCAACTTGCCAACTTCTAAAGGTGATGAAAGTTGTCGTTTGACAATAAGCCCAGGATTGGAGCTGCCCTGAGCCGAAGCCCCCGCCCCGCCCCGCCCCGCCCCGCCCCGCCCCGCCACCGCCCCGCCACCGCCGTCCGCCGTGCGAGGGGGGGGGGGGGCGCGCCTGATGCCGCGGCTTCATCTTCACGCTGGTCTCGAGTCTCCGTGACTTTGTGTACTGTATCGGCCGACACGGAAACTTGGTGAAAGCGAGACGTGGATGCAGGGGGCGGGAAAGCGGCGCAGAAGGGTGACGGCGTCCTCGGCGTCCTGGGCGTCGTCGAGGGTGTGGCGGCAAACTCACGCGGCGCCGCTCGAGGCTGGCGAGACTCTGGAGGCCGTGCCCGCCGCGGCCGTGACACTCTCCATATTCAAATCGCGTCCTTCATTTGTTGGGCTCATCAATATGGCGGAGTCCTGGCGGAGTCCTGCCAGAGTCCTGGCGACCCCACTTACAGCCCCGCGCCCCAACACGCCGCCCTCCCGCCAGCCCCTCCAGGACGGGCCGCTCCTTCGTTCCCTTCTTGTAGGGCCGCGACCGTCCCGCCCCGTCCAGTTCAACTTTTGAATGGCCACAAATTGTTCCCGTGCGGCCGTACGGCATGGGCAGGGCCACGGAGACCCAGGCAGAGCCATGGACCCGGAACGACGAGGCATCTCGGTCGCTCGTCGGTTTGTCCATTAAACTTCCACCACGCCCCCGCCGCCCCCGCCGCCCCCGCCGCCCCCGCCGCCCCCGCCCCCCGCAGCGCCACTTTGCCACTGCTTGCAGCACGCAGCCGCGTCGCGAGTAGGGATTTGAGGGGCGCTTCTGGATTAGGGGACCGTCCTCGGCGTCCTCGGCGTCCTCGCGTTGCGCGCGCGGTAAATAATACAAAACTCATTTCCAACTTTCGACAGAGACATTCCTTTCGGAGGTCGCGGCGCGCGCCCTGCCGGCGGCCGGGTCCCGGCGGGTGGGTCCTGGTGGTGCGGGGCGGGGCGGCGCGAGGCACCCCGCCCCCGCGATGGAGTCAAGGTGTGGCAGGGCGGGCAGGGCACAAAGCAAAACCGTATGGAAAGTGGTGCCTTGCTCGCCTTGCTCCACGCCGCTGTAACCAAGTTTTCTGGAAACTCGCGGCCAAAACACACGGCGTGCGGCAAGGCCGAGGCAAGGCGCCGCGGCGTGCGCAGGGCGTGTTGTCGCGTCGCACAAAGCGTCCTCGCGGCAAGCCCGGCAAGCCAGGCAAGCGCCGCCCGTCGCGGGGCGGAAGGACTACAAACAAACACGCACGGAGCGAGCGTTGGCTGCCGCTGACAGGCCCGGCCGGCCGGGTAGCGCGGCGTGGCGCGGAGCGCGGACCGCCGCGGGTAGCGGCAACCAGCAAGCAGCACAAGACGGCCATGATTACGGCCGAGAACACTTTGCGCGAGTCATTGGGAGGTCGGAAGCAATTCATCTCGACGAGCGAGGAGGAAGCCAGGCGACGAAGGCACAAGTGGAACCGTGGCGGCGCGGCGGCGGCGGCGCGGCTGCGGTCCACAAAAGCTCGCCATTTTTCAGCTCCGCCGCGCCGCGCCGCGCTCCTCGACCGCGTACAAATGGCGGTGCGGGAGCGCTCCCGGTGGAGCCCGCCGGGAGAGGCGGGCCGTGGCGCGGCGCTTGGGGCCGGCGCGGCCCGGCGCAGGCGGCAGCGCCAATTTCGCAGAAACGCGACACTCATTTTAAAGCGTCCCTGTCGGGCCTGTCGGGCCTGTCGGCGGGCACGGCGCCTTCGGCTGCCTCTCGGCCGTTCGGGCGGCGCGGCGTGTCAAAGATAACGCGAATCTATCACCGACTGCAGGCCGGCATTTTTCAGCGTCGCACCACCACGCCGCGCCCTGAGCCGGAACGCGTTGGCGGCATGGCGGCGGCGCGGCTGGGGACTCGAAGGGGACGCCGCGTCGTCGTCGGCGCCTTGAAAGGGCCTCGCAGGCCAGGGCGGCGGGGCCAGGCCGTGGCGCGCGTCGGATCCGGCGGGCCATGCTCCCCGCTTCGATATGCCACTATTGAAATCCTCCGTAGCGCAGCGGAGCCAGCCAAGGGGAAACTACTTTGAATTTTGGTGTACATGGCCGTGAATTTCATGAATTTTTTGAAATTTTTGCATTTTTGTTGAATTTTTATGAATTTTGACAAATTTCAATGAATTTTTGTGAATTTTCAGGATTTTTTTTAAATTTTGATGAATTTTTTGAACTTGGCTGCAGTTTTTGAATTTCATGAATTTAGATGAATTTCTATGAATTTCTCTGTTTTCTAATGGAATTTTGATGAATTTCAATGAATTTTTGGGCCTTTGATCGCCCAGGCCATCTAGGACAGTGGTTCTCAACCTTAGGGTCGAGACCCCAAGCGGGGTCGCGAAATTTTTTTAAGGGGTCGCGGCGATGCTGGGGTCGTGTTTTAGGCCGATTTTAAGCAGCCACTGCGTCTGATCCGAGGCGGGCATTTTGCTCCCTCGACGGGCAATTGGTCTTTGGACCTTCCTTTAGCATGCCTTTGTTACGGAGTGCAATTATCAGTCTTAGTTTGGAAGCAGTATTGTCTCAAAGTTGGCCAAAACGCTCAGAAATGTCTATGAAAAATCGTGTTTTGGGCCGATTTTAAGCAGCCACTGCGTCTGATCCGAGGCGGGCATTTTGCTCCCTCAACAGGCAGTTGGTCTTTGGACCTTCCTTTAGCATGCCTTTGTTACGGAGTGCAATTATCAGTCTTAGTTTGGGAGCAGTATTGTCTCAAAGTTGGCCGAAACGCTCAGAAATGTCTATGAAAAATCGTGTTTTGGGCCGATTTTAAGCAGCCACTGCGTCTGATCCAAGGCGGGCATTTTGCTCCCTCAACGGGCAGTTGGTCTTTGGACCTTCCTTTAGCATGCCTTTGTTACGGAGTGCAATTATCAGTCTTAGTTTGGGAGCAGTATTGTCTCAAAGTTGGCCGAAACGCTCAGAAATGTCTATGAAAAATCGTGTTTTGGGCCGATTTTAAGCAGCCACTGCGTCTGATCCGAGGCGGGCATTTTGCTCCCTCGACGGGCAATTGGTCTTTGGACCTTCCTTTAGCATGCCTTTGTTACGGAGTGCGATTGTCAGTCTTGGTTTGGGAGCAGTATTGTCTCAAAGTCGATCAAAACGGTCGCAAGTGTCTTTGAAAAATCGTTGTGACTATTTTGGTCAACTTTGAGACAATACTGCTCCCAAACTAAGACTGATAATCGCACTCCGTAACAAAGGCATGCTAAAGGAAGGTCCAAAGACCAACTGCCCGTTGAGGGAGCAAAATGCCCGCCTCGGATCAGACGCAGTGGCTGCTTAAAATCGGCCCAAAACACGATTTTTCATAGACATTTCTGAGCGTTTCGGCCAACTTTGAGACAATACTGCTCCCAAACTAAGACTGATAATTGCACTCCGTAACAAAGGCATGCTAAAGGAAGGTCCAAAGACCAACTGCCCGTTGAGGGAGCAAAATGCCCGCCTCGGATCAGACGCAGTGGCTGCTTAAAATCGGCCCAAAACACGATTTTTCAAAGACACTGTTGACCGTTTCGGTCATCTTTGAGACAATACTGCTCCCAAACTAAGACTGATAATCGCACTCCGTAACAGAGGCATGCTAAAGGAAGGTCCAAAGACCAACTGCCCGTTGAGGGAGCAAAATGCCCGCCTCGGATCAAACGCAGTGGCTGCTTAAAATCGGCCCAAAACACGATTTTTCATAGACATTTCTGAGCGTTTCGGCCAACTTTGAGACAATACTGCTCCCAAACTAAGACTGATAATTGCACTCCGTAACAAAGGCATGCTAAAGGAAGGTCCAAAGACCAACTGCCCGTTGAGGGAGCAAAATGCCCGCCTCGGATCAGACGCAGTGGCTGCTTAAAATCGGCCCAAAACACGATTTTTCAAAGACACTGTTGACCGTTTCGGTCATCTTTGAGACAATACTGCTCCCAAACTAAGACTGATAAACGCACTCCGTAACAGAGGCATGCTAAAGGAAGGTCCAAAGACCAACTGCCCGTTGAGGGAGCAAAATGCCCGCCTCGGATCAAACGCAGTGGCTGCTTAAAATCGGCCCAAAACACGATTTTTCATAGACATTTCTGAGCGTTTCGGCCAACTTTGAGACAATACTGCTCCCAACCTAAGACTGATAATTGCACTCCGTAACAAAGGCATGCTAAAGGAAGGTCCAAAGACCAACTGCCCGTTGAGGGAGCAAAATGCCCGCCTCGGATCAGACGCAGTGGCTGCTTAAAATCGGCCCAAAACACGATTTTTCATAGACATTTCTGAGCGTTTCGGCCAACTTTGAGACAATACTGCTCCCAAACTAAGACTGATAATTGCACTCCGTAACAAAGGCATGCTAAAGGAAGGTCCAAAGACCAACTGCCCGTTGAGGGAGCAAAATGCCCGCCTCGGATCAGACGCAGTGGCTGCTTAAAATCGGCCCAAAACACGATTTTTCAAAGACACTGTTGACCGTTTCGGTCATCTTTGAGACAATACTGCTCCCAAACTAAGACTGATAATCGCACCCCGTAACAAAGGCATGCTAAAGGAAGGTCCAAAGACCAACTGCCCGTTGAGGGAGCAAAATGCCCGCCTCGGATCAAACGCAGTGGCTGCTTAAAATCGGCCCAAAACACGATTTTTCATAGACATTTCTGAGCGTTTCGGCCAACTTTGAGACAATACTGCTCCCAACCTAAGACTGATAATTGCACTCCGTAACAAAGGCATGCTAAAGGAAGGTCCAAAGACCAACTGCCCGTTGAGGGAGCAAAATGCCCGCCTCGGATCAGACGCAGTGGCTGCTTAAAATGGGCCCCAAAAACACGATTTTTCATAGACATTTCTGAGCTTTTGGCCAACTTTGAGACAATACTGCTCCCAAACTAAGACTGATAATTGCACTCCGTAACAAAGGCATGCTAAAGGAAGGTCCAAAGACCAACTGCCCGTTGAGGGAGCAAAATGCCCGCCTTGGATCAGACGCAGTGGCTGCTTAAAATCGGCCCAAAACACGATTTTTCATAGACATTTCTGAGCGTTTCGGCCAACTTTGAGATAATACTGCTCCCAAACTAAGACTGATAATTGCACTCCGTAACAAAGGCATGCTAAAGGAAGGTCCAAAGACCAATTGCCCGTCGAGGGAGCAAATGCAATGAATTTTATGAATTTCAGTAAATTTTTTAAAAATTTTGATGAATTTAAAAGAATTTTGGTAAATTTTTTAATTTTATGAATTTCACTGAATTTTTTGAATTTTGTTGAATATTTTTTGAATTTGCATTAGGTGTACACATTTTTTCGAAGTAGTTTCCCCTTGGAGCCAGCGTGGCCGCCAAGACCAGGCCGCGCCAGGCAGCGCTGCTCATATCACCCTCCGCCTCGCCGTCCGCCCGTCCCGTCTGCCTCCACCCTGGCGTGGTTTCTTTGTCGCCGCCTCGCCAGCGGAGCGGAGCGGAGCGGAGCGCGCGGATTGCGCATATTTTGGACGTACACGCTTCGCTCGCCTAATCAGAGTGGCGGAGCCAGGCAGCCAAGCCGGCGGGCGGATCAGATCAGATCGGAGGCGGACGGAAGATATTCCGAGATGATGGAATTAATGAAATTAAAGCTACCTGGCGGCGGCTGCCCGGCTGCCCGGCTTCCCGTTTACCTTTCGCCTCCCGCGACTTGGCCGATGATGAATTTCGCGCAGCGGATGGATTATTTGCTGTCGGGGCGCTCGCCGCGCTCGCCGCCGCGGGCAGAGGGAATCAATCGCCGGCAGTGGGGAGCGGGGACCCACACTGTGGGACCCACAGCGTCGTCGGTCAGTTTGGCTCGAGCGGCTCATGCGGCTACTGTATAGTACACACGGCACACCAGGACGAAAAAGCGGGTTGCGGCAGGGCAGTTCGGGAACCGGCGAGGGAGGGCGGCGCCGATGCGCGCGGGGCATGCGATAGGGGGGTTGGTGCGGGGCGGGGCGGGGGGGCGGGGCGGGGGGGGGGGGGCGGGGGGGGGGGGGGGCGGGGGGGGGGGCGGGGCGGGGCGGGGCGTTCGGTTCGGGGAACCGTCCGGTTCAATGAGTCACCGGCGGGCTACTTGTCCCGTTGCGTGTGCGGCGTGTGCCTTGCCTTGCCGAGCCGCGCGGTCGATGCCCAGTCACACGCCGCGCGCGCTGCCCAGCACCACTCGTTTGAACGCCGCCAAGCCCAAGACCTTCCCTGGGTGGCACTGGGGCAGCGTTGCCACATGTGAGGCCAAATTTGGGATGGCGCCGCGACGACGTTTAAAGAACGCCACTGGGAGTGCATTGGCGGCCCACTGGCGGGGCGCGTGCAGAGTCTGCAGACGCGGCAAAACCACTAAAGGCAAACGTACTTGAAGGACGCGAGGCGGGGCGGGGCGACGCGCGCCCGCTGCTTCTTCAAATCCCTCAGCTCATCAAATAAACACGATATGGTGGCGGTGCTGGCGGTGCTGCCGAGCGATTCCAAGGAGCGGTTCGTCTCTCTCTCTTCTCTCTCTCTCTCTCCTCTCCCTCCTCTCTCTCTCTCTCTCTTCCCCTTTTTCCCCTCTTCCCTCCCTCTTCTTCTTTTCCCCCCCCTTATGGGGAGCCTTGGTGCGCGGGACTAAAAGACTTTCTTTTGGGTGCGAGAGACCGAGAGCGTTTCTCGCCGTCTCCCGCCTCAGGACCCTAGGGGCAAGGAAAAAGCACAAGACCTCTCGAGCCGTCTGCCGGGGCGGCCCAAGGCCCCCACCCCTAAAGCGGCGGCGGGAAAAACAACCCCCCCCCGTGCCGGCCGGGGCCCCCCGGCGGGGCGGGATGGCGGCGCGGCGGGGCCGCCTAAAACATTCGGGTCGGGCCCGGGCCGGAGCAGGCAAGGCGGGGCGGGGGATCCGGGGGGGGGCTGGCCTTTCAAAGAAGACAGCAGCGCCGGGCCCGGGGGGGGGGGGCCCAGGCCCGCGGCCGGAGCTTTCAGGGGCGGCTCAGCGCGAGAGACCACGCCAGGGCCCCGGCCCCCGGGGCCGGGAACCGAGAAGGCCCGGGGCGGCCAGGAGCCGCCGGGGGCCCCCCCACGCCCAAGGCCCCCCCCGCCCCCCAAAAACGAAAAACGGGGCGCGTGCCGGGGGGGCCGGGGGGGGAGACCCCCAACCGACGGGGCAAAAAACGGAACAGGTTTTGAGGGGAGGGTTATTTTCCCGTCGCAAAAGCGGAAAAACCGGGTTTTGTGTTTTTTGGGTTAAAAGCCTACTCATACCTGGCGCCTGGCGAAGGGGTTTCCCCCCCTTTTCTTTGGGGGGGTTTTTTGGTTCCCCTTGCCTCTTGCCCCCCCCCCTCCCTCCCCCCCCCCCTTCTCCCCCTCTCCTCCCCCCTCTCTTCCTCTCTCTCCCTTTCCCCCCCCCCCCCTCCCCCCTCCCCCCCCCCCCCTCCCCCCCTCCCCCCCCCCTCCCCTCCCCCTCTCCCCTCTCCCCCTCTCTCCCTCTCTCCCTCTCTCCTCTCTCCTCTCCCCTCTCTCCTCCCTCTCCTTCTCCCTCTCTCTCTCTCTCTCTCTCTCTCCTCCTCTCTCTCTCTCTCTCTCTCTCTCTCCACACCACCGCACCAAAGCGGGATACAAACCCAATTATGCCGATGCATTTCCGGAACGCGATCCAGACCGTGGCCGCGAGTGGCGCGTGCGTGCGGCTGGCGGCCGCAGGGGCACGTTAAAACGCGGTTAAAACGCGAAAGGCCGAACGGAGCCGCCATGTGTAAGGGGGACCGCGGCACAGGCCAATCTGCGGCAGCCGCGCGCCGCGCACGCTCTCTCGGACCAAAGTGATTAATTCCGGCACGGGCGTGGCTTCGGCCCAGCGGGCCCAGCGTGGCGCGCCGTGGCACGGCGAACGGTGAGTGGCAGCAGGGAATGCCTTTACGTCAAAAACGAAGCGGGATTTCATTTGAACTGCTCGGCAGTGGTACGCGAGCGCGCCGGGCGCCTTGCCTGCTGTGTGTCTGCCGTGCGACGCCGGCGCCAATGCGCATCACTCTCTCACTCTCCCACCTCGCTCACTCACTTCACTCACTCACTCACTCACTCACTCACTCACTCACTCACTCACTCACTCACTTCCGGAAAGAAAACGAAGAAGAGGAGGACGAAGATTGGGACGAAGGCGCGGAATACGACGACCCAACGCTAGCAAGCCAACCAGCCAGCAAGCCAACCAGCCCGCCAGCCACCCACCCAGTCCGTCGTCGTCGTCGCGCTCCTCACACACTCTTTCCTCAACAAAACCGTTAATTTGCATTTCATTAGGAATCGCTCCCAGAAGGGCCCGATGGTGTGCCGTGCTGAACCACCCCGCCCCCCCCCCCCGCCCCGCCCCGCCACCGAGTCGGCAATGAGGGCCTCGGGGAGGGTGTGTAAACACGGGGCCGTGTCCGCGGCCGGAGAGCGCCTCGATGAAGCCATGCTTGGTGGCGGCGAGCGCAGCGGCCAGCGGGCCTAGGACTACTTTCGTCGCTGTCTCTCTCGCACTCATACAGGACGAGGCCGCCACACAGTGGGCCAGAAGACCGGTGCAGGCGGTCAAAGTCAAAATCCCGGACGGGTTTTGAGCTCCAGAGTCGCTAAATGGAACTCGAACCGAACGTGTGACCCCACCAATGGAGTGCTCTCCGGACGAGCAATCCATTGGTGGGGTCACACGTTCGGTTCGAGTTCTGTTAACCGACTCTGGAGCTCAAAACGCGTCTAGGACTTGACCGCTCCCACTTCTGGCCCACTGTGCGCCGCACTCTGCCGCGATGCGCGCGGACGACACGCAATCCACTGCAAATCGCGACGCGGCCGGCGCGGCCGGCGCGGCGGGGCGACAGCAAAAGAACAAGGCCTGCCGGAGTTTTGTCGGGGAGAATGCCGCCATTGTCCGGGCTGACAATGAGCAAGCGCAGCCTGGCGCAGCCGGAGCGGAGAGCCCAAATAATAATATTGTTGGACGCTTTGGGCTCGGGCGGCGCTGGGCCGCGCTGGGCCGCGCTGGCGCGAAGGTCGTCACCATCCGGCCAAATCGATGGCTGAGACAATGGCCTCGTAATTGGGTCTTGAAGCCAAAAGGGCGGCACGCCGTGCCCCGCCAGCCTCGCCGGCACGGCCAAACCAGTCCATTAGGCATCCCGGCCTCCCTTTGCGTCGCGCCGCGGCGCCCGCGCTCGCTCTGTCTCACTCGCACCCCTGCGGACCCGCGGGGCTCGAGGCCCGGCGCCCCGTGGGTGCGACAGAGACAGCGCCAAGAGCCGGCGGAGCCCTTCACTCGGCGGAGCGGGCGAGCAGGCCGAGGCATGACGACACTGAGAAATATTCAACGTAGATTTCAGATTCGATTCAGTGGATGCAGCCCCCGCCAGCCCCCGGCCCCGCGCCGTCGCCTGGCAACGCGCCGTCGATAGCATCTCTGGCAGCGCCCTCGGTGACGCCGCGCGCCGGTGTGCGGCGTTGGAAAATACTGATTGGATTTAGTTTGTTAGGGTTTACAATGGCGCGGCGGCGTGGCGGGCCGGGCCGCGTCCGCACAGTGGGCCAGAAGACCGGTGGAGGTGGCCAAAACCCTAGACGCGTTTTGACCTCCAGAGTCGGTAAACAGGGCTGGAACCGAACGTGTGACCCCACCAATGGAGTGCTCTCCGAACGAGGAATCCATTGGTGGGGGTCACACGTTTGGTTCGAGGCCTGTTTACCGACTCTGGAGCTCAAAACGCGTCTAGAGTTTTGGCCACCTCCACCGGTCTTCTGGCCCACTGAGGTCCGCCACGTCCATCACGCGAATCCGGCCATGAATGGCGGCGTGGTCCCGGACGGCCGTCATCGGCGACCTGGACCTTGGCGGCCGGATGTGCGGCGGTGACGCACTGGTCCTTCGCGCGGCGCCAACACTCCGCGCGATGAGCCGCGCCGCCCGGCCTCGCGCCGAAATAATAATGATAATAAAAAGAATGTCGCCACTTTAATTACCAAAGTCGGTGCCGCTGTGAAGGGCGCCTTGTTTAGCATAATGGCCACCGAGTTCGAAAGCGGACGGCTGCTGCCTGTGGAGGGGGAGGGGGCAGTGGCTGTCGCGACTGCGTTTTGTGGGAATCTTCGGCCCCGCCCCGCCGCGCCCCGCGGAACCCAGCGCAGCCCAGCGTAGCCCAGCGCAGCCCAGCGCAGCCCAGCGCAGCCCAGCGCAGCCCAGCGTAGCCCAGCGCAGCCCAGCGCAGGGCCCCAAAGTTTCATAAGGGCGGGAATTTCGAGTTGATCCGGCGACGCGGCGCGGCGTGGCGTGGCGCGGTGCGGCCCGGCGGCGGTGCAGTGCTGCGCTGCGCGGTGCGGCGGTAATGACCACATTATTTGGAATTACAGTGGCCGGGCCGGGCCGGGCGGCCTGCAGGGTGATTCCGAATGAGAGGTCCCGTCGGTCTGTCTCTCTCACACCCATCCGGGACGCGTCATGAGTGCGAGAGAGAGATGAACCTCCCTTCGGAATCAGCCCGCTGCCGCCTGCCTACACCGCGTTCGCACCCGCCGCTTGTTGCGGCTGTGGAGGGAGGACGACGGGGAGGCAGTCTCTCTCTCTCTCTCACTCGCACCCTGACGACGCACTCCGCGAGTGCGAGAGAGACAGAGCGGGCAGCGCGGGATCCCTCGGCAGGGGGAGGCCGGCGACCGCCGCGGCACCAGGAGAGGCCGACGACGGCGCCGCACCGCGCCGCCGCGCCACGCCACGCCATGCCTCTCCCGCAAACTTGATTCAAATAACGCGCGCCTTTCAAAGTGCAGCCTAATGTATGCATATGGCTGCCGTGCTGCCGCCGCAGTCAAGTCGCCGGGCAGGGCGGCAGGGGCGGCAAGGGCGCCAACCCGTGGCGGCAACCCGTGGCGGCAAGCCCGTGGCCACTCTGCCCCAGCCTCCACGGCGGTGCGCCCCCTCCCCTCCTCCATGCAGAGCGCCGCCCACCAGGGCCTCCTGGGCCTCCAGGGCCTCCAGGGCCTGCGAAGGCCGAAGGGCATCGCACCCCGCCAGCGCACACACATGCACTCGCACTCACACACACGGGGCGGAATGCACTCCAATACCACACTCACACAGTCGCACACTCACACACGCGCACCTCGGCACGGTGGTCCAGTGCTGCGGACTGGTCGATTGAGCGCTGAGCTCCAGTCAGGGGCAGAGACAGGCCCCGTCGCTATCTATCTCTCACTCACACACGCCTGCGTCCAGTGAGTGCGAGAGAGTGCGTTCGGAATCAGTCTGCAGGGTCGTGCCGATAGTGACCATAAATTAGATAAGGCACGAGCGTGGCTGCCCAGTCCAGCCTCGTCGTCCCCTCGGCCGAGCCTTCTCCAACAAGAACAAGTTCCATCTTTGCCGGAGTTTGTTGTGCGCGGCGCAGCGCAGCGCCAACACACGGACACACACACACACACACACACACACACACACACACACACACACACACACACACACACACACACACACCACAACACACACACACACACAACACATCACACATCCAGCACAACACACAAAACACAACACACAAACCACTACACACAATACCACACTACACACAAACACACACACACACACACACACACACACATACAGACACACACACACACACAGCGGAAGGCCGCAGGCATGACGTCATGTGTCACGACGACGACCGAAAGAGTCCATTCGCCATTTCTGTCAGGCTGCTAAAAAAACATAAAAAATTAATAGTTGTCGCATGGAGTTTATATGCAAATCTGCGCCCCACAAAAGAACTTGTCTTTTTTTCGGGCCTAGGCTTGCGGCTGATGCTGCTGCGTTCTGAGAATGTGTTTGTGTGTGAGTGCATGTGTGTGTGTGTGTGTGTGTAGGTGTGTGTGTGTGTGTGTGTGTGTACTCACCGCGCTCCCTTCGCGCACGTGGCCGTCCCGATCCTTCCTCTTTCAAGCTGCAATTTATTCCCTTCCAGCGCCATTTATGCCGCTCACGTCCACCGCCCTCAACCCCCGAGGCCGCCCCTCCCCGCCCCCGCCCGTCCTTAAAAAAAAGAAAGAAAAAATCTTGGCGGTGGACTGACTGGAGGCACTGGAGGCGATGCACTAGGCAAGGCAGGAGGCCTTCGCCACGACCGCGTTTGCGGGCTGCGAAATAATTCGCCCCATTTTTACGTGCTGCCGAGGGGTGGGGTGGGGGCCCCATAGTGGGGCGCGGTGCGGCGCGGCGCGTCCAGGGGGTATCGGTGGCGGAAGCGGACGCGGCGGGGCGGCCCCGGCCGGCCTGGCGCAGCCTGGCCAGGCCGGCGGGAAGGGTTGAGACAATGGGACGGGAGATGCGATCCACACGAGATTATCAGAGCAGCCTTATTCGATAGACACAGGGCACGGCCCTCGCCTCTGCCGCCCTCGGCAGGGCTAGCCGGCTGGGATGGGGACGGGGCGCGCAGTGCGGCCATCTTCCGTCTCTCTCGCACCTAGTATACTGAACGTACACTGAGTGCGAGAGAGATGGAAAGCGACGGCCGCACTGCGCGGAATCAGCCTGCGGGGCCGATGGGGCGCCGCGCAGCGCTCCCCTGTCCGGCGTCATCGTCGCCGACCACCACGCCATGATGCCCCATGGGCCGTGGCCGCCCATGCCGCCCCGCGGGGAAGCGGAGCGATGCGACACGCCGAAAACCGGAGCCGGGGTCGAATTTGGCGCGAGCGGTGCTCACGTCCACGTCCTCCAGGTCCACGTCCTCCAGGTCCACGTCCACCACGTCCTCCAGGTCCACGTCCTCCAGGTACACGTCCACCACCTCCTCCAGGTCCACGTCCACCACGTCCTTCCAGGTCCACGTCCACGTCATCCAGGTCCACGTCCACCACGTCCTTCAGGTCCACGTCCACGTCATCCAGGTCCACGTCCACCACGTCCTTCCAGGTCCACGTCCACCACGTCCTGCAGGTCCACGTCCACCACGTCCTCCAGGTCCACGTCCATTACGTCTTCCAGGTCCGCATCCACGTCCTCCATGTCCACGTCCAAGTCCACGTCCACCGCGTCGACGTCCGCGTTCACGTCCGCCACGTCCCCTCGCCGCAGCCACGTAGGCGAGCTAATAAGATGGTCCCGGTCAACGCCCTGGCGCTTGGCGCGCTTGGCGCAGACCGACTCGGAGCGGAGCGAGCACTTTACTGCAGTACGGAAC
Source organism: Thrips palmi (assembly GCF_012932325.1). Classification (NCBI taxonomy): domain Eukaryota; kingdom Metazoa; phylum Arthropoda; class Insecta; order Thysanoptera; family Thripidae; genus Thrips; species Thrips palmi. The sequence continues at coordinate 1,064,925 of NW_023144635.1, forward strand.
CCGCAGCCTGCCAGCTGCGCCTGGCCGCCTGGACGGCTGGCTGCCCGGCTGGATGCCTGGTTGGACGGCGGGAGTGACCTGCACCCCAGACGAATGCCCCGGAAACCACCGCCACGGGCACAACCGGGCGGGGCGGGGCGGGCGGACCACTGTAAAACGAGACCCCGTTTTGACAGGACGGGTGTCGTGTCGGGTCGGCGCCATGGAGCCGCGCTGCCGCGCTGCAACACTGGCGGCAAAGTTGGTTCGTTATTATTAATCGATCGGTCTGGTCTGGCCGGCCTGGTCGCGGCGCGGCGCGCTACACCGGCCGGCATGTGTTTGGCAGCGAGTGTTGGTCGAGTGCCCCGGACTCCCGGAGCGGGCCGGGCTGGACCGCCAGACTCCCGGACCGGAGGAGCGGGGCTGGGGCACAGCGCCACAGCTCTGGCAGCGCGGGGGCGGCTCAGATTAATTCCACGTGTGACCGGAATAGCCAACGCCCCGCCCCGCCCCGCCCCGCCCCGCCCCGCCACGCCCCGCCACGCCCCGCCCCGCCCCGCCCCGCCCCGCCACGCGTTCCGCGTTTTGTTCTTGCTGCTGCGTCGTCCCGCCGCGTCCCGCCCGGCCTGTCGGCCGCCGCCCCGTGCACGATCCAATTAGGACTGACGGCAAAATTGGAATTGATGACTGACACCGGTGTGCGGATTCATTCAGCTCGCTACACTGTGGATAACTCAGTGCAGCTGACGGGCCACGGCAAGCGGATTTGCCCTGTCGACGCGTTGCCGCGCCACGCCGCGAATTCCGCCGATGCCGAAAGTCGTCGCTCCGTCTCTCTCGCACTCGCAGAGCGCAACACGTCCAGGCGCGAAAGAGAGACAGAGATGACTTCCCGCGACTTCCGGAAGTGTGCGTGGGCCGAGGACGACGCGAGGTAAGGCCGCCTCGTCTCTCCATCGTCTTCGCCGAGTCTTCGCTCCGCGCCGCGCGCGCCGCTCAGCGTGTTTGTGTTCCGCGTTCCGCACACCGTTTGATTTTCCTCGGCGTTCTCGCCCTCGCGGCCCTCAGGCCGCTACGCCGGAAATATTTTATTTCACCCCCTTGAATGTGGATTAATTGAGCGCACCGTCAAAACCCTGCCTCAGCTCGCCGGCGCCCGGGGAGAGGGGAGGGGGGAGGGGGGGGGGGGGGAGGGGGAGGGGGGGGGCTGCCCCGCGGCCCGCGGGGTAAGGGCAAGGGGTTGGCTTGCTTGCGCAGCTCGTGCACGCCTTTCGGGAATCAACTTACCCCCGCCAGGTTTACATCAGCTTTTCGTCTTGGAGGGCCAACCATTAGCTAGCTGAGCCCACGACGTGCTCGCCGTGCCGTGCCGTGCCGTGCCGTGTCGCGCCGTGCCGTGCCGTGCTGTGCCTTGCCATGCCGTGCCGTGCCCGGGCTCTGCACCCTTTGGCCCGGCGGGTTGTGACTCCTACCTGAAACTCGCTGGCCTGGCTGCGCTAGCTGCGAGGGGGGAAGGGGGTGGGGGAGGGAGAGCTGGGGGAGAGAGAGAGAGAGAGAGAGAGAGAGAGAGAGAGAGAGAGAGAGAGAGAGAGAGAGAGAGAGAGAGAGAGAGAGAGAGAGAGAGAGAGAGGTTACGAAGGGCAAAGGTTGTTGGGAGGCAAAGTTAGCACTAACAACACGCTGCTGTTATGGCCCCGCCCTCGCCGCTGGCGGCTCCACGCCCCCGGCGGCCTGGATCCACCGGATGCACTATCCTCGCGGATTCGAAGCCTCGATCCAGTGGCGGATCCAGAGGCGGCCTTCGGGTGGGGGAAAGTGGCACTTTTTGCCTACTAACAGGGGCCAAGTATGGCATTTTGCCTACCTTTCAGGCGGCTATCCGTGCTGCCCCTCTCCTGTATACGCGCCTGATTTGCAAAGAAAATCGAACGTGAGGCGTCTCTATAACCCAATGAAGTGGGTAGGGATTGAATGCATGAGGCCTGCGTAGAGGCACGCGCGAATGTGACTTCGAATGTCGGGTTAAGAGACGCCCGTCAGTGCCCCATGCTGGGAAGGATTGGATTCCTCACAGCAGTCAGAAAGCAGCTCCCCAGAAACCGGGCTACCGTAGAACACCAACCCCAACCGTAGGTCCCCTGACCATCCGATTTAGACTTCCCCGTCGGGATGCGGGCCGATACAGCCTGGATTTCGACGCCTTCACTACCAGTTGGAGGACCGCCTGCTAGATTAGGTTAGAGGCCTTAGGCCACTAGATTCTAGCTGATAGCATTTGAGCAGTCTAGCGCTCAAGTGGCTCGGTTCAAGCCCGTAGCATTGTCGGCTTAGAGGCTCGCCATCGACGGTTTACTCCACTGAATAGATCAGTTGCGATCGCCCGTGGACAGTCCGGTTACCGACCCAACGGTTCAGACGAACCCCTAGAGTGCAAGCACCCTTATGTGTTTCAGCCTACAGCCCCGAGCCCTCAGATGGCGACTTCTGACTTCTGGAAGGAAGACAATCCCGCCCAGAAGGGTGGCAAAGATGACGGTCTCAAAAGACGGCGTGCAATTATTGCGTCATCTCTTTCTGGCCAATTTTTGACGATCTCCTCTCCGTTACAGGCCGAACCCCCCTCCCTCAAAGTGATGACGTCATATTTGCACGCGCCCAACTCGAAATTCACAGTCGCATTCACGCGTGCGAAATCCCGGACGGGTTTTGACAAGGGTTTTGATCTCCAGAGTCGATAAATTGGACTCGAACGGTTCGAACTCGACGCCGCGATGACTCGATTTCGACGCCTCAATAACTCGAAATCGACGCCTCGATGACTCGAAATCGACGCCTCGATGACTCGAAATCGACGCCTCGATGACTCGGAATCGACGCCTCGATGACTCGAAATCGACGCCCCGATGACTCGGAGGCTCGTTAAAACGGGCGCCGACAACGCCGCCACCGCGCTGCGCCGCGCTGCGTCAGCCGGCAGGCACTTCTTGACGGCGGCGCGGCGAATTGAAAACATGCGGCCAAACACGGCGACGGCTGAGGCACGATGTAGGCAAGCAGAGGGATTACGGGCGGGGAGGGAAATGACGTCATGTAAGGAAATTGGAGCCACGAGGAGGGAAGGGGGAGGGGAGGGGATTCGGCGTTGAGTTGCGGATCACGTTCGCAGAGTGAGAGGTTGTGAGGTGCTGATTGCCTGTGTCTTATTAGGGCGAGACCGGTAAATGAGGGGGAGGGGGATGGGGAGGGGGGGGGGCGTCGGCACGGCATGCGGAACCAGTACGCGCAAGGACAACACCCAGGGCACGCAACGAGCTGGCTGATTCCGGAAACACTACTTCGCCGCTCTGTCCCTCTCGCACCCTACGGGACAACCGGTGCGTGAGTATGTGTGAGAGCGACGAAAGCACTTACAGTTCGGAATCACAGCGGTGGCGGCGGTAGCGGGCGAAGCGTTGTTGACGTCACGCGGATGCAGAGGAGGTGGGGGCGAGGAAGGCAGCTGCCCACTCCCGGCCGGCTCGGTGAAGATGAAGACACGGTGAAGTTGGGCATGGTGAGGGCTAGCGCGTCACACGGCGTCAGGTGGACATGATGAGCAGGAGCAAGCACAAAGGCAGCAAAACAGGGACACACCGAACTTGTCGCGCGAGCAGACGACGAGCAGGCCGGCCGCCGCCGGGCCGAGTGATGTGGCGTGGCATGGCGTGGCTGCGCAGCGCTCGGCAGAGCCAGCGTCGCCCGCACGACCGACCGGCGAACCGAAGACTGACCGCTGACGGCCGGAGCGTTCACTCAGCCGGCTGACGAGTGGTGTCGACAGAGACGAACAGATGGCGCTGAGTGGGCACAGTTTGGCGCGCTTTCTTCGGGAAGCGAGAGGCGAGGTGGTTGGGTGGCCTACCTTCACGGCGACGACAAAGCCATCTCCGGATGGGCAAGACGTGTCTGTCTTCGCCGTTCTATTTTTACAGCCATCCGTCGCGCATAGAAGACTCTTAGTTGGCAGTTTGATTTCAACGAGAACATTGAATGGGCCCGCTGATATTGGTTGCGCCTATGCGCTCGGCGCGGCCTCCGTGGGGCCAGGGCCTTTCCCGCGGCGCTGTTTGCACAGAAAGACCCACGATCTACGCGGCCCGCCCGCTCCCGCTCCGCCAGAACCACGTAGGACGCGATCTGCTGACGCCTATTTTCGCCGCTCGTCTCGAAAAAACAGTGCCCTGGGCGGTTTTCCGCGGGCAGAGGATCATTTGTGGTCCACTTCAAAAGTTGTTCCGCGAGCGCGAAGGCAGGCTCGCAGCGCAGGGTGCTGCGAGACGGTCCACGCCTGCTCGCGCGCTCGCGGTGCGTTGATGTGTAGTTCCCAGCCGTGCCATGCCGTGCCGTGGCGTGCCGTGCCGAGCCGTACCAAGCCGTGCCGTGCCGAGCCGAGCTGATATCCGATAGCCGCAATGAGGCGAGGCGATGCGCGGTGTCAGCAATTATTGCATTGCAAGCCACGGTACACCACCGGGCCTCCCTCCCCTCCTTCCCCCTCCCCTCCCCTACCTCGACGTGCCCCGAATGCCAAGAGAGCGGGTTGGGCCTGCCGGCCTGCCGGCCTGCCGGGCCTGCCAGAGATACGGAGCGACGGGACGGACTATTGCAGGCAGGACGACCGCCGCGGCGAGCCCTGCTCGGCCCTGCTCAATTTAGGTTAGGGTCGGACCTCTCGGCCCTCTTGTAATCGTAAGTGTCCATTGTTTGCGTAATCGGGCGGCGGAGGGCCGAGGGCTCGGACGTCGAAGGGCAGCGAAGGGCAGGCGAAGGGCCCGGGGCCTCATTAAGCACAATACTGCGTCATTCTCCAACAACTTTCTTTTTCAAAAAATGAACCCCGCCCAAGTCGAGCGCGGAGGGCTGCTGCGGACGTTTGTGGATGCAAATCAAATCTGCCGGGATGATGTTAACGAACGTAAAAGCCGCGCGCTAAATCGCACCCTCTATCGCCGCGGGCCGAGCGGCAAGCGGAAAGTGAAAAAAAAGAAGTGACACAATTGGCGTTTGAGGAGGAGCCGCGCTTTCCGAGACGCGTCCATTACGGACGAGAAAGTTGACTCTAACTTGATTTGCAAACGAAAGAGTTGATGCAAGGATGATGCTCGATGTCGCTCATAAATTGGGCACGGGCCGCGGCACGGCGGCCCGGCCCGGCCGGTGGAGGCGGCCCGCCGGGAGGCGGACAAGTCGCGCACAGAAAGAAAATGGAGAAATGCGCCCCAGAAAAGACTATTAAAGGAGATTCCGCCCGGGGCGACACGGGGGAAAGGAATTTCGAGATGCAAGGAGAGAGGCTGCCGAGGAAGGAGCAGTCAGGGGTGGCGTGGGTGGGGTGGGGGGTGATAAGGCGAGGAGGGGAGATAGCGTATGGTGAGCGACAGGGAACCGTATCGTCAATGCGTCTGGCTGCCTGGGACGGGGTAGGTGGGGGTACCGGCGGAGGGGAGGGGGTAGCAGCAGCGGCTGGGACGGACCGCCGCGCCGCGCCGCTGCTGCCAACCGATACCAGTCTCGCAAACATTCGTCCCAGTTCGCTTCTCGTGTTTCGGCGGACTCCCTCCCACATCAGAAGAGGATCCTGCAAACATGGGGTGCAGCAAGACGCACTAGAACTCCGCGAGGGGCTGCAAGCACCGAATGCCGCGGGGGGCGCGCCAGACCCGCCTTGCTGCCGCTAGCATTCTCGAAAATCTCGAATGCCGAGGTGGGAAGGCCGAAGCCTCTCGCTCTTAGGCCAATCAAGTGGCAATTGTACAATTTGAACCAGAAGGGGATTAGTGGCGAGGAAGGCCCCCGAGGCCCCGGGGAAGCTCGGCAGAAACGGAACGAAGCTGCGCGGCCCGTGCTTTTTCAGGGAATCCGCTTTCCCGCCAAAAGTCGACACAACTGCGAGACCAGGTTACGGCCTTGGCCAGGCCAGCCTCGGCACGGCGGCGCGGCCAGACAGAGTCTCAGCTGTTAACGAGGCCGGTAACTAGCCTGGCTGCTGCTCGGGTTCAACTCCCAGTGGCGCGGCGGTCACTGCCACTCCATTTTTGCGAGCCGCCACGTCGCGTTTCAGCGTTACGCCCTTCTGGAACAGCCTTGTTAAAAATGCACTTTGTTTTGATATCCGGGGCCTACGGCGGCACGTTCACATAGTTGTGTTGTTTTTCCTCTCGCGTTTCCCGACGCCCCGGCGCGAACCACGAAACCGACGCCCGGCCGGCTCCATGAGCTCCATGAACGGCTCCCCCGGGCCGGGCCGGGCCTTATCTGCATCGGGCGGACAAAAAGGGGAATAATTGGTCGAGTGTAATGGAAAGCGAGATAAGTTTTTGCGGGGTACACCTAGGCCCTGCCTCCCTGGGCGTTGAGGCGACGGGGGGTGTGCTGCCTGCCTGCCAGCCTGCCTGCCTCTGCCTGCCCGCCTGCCTGCCTGCCTGCCTGCCTGCCAGCCTGCCTGCCTCTGCCTGCCCGCCTGCCTGCCTGCCCGCCTGCCTGCCTGCCTACCAGCCTGCCCGCCTGCCAGGCGTCCCGGATGAATAAGCTCGTCGCCAGAGATAATTCCCCGTACGTAAGGAAGAGATAGCTGTGCTGCGAGTTGAGGGTGAGTTACACGACGACGTCGCGAGGGATTAGTTCGCCCCGCACCTCCAACGTCGCCGGCGTCTCCGGCGTCTCCAGCGCCGCGCATTTTCGACGCGTGTTGTCGCCGCTGCAGTGCGCCGCCGCCACCTGCACTGCCAGAATCAACTTGCCGCTTCCGTTTCAACCTCACAACCGAGGAACGAGAGTGAGCTTAAATCGCTGCGGCTATCACAGACAGACCCCGCGAAGAAGCTCGAGAAACGCTTCCCCGAGAGCAAGGTCCTCTGGAATAAATGCGAGCAGGTTAGTATATCGACCGAAATCCTTGTTTTCACTGGCTGCGCTGCAGCCCGCGCTGGAACCCTGGAACCCCGCGCGGCCTGGAGCCACGAGAAAGTTTCCCCGCGAGCAGGAGTAACGTGGTTCGGGAATTCTCAACGAGGTACGCGAGCTGCGAGCCGCGCTGCGAGCGCAGGCAGTGGAGGAGAGGAGGAGGACGACGCACAGTGGGCCAGAAGCCGGTGGAGGCGGCCAAAACTCTACACGCGTTTTGAGCTCCAGAGTCGCTAAATGGGACTCGAACCGAACGTGTGACCCCGCCAATCGATTGCTCTCCGAAGAGGGATCCATTGGTGGGGTCACACGTTCGGTTCGAGTCCCATTTAGCGACTCTGGAGCTCAAAACGCGTCTAGAGTTTTGGCCGCCTCCACCGGCTTCTGGCCCACTGTGCGACGGGCGTATCCCCGAAGCAACAGCGCGGCGAGGATAGCGCCATGCAGAGCGGGGCCTTGCCGGCAGCCCGTCCGCCAGCCTGCCTGCCTTGCCTGCCTGCCAGGATCACGGACTGGTCAACGTCCAGCGGAGAGCAGCCAAGAGCCGCCGAGAGCCGAGGGGCAGCGAGCACAATGCCCGCATCACCCACTTCCATTCGGTATTTTTCTTCCTTTGATAATCCAGGTCTGTGTCGGCCGAGCCGAGCGCCGAGGGGTGGCCGTCCGAACCGCTGGGGCGGGGCGGGGCGGGGCGGGGCGCTGGGAGACTGGGAGGCCGCCGAGGGGAGTCTGCTCAGCACCACTTCTCCCTCATATCTGGACCGTGATCCATCAAGTGAATCCGCGGTCATAGTCGGACATGGTGGCGCTTAATATGAAAAATGGCGTGTCTCCAAGCCAGCTCCCGGCGGCTCGGCTCAGTGCCTGCCAGCCCCGGCTGCCCGGCTGCCCCGGCTGGCCCCCGTGGCCCCCGGACCTGGAAACAATGCCAGAGCCGTAAGCACTGCCGCGACTGCCGGACCGAGGTTATTGTTGGCGGCTCTTGTTTTGCTCGGCGGTGATCTACGCCGCTACGACGGCGGGCGGGGCGCGCGGGGCGCGGGGCCGAGGCGGCCGAGGCCAGTCAGGTGGCCTCTTCGGGAGGGGTCGGGAAGGGTGCACCGCGGAGCCTCGGCGAGCGCATCTCCGATTGGATTACGACAGGGGGTGGGTGGGCCGCGAGGGAAGTTGTTGTTATTGTTGTTGTCGTCGCCGTCGTCGCCGTCGTCGTCGTTGTTGTTGTTGTTAAGGACAGCGCTGTGGTGGCCGGGTGCCGGATATGGTGTGTTGCGTGGCAGCATGCAGCCCGGACTCTGCCCTCGGCCGGCTGGCAAAGCAGTGCAGTAGAACCTCACACCTTCAGCGTCGTCGTCGCGTCATCAACGTCGACGACGTCGCAGGCGTTGAAGGCGGCCTCGGTGAGAGAGAGAGAGAGAGAGAGAGAGAGAGAGAGAGGGGGGGGCTGCCATACCTTTTCCATATGGACTGCTTATGAGGGTGTGTGTGTGTGTGTGTGTGTGTATGCGATGCGGGCTGTTTCGCTTTCGGTTCGCCTGTTGCTGCGTGCCCATATCAATTGCATGAAAACATGTACCCTTAATTACTACCGCCCGCGCGCACACAGACACAGACACACACACACACACACACACACACACGCGCGCGCGCGCGCGCACGTACGCGCGCGAACCGGAAGTGGACTTGTGTATGTGCGACAAGCCCGGCAAGCCAGTCGTTATTATTAATTTTCAATGACGTGGGGGAAACACGGATTCTGTCGCGAGCCACAGCGCCCTGCCCTGCCGGGCCCTGCCCGGCCCTGCCGCCCCAGCGCGGCCTAGCTTGTTGGACTCCAGCGCCCGGCGACGCTTTGTTTCCGGTAACGAGATAGGGAGAAGTACGGGACAGCGCACTGATTCCGAGAGAAGTCGCTCTGTCTCTCTTGCACTCGTGGAGCGTGGCCTATCGGTGCGAGAGAAACAGAGCGATGAAAAGGACTCTGGGAATCAGTCTGCAGTGCACGGCAACGCGCGTTTTGATACAGATACGCGACGGCCCAAGTTCCCCACGCAAACGCACATCGGCGACAGTGGCGCAGCAGCGCTGCTGCGGTCGAGGCGCAAACTACTGCAAGCATGGGGCCATGGGGCCATGGGGCCATGGGGCCATGGGGCCATGGGGCCATGGGGCCATGGGGCCATGGGGCCATGGGGCCGGGCCGGGGCGCCCTTTGACGGGCCCTGCAGGGAGGAAGTCGAGCAAGTCGAGCAAGCCGAGCAAGAGCCCCGGGGCTGCTGGTGGGCCTTCCTTGGGCTGCCTGTGGCCTGGCCTGTGGCCTGTGGCCTGTGGCGAGGCGCGGGGCGGGGCGGGGCGGGGCGGGGCGGGGGCTGCATATCCTTTGCAGCGTGCTGGCGCCTTCCTTCACTGCCAGTCCCGGCAGTCCCGCGCAGGACACCAAGGACACCCTATCGCCTGCCCGCAGACGCCCGGCCGAGCGGGCTCCGCTCTCCTCCCTCCCCCCGGGGCCTGCCCTGCCTGCTCTGCCTGCCCTGCCCCCGGTGCAGCGCTGCAGCGATGCAGCCTTAACAAAAACACGGCGGCCAGCCCTAGGCGCCAAGGCCGGGGCCGGCCAGCCAGGGTGGCTCGCCTTCTGCACGACGGGTGATAGCAGGATGACGGCGATGCGCTGGCCCCACCGAGACTGATTCCGAGGGTCGTTTTCGTCACTCTGTCTCTCTCGCACCCACGGGGCGTCCCGCACAGGTGCGAGAGAGACAGAGCGACGACAGCGACTCTCGGGATCAGTCTGCTGCTTGCCGAGCTTTGTGGCCGATCGAGGCTCTCACGACGCGATCAAGTTTGGCCGCAGCCGCCGGCGCCGCCTGCAGCGGCCCTTCGGCGCGGCGAGGCGGTGCAGTGAAAAGGGACGGGGCCCTGCAGCCCTTCACCACAGCCCTGCCCTACGGGCCGACGAGCGTCTCACGCCAGTCAAAGCCCCGTCATGTGAGCCGGGCGGAGCCAAGGCGGAGCCTAGCCTAGCCGGGGTGAGTTATGACGTGTTTAACGATCCGCGACAATGGAAAGTGCGAGTCAAGTTTTTGGAGCCGCCGCGCCCCGCCGCCCCGCCCGGCCCCGCCCCCACAGTGTACGCGCGACATGTCGTCTGGCGCCGTGCGTTACGCGAGGTTAGGCGCGTCGCGGTGGCGGTCGCGGTGGTGGCGGCGGCGGCGGCGGTCCCCCGGTAGTTGCTCCTGCCCGGCCCGCCTGGCTCCGGCTTCATCAGATATATGGCTGCCATCACTTGTGGCATTACGCGTACATAAAATGCCATTAAACGCCGCGCAAAGACCATTACGCAGTGCGCGAACATTATGAGCCCGCTGCGCCGCGCGCGCAGCGCCGGGTCGCGCTGCAGGGGGGAAGGGGGGGAAGGGGGGGAGGGGAGGGCGCCGTTGATGCACTTTGGTGGCGTCTCGGCGAAGACGCGGGGACGGCGGCAGGGGCCGCGGAGGCAGCCCGCGGAGTGCCACGCCGTGTCGCGAGGATCTTTCTGAACAGTCGCCCTGTACTTCTCTCTCTCTCTCTCTCTCTCTCTCTCTCTCTCTCTCTCTCTCTCTCTCTCTCTCTCTCTCTCGCACTCACAGGGTTGTACCGTTGGGGTGCGAGGGAGACACGGGGCGCTGTTAGTTCGGTCGGAGTCACCTCGCAGCGCAGCAGCGCCGTATGAGAAATCGCGCGTCGCCTCTCGACGAAGGGGGCGGGGAAAGAGTGCCTTCTGGAGGTGAAGCAGACTGGGTGTTACAAGGGGAGAAGCAAGCAAACGTTGTTTATTTTGTGTCCACCGCGCATTCGGATTTGTTTTCTCCGACGAATAAAGTTCGACTGGGGTCAACCTGCAAAGCCCCAGCGGAATTTCAACCGCGGCACGCCTTTTGATCTGAAGTTGTTTCGATTTCGATTACCTGGTTTTGTCGCTCCCCTCCTCCATAATTAACCTCTCGTCTGTTTTTATTTTTCCAGGGTGTAGGCCGAGCCGGCCGTCGAATCCAGAATCGCAGGCCCCAGTCAGCACTTAGGCCCTTGGTGGGTCCGGCGGCTTGCGGGGTGGGAGGGGCGGGAGGGGCGACCGGGGGGGGGGCAGTTTAAGGGGACGGAGTCAAGGCGCAAGGACCGGCCCAGGGTTCCAGCCTCCAGCCTCGCCTCCAACCTCCAGCCTCCAGCCTCCAGCCTCCAGCCCGGCCAGCCCGTTTGTCGGCGCAAACTCAATCTGGCCAAATTAATGATGACGATGTCTGACCAGGAGGAGCCGGTCGAGGCCGAGAGCCTGGCCGACGAGGCCGAGACCACCACCAGCCCCTCGGCATTTGTTGTTGGTATGCATGGCCACACGGCACCGCCAGCACGGAGTAGACGAAGTCGCCATGACGACACACATCCAGAGGGTCGCTGTTGTGGCAGCCAGAAACCGCACTGGTAGCGAGTCCGATTCGAAACAGCGCTCTCGCCTCCCTCTCTCGCACTCGTGGAGCGCTCCGAGTGGGTGCGAGAGGGACAGAGCGACGATAGCACCGTTCGGCACCAGCCTGCGTGCTTTGAGAGCAGGTGCTGCTTGGAAGCGTCCTTGACGGTTTGGTGTTGGACAAGACGGGAGGGCGACCACTAGCAGACCCTCCGAAATGGGGTAACAACTGTTCCCGCAGTCAGAGAGGTCGCTCGGTGGCTGCAGGGGACCGAAAGGGGGAAGGGGGGGCACCTCACGGAGGGGCCGTGGCGAGGCGTGCCAGTCGTTGTCCCGGAAGCAACATGGGGACTCGGTAAACTGCGCTGCACGGTGGTACTGACTCGAGTGTCGTGAGTCCCGGGGGATGGCTGCCTGCCCGCCTGCCCGCCTGCCTGCCCGGCGTCCCACAAACAGGACCAAAACGCCACGGCGTGCCACGGCGTCTCACCGTCCAATCATGTTTGCAAATCAGCCGACTTTGTCTCCGGCGGATGCCCCTCTCCCCCGCGGCGAGGCGAGGGCCGTGAGAGTGCGTGTTTGTCTGGAACAAGCAGCAACACTCTCGCCTCAGCGCCGGCCGAGAGCGCAGAGGCGTCGAACCCACATTCATAGGGTTCGACTACCAGCATTTCCTTAATTTTTAGGAGCATCGCTGGAACGGAAATTAGAACGTAACTTTGTACGATACTAGCAGTAAAGAAAATTCGTGATTTTTGTGTCAGCATAACTCTTTCATAATCATCAGGATAAACCCTTCGTTCCTACCGCTCGCCGGGATAGCTCGGGGGTCCATTCTGATTCGTCCGTTTCATCGAGTCGTCCATTCCTTGGGCGCGTGTTGTGCTGGCGTTGGTCAACCGGCGAAAGCGCCATGGTCCGAGAGGGGCAGCATGTGTGGGGCCGTGGTAGGGCAGGGTCCCGGTGCGGGCAGTGCGGGGGGAGCCGGGTCAGCTTGCCGTTGAAAGGGGCTCGCTCGGCCGGAATCACGGACTGATTGGCCAGCACTGGTGCGGCCAGCGAGCACCCTGGCGCAGCCCTGGCGGCCCGGAGTGCACGCCACGCCCCGCCCCGCCCCGCCACGCCCCGCCCCGCCACGCCCCGCCACGCCCCGCCCCGCCACGCCACGCCCCGCCACGCCCCGCCACGCCACGCCCCGCCACGCGGAGTGCATGGACAGCGCGCAGCGCCCAGGACCGCTCTCCGCGAAGCCGGTCCGCAGGTTGGCAGCCCTGCGCCCAGCGGAGCGGCTCGGTGACTTCTCAGCAGTTGGCATTGTGTGAATAGGTTATCCCCGTCATATACACTGCAATCTTCGACGAAAAAAATCTGTCCCACCGTATTTTTGACGTTTGAAGTTTTGGAAAAAGTTTGAGTCGGACCGCTGACCGCGCGGTGCGGCGGCACTCATGCCTCACTGCTTGCCGCGGGGCCTTCCGTTGTAAAACATTTCCAGTGTAGGGACGGTGTAGGGACTTCCAGTGGGGGCGCCAGGGCGCCAGGGCGTCCAGGAAGGGCCGCGGGCCGCCGCGGGCACGAGGCAGTAGGTTTCGGTTTCAACTTTCGGATGAGTTGCCGAGCTTCCATCTGGCGCCTTCCTTCGCATTATTGTGTTCCCTGCCCCCGCACCCACACCAAACCCACACACAGCCTCGCACAGACAGCTGCTACAGTTTTCGCATTTTCTCCTCTCCGTGTGTGTGTGTGTGTGTGTGTGTGTGTGTGTGTGTGTGTGTGTGTGTGTGTCTGTGTGTCTGTGTGCGAGCGTGCACCCTCCTCCTCCTCAACTGTGCACAACTGTGCCGCCGCCAACACAGCGGCAGCGAGCCACAGATGACAAAGTCCCTTTGAGTCTGACATCACCGAGCCCCGACGTCCCCGACGTCGCTCGCGTCGTTCACTAGTTGTAATTTATACCAGGACGGCGGCGGTGCACTGCGGCGACGTGTGCGGCCTTCCTTACCGCGTGGAACAAAGGCCGAGCGGCGCCGAGCGGCCTCGGTGTTTCGGCAGCCAGGACGCACAGTGGGCCAGAAGCCGGTGGAGGCGGCCAAAACTCTAGACGCGTTTTGAGCTCTAGAGTCGCTAAATGGGACTGGAACCGAACGTGTGACCCCACCAATGGATTGCTCTCCGAACGAGGAATCCATTGGTGGGGCCAAATGTTCGGTTCGAGTCCCATTTAGCGACTCTGGAGCTCAAAACGCGTCTAGAGTTTAGGCTGCCTCCACCGGCTTCTGGCCCACTGTGCGCAGCCCTTTCGTCGCCCTGTCTCTCTCGCTAAAGAGAGAGACGCAGCGATGAAACGCCGCTCGGAATCAAACTGCAGCGCAGCCACTGCACACACGCCGGGCGCCGCCGGCTGGAGTCGGCTAATGGAAGTGCATCAATATGCCAATACCCCGCGCGCCGCCCCCGCCGCCCCGCGAGTCCCCAGGGCGAGGGGTATCGCTAATGCCTCGCGCTCCACCCCGGCGAAAACACTCAGTGGGCAGTGTGGTGGTTCCGAGCGGACTCTCTCCCTCTTTGTCTCTCTCTCGCCCTTTCTCTAGCCCTCTCTCGCTCCCTCGCACTCACGTGCCGTTCGAGTGCGAAGAAAAAGGCCAACGGGATCTTCCTCTCGGAATAAGTCTGCGGGGCCAGGCCGAGGCCGGGGGATGAGAGGGCTCTCGATAGAAATCACGGCGCCGCGAGTTTGGAAGGGCCGTGCCGTGCCGTGCCACGCCAGGCCACGCCGCGCCACGCCGTGCGTGCGGGAGGGCCACCGCGCCGCCACGCGCCGCTCGCAGCGCCACGCCATGCCATGCCATTCCCACCCGGAACATAGAACTAACGTGACAACCACTTGCGGCTGCTTGTTTCTAGTTGGAAATTGTTTTGAAGTTGCGGAGTCAGCCAGCGCCGGTGTCAGCGTGAACCTATACCCCCTTACCTAGGGTACTATTTCACTAGGAGGAAAGTACCTTGCCCTAGGGGAGGGTAATAATTCCCTAGGGATATCATACTCATGTAGGGTGGGGGGTAATATTTTCCTAGGGTAACTTTACCCCCTCTAGGGGGGGTAATAATCCACTAGTGGAAAAATACCCTCTCTCTGGAGGGGGTAAAAATTCCCTAGGAAAAAAGTACCTATCACAGGGGGGTAATCATACACTAGTAATTTCTTACCCTCTCTCCTGAGAGGGTACATGGCCACTAGGGTAAAATTACCTAGGGGTTAATAATTTACTAGGGCATTTGTACTCCCTCACCAGAAAACGAGCATTAAGGTGTTGAAAGACACGTTCCACACGCAATTTCAGAAAAATCAATTTTAAAAAAAGTAAATTGGATTTTTACATAATCCAAGGATAAGCCGAAGCGGGCGCCCATTCCTGAGTTTTGGGCATTCGTCTACCTACCTGACTAACTCATCGTTTATTTCGCAAAGTTTAAAATTAAGAAAAAAATGACCTATGGTGCTGAAAACATTAAAATTCGTGAATCAAGTTGTTTTCTGTGTTTAGAATTTATTTTGACTCATTTTGTATATGACTTGCTTTCTCTAATTGCTTGTGGATTTTTTTTTCATCTTCACACTTGTTTTTCTGGTGGGGAAGTACGAATTCACTAGTAAATTATGATCACCTGGGTAACTTAACCCTAGTGGGCATGTACCTCTCTCCGGAGAGAGGGTAAGAAATTACTAGTGTATGATAACCCCCCTGTGATGGGTATTTTTTTCCTAGGGAATTTTCACCCCCTCCAGAGAGAGGGTATTTTTCCCCTACTGGATTATTACCCCCCCTAGAGGGGGTAAAGTTACCCTAGGAAAATATTACCCCCCACCCTACATGAGTATGATATCCCTAGGGAATTATTACCCTCCCCTAGGGCAAGGTACTTTCCTCCTAGTGAAATAGTACCCTAGGTAAGGGGGTAAAGATACACGCTTACACCGGCAAATCGCAGCAGAGCGCGGCGTGCCTGGCCGTGCTCGCCGTGCTGCGCTCAAGCTGAACCTGTAACACGTATATACCATGTATTGCAGTCTTGTGCTTCCAGCACGCTTCTAGTCAGGCCCGCGCTGGTGAGGACGGGGCGGGGCGGGGCAGGGCGGTATGGCGGCGGCGCGCGGTTCGTGCCCGCCCCTCAGCAAGCCGCAAGCCAGCACAAGAGGCGCTGCAATCTCGAGTGTCGCGTCGACACGACACTGTGTGGGTGTCCCGGTTCCCGTTGGTCCCCGTTTGGTCCCCGTTTGGCCCCCGTGGTCCCTGTTTGGTCCCCGTTTGGTCCCCGTTTGGTCCCCGTTAGTTTGGTCTCCGTTTGTTCCCCGAACCACCGTGCCGCAAGAGTCCCACAGTGCCCCCTCGGCGGGGCCGACTTGTTGTCCAGGATCGTTACGGCCTGTCGACAGAGCGGGCAGAGCAGACCGAGCTAGCCTGTCCTGGCCGCCCTGACAGCGCGGTTGCGGCCTCTGCCGGCCTCGGCGGTGGCCTTGTTGGCCATGCCTGTGGTGGGCGGCGCGGGGCGGCCGCAGTCCGAATCACACACACACGCCTCGAGCCCCGTGCCGGCCGTGCCCTGCAGTCCACAGTTCTGCGCCCGCCCCTGGCCGCCCGGCACACTGTCCACAAACAATAAACCCCGTGGCGTTTCTGGGTTATTTCTTCCGGCAGGCCCGGACCGCGGACCGCAGCCCGGCCGTCCAGTACCCGGCCATGAGGCGCTGCCCTGCGGGCCTGGGCCGGCCTGGCCTGTCTGGAGCCTTCGTAGCGGCGAGGCAGGACGCCGCAGGACCCCCAACCCCGCGCGCAGGCCGGGCAGGCCGGGCGGCCCGGAGGGTGGCGTGGCGGCGGGGAGGGTCGAGCTTTAAGAGCGTGAGTACGGCCATTCAGGTAACGCAACTGGCTGGAACAGTTGTCGACCCCGCCGCGCCGCGTCGGCCCGCCCCGCGCCGCCCCGCGCCGACCCCTTTCAGGACCGCAATGTGATCAAGGCAGTCGGACGGAGCGCCGGGCCGGTCAGGCCGAGGCCGGGCAGAGGCCGGGCAGAGCCCCACGGCGGCCTGGGGCTCGGCCGGGCCGTCATCGCCAGCGTCACTCTTCCGGCGACTCGTCGGGGTCTCCGCTTGGTCTCCGCCACGCCGTCCTCCTCGTCCCGCACCGCCTGCTGCTGCACCGCGTCCCGGAGGTGTGGCGGGGCGGGGCGCGGTCGGTGCAGGCCATTGCGTCCCATTGAACAAAAGGCTCACACACGCACACCACCACGTAGACACACACACACACGCCGTCTCCACGGCACTACCACAACGGCGGGCACAAAACGGGCACAGCCACAGCCTGCTTCGGGCACGTTTAATCTTTCAAGCAAGGCGCTGGCCCTCCTTGCCCCGCCCCGCCCCGCCCCGCCCCGCCCCGCCCCGCCCCGCCCCGCCCCGCCCCGCCCCGCCCAACCTCGCCGCGCGCGCGAAAGAGAATTGGCACACAGTGCTGCTGCTCGCGTCTCAGCTCAGCGCCCCGCTCGCTGCTGGAGCTCGTTCGCGTCGCGGCGGCAGCACTGTCCCGCACTCCCAACTCGTCGCTCTGTCTCTCTCGCACCCCTTCGGGACCTACGGGCCGCTCCATCAGTGCGAGAGAGACAGAGCCTGCAGGGCGGCCGCCGCCCCTCCGGTGCGTTGCATTGCATGCCTGGCCGCGTTCATTGCCCTTCCTTGAGTCTATTTACAGCCATCGAGTCCCTTTTTGCGCGGGAAAACGGAAAGTGGCCCTCATAATGGCGCTGCCCGGCACTGCCCGGCACTGCCCGGCCGGCCAGCCGCTTTTTTCTGAGTCATTTACCGCGAATAGCGCGCGGGGCTCGGCAGAGCGGCAGAGCGGCAGAGCGGCCGGCCCACAATGGCGGCGGGGCCGCGGGCAGAGTGCGTCCCGGAGTGCATTTCGGAGTGCACCGGGACGAGCCGCGCGGTTTACCGAATAAAATCCAACGAGGGAGCGGGGCGGCTGCAGCTGGGCCGAGCCAGGCCGTCAGCCACCCTGTCCGCGGAGGGAGGCCCCCGGCAGTCAGCGCGGCCCGCCGAGCACGCGTGCGCAACGGGCAGGCCCACCCGCCGGGCGTTCCCGCCGCGCGCAGCGCGCAGCAGCCCCTCGTCCGTCATGCTGTCTCCCTCCCGCACGTGCGCCAGCCCGTGTGGCTGAGGGAGACAGAGCGTCGCTATTCCGGCGTCCCACTGACCACACGGGCGGGCGAACAGTCAGGTAACAGACAAACAGACAGACGGACAGACAGACGGGTTCGTGTTGGGGTGTTTAAGGGCAGTGCTGTCGCAAGCCGACGGCGTCAATTCGTCGTCGCGGATCAGCCGACGAACCAAACTGAACGAAAGTGTGACGAGCCGAGTCGAGCCGAGCCGAGCCGAGCTGAGCCGAGCCGAGTCGAACCGAGCCGGGGCGTTGTAAGATGGCGACGCCACGCCCAATGCGACAAATGGGGCGGCTGTGACTTATTGCCAGGGCGACAGTGACTCCGAGTCGTTCTACGCCGCGTTCCAGCGTTCAAGCAGAGCGTTCAGGCAGAGCGTTCCAGCAGAGCGTTCCAGCAGAGCGTTCCAGCAGAGCGTTCCAGCAGAGCGTTCCAGCAGAGCGTTCCAGCAGAGCGTTCCAGCAGAGCGTTCCAGCAGAGCGTTCCAGCAGAGCGTTCCAGCAGAGCGTTCCAGCAGAACGTTCCAGCAGAGCGTTCCAGCAGAGCGTTCCAGCAGAGCGTTCCAGCACAGCGTTCCAGCAGAGCGTTCCAGCAGAACGTTCCAGCAGAGCGTTCCCTTTCGGATCCTCGAAAAAAAATGAAATATATCCAACCAGCAAACAAAAGCGAATCGTGTGAGAAAGTGGCACAGGGCGCGCGTTCAAAACCAGGGGCGTCTTGGCATTGTTCTCCATTTTGGTTTGAGGGGGAAGGGGTAGGGGGCTCGCAGTGGTTGGCCGGCAGAGCTGTTGCCGCTAATCCCCCTTCCCTTCCCAGGTCTTTGCCGCCAGAGATAACATTCCAGACAACGGGGCGAGTGCCGCCGTGCCGCCGTGCCCGCGCCGTGGCGATGCGCGCCAAGAGCTGCATGCCGCGGGGAGGCCTTAACGCGTGGCGTGGCTGCGAAAGGAGAGAAATAATAGTCGGGCAAAGAGGGAAAACTGGGAAAGAAAGGGGGCGGAGGGCGTGAGAGCGCTGTCTGTCTGTCTGTTCGTCCGTTTGCCTGTCTGTCTGTCTGTCTGTCTGTCTGTCTGTCTGTCTGTCTGCCTGTCTGTCTGTCTGTCTGTCTGTCTGTCTGTCTGTCTGTCTGTCTGTCTGCCTGTCTGCCTGTCTGTCTGTCTGTCTGCCTGCCTGCCTGTCTGTCTGTCTGTCTGTCTGTCTGTCTGTCTGTCTGTCTGTCTGTCTGTCTGTCTGTCTGTCTGTCTGTCTGTCCACTCTTTGTACTGCTGCTGGGTGGCGTAACGTACCCGTTTCGTTCCGAGACATTTCCTGCTTCGCGTCGTCGTCTCGGAGGGTAGTACCCGACGGAGGGGAACAAAGTGCGCGGGCGTGGACGAGCAGGACGAGCGCGACGAGCACCGCGACGACGAGCACCGCGACGACGAGCACCGCGATGACGAGCACCGCGACGACGAGCACCGCGACGACGAGCACCGCGACGACGAGCACCGCGACGACGAGCACCGCGACGACGAGCACCGCGACGACGAGCACCGCGACGACGAGCACCGCGACGACGAGCACCGCGACAACGAGCACACTGAAAATCCAAGTGTGGGACAGGCATGCACTAGATAACGTGGGACAAAATGTCCCACGCTTGTAAGCGTGGGACACAGATTTGTCCCACGCTTGTAAGTGTGGGACACGGTTTGTCCAACGCTTGTAAGCGTGTAACACGGTTTGTCCCACGCTTGCAAACGTGGGACATTTTGTCCCACGCTTACAAGCGTGGGACAGTTTGTCCCACGTTATCTAGTGCATGCCTGTCCCACACTTGGATTATCAGTGCACCGCGATGACGAGCACCGCGACGACGAGAACGCGCGGTGACAGCCGACACTTGAAGTGTCATCCTCCGGGCGGAACCCGCCGTGCGCGATACCGTACGAAACTGCCTCGGTGCGAACTTGTGCGTCGAGTCGTGTGTGTGTGTGTGTGTGTGTGTGTGTGTGTGTGTGTGTGTGTGTGCGCGCGCTCGCGCGCGCGTGTGCGTGCGGTGCATGGGAGGCCGCACACCCTCCAGCTGCATGCGTTGCGCGCGGTACAGTATGCAAATTTCCGCTTTCCCTTGGCCGCAGCGGCAGAAATGTCTCGGGATGTGATATTCGGTGAATTTTTAAAAATAATTGCGCCCCGCGCAGTCTCGTCGCATCTGCGCTGTGCGGCGGGCGAGGCGGGGCCGGCGGGGCCGGGCCGGCAGGACCAGCAGCAGGCAGTGCAAAATGTATGATGCGGTTAAGCCCCGCATCGCGAGACGCAAGGCGGCGGGGGGCGGCTGCAGCGAGCGCAGCGACAAGTCATGTCGCAGCGCGGCGGCCGCGGCTCGGCACGGCTCGGCACGGCTCGGCACGGCACGGCACGGCTCGGCACGGCACGGCACGGCTCGGCACGGCACGGCACGGCACGGCACGGCACGGCACGGCACGGCACGGCACAGCGCCCCAGTCCGGCTCGTGCATTTGCATTGTTTATTTTTCGGCGGTCATAATAACACGGTCCGCAGGACGGCTGCGCGGCCAGGCAGCCAGCCTACCTGCAGGGCCCTCGGCGGGGCCCACGGCGGGGCGGGGCGGGGCGGGGCGGGGCGGGGTGCTCGTTGTCTCTTTGCCGCGCCTCGGTTGCTCCATCGCGGAAAACATTTCTGTTATTTGTCACAAAATGCAGGAGGAGAAGGGGTGGGAGGGGGGTGAACCCGGACGTTGACTCTACGCGACGCGTGAAAAAAAGGACACACACACACACACACACGTGAAAAAATACTCGCCATCATAAATAACCGGAAACCGGCACCCAACAAGCTGTCCGGCCGCTTTGCTGCGCTGTGCCCCGCTCGGCTCTGCCATGGCTCTGCTTTGCCGCTTTGTAATTGAGGCCAGTGCCGTGCCGCGTGCTGCGTGCGTGCTGCGCGTGCGAGCGCCGCGGGGCCACACAGTGTGCCACACACTCAATCCAAGGCACACAAGTAGGAAACACGTGTCGGAATTTTTTCAGGCCATTACCCCCTGAGTAACAAACCACCAACGTCTCTACAGCAGTAACAGCTGGGCGGGCGAATGAAAAAGAAAAAGAGTAAGGAAGCGGGGAGTTGGAGAAAAAGGAGCTAAGGGAGCAGAAAAAAAAATCAGGAAAGCTTGCCTGGGCCGCGGCGCCGCCGCCGCGACGGATCGTCCATTACAATATCGTCGGTGCGGCCGAACGGCCGGCCAGGGCGGCCAGGGCACCGCGCCATCGACGCGCTAAACGCGAAACGCGCCAAGTGAAATAAAGTCCAATTTTCATTGGGCGGGGCATGAGGTGGGGCGGCGCGGCCTCGGAGGCGGCGGGCCTGCTGGAGGCGGGAGCGCCAAAGTTATTTCGCCTTCTCCCTCTCCTTCTTCTTTTACCGGGGCGACCCGTTGGCAGGGCTTACTCGGGCCGACGGGGCCGGTGCGTTACGGACCGAACCGGACGGGTGCCGTCCCGGACCGCGCTGCGGTACCACCCCGTCGTCCGCGGGCCGGGCCGGGTCAGCGCACACCGCGACGAGAACTATACCGTGCTGTTATTATATTGGTTCGATGTACTCCAGGGCACTGTTCGCGCGTGACTTTCCCCGAACAATACATGCACACACATGCACACACACACACACACACACACACACACACATGTACACACGCACACACACACGCATCACTATCGCACACTCACCAACACAGCAGTAAACACATACCCGCGGCACATGACCCCACTCCACGGCGTCCCCGAGGGCCCCGCAAGGCTGCGCGAGGCTAGTGAGGGCCTGGGGTAGCTAACACGCCCGCCGCGCCGTCACTTGACCCCCACCCCGGCCCGTGGCTCTGTCTCTCTCGCACTCATGGAGCGTGCCGTGTAGGTGGGGGAGAGACAGAGCGACGAAAAGGGGCTCTCGGCATCAGCCTGCAGCTCGCTGGCTCGGCCTATGGCGGGGCTGCCGCGGGCTCAGGCTCTGGGGCCATTCCCATCGGTGCTAAGGGAAAATGATGTTAATTTCCAGCCTGGCCCAGCCAGACTGCCCTGTGTGTGTCGCTCGCTGTGTCCGGGGCAGTCCGGGGCAGTCCGGCCCCCATTCGGCTGGTTGCGGACGGTGCCCCGTCGCTCTGTCTGCCTCGCACGCGGCCGTGAGTGCGAGAGAGACGGACCCCTGTTTGGAATCAGCCCGGCCCAGTGGTGTGGCGTCTAGGCTACACTGCCACACTGCAGGGCGGCGCGTTTGGGCGCCCGGAATGGACGAGCGAATGGACGTGTAGACGCAGCCTCTCCTCATCAAGCCCATCGGGGCGAAGCGCGGCAAAGCGGCAAGCCCCGATTTATTATTCGGACGTAATCCCAGCCGATCGGCCTCCAGGCGTGTGGAAAGCACCGCCAGGCCGGGTCAACGGCCACGTCGCAGCCGGCCTGGCGCGACGCCAGAAAAATTTCTTAATTAAAACGAAAAGAGAGACGTCTCCGGAAAAATAAATTGAGGAACCTGGAAAAGAGAAAACCTGGCGCACTCGAAAATGCAAAGTAGGCCCCCGGCGCCACCGCCGCAGCCCCAGCGGGCCTCTGGCGGCCTCGGGCAGCCTTCGGGTCTCCCCGTTCGAATCGACGCCACCAACTCCGGGCGAAGTTGATCCAGTACTTGCGTGATGAGACACGCCGCGCGACGCGGTGTGGCTGCGGGCTGCGGGGCTGCGGGCTCTGGACGCGGCGGTGGCCCGATTCAGCGCCACACAGCGCAGCCGCACACAAAAGTTGGACCAAAATGAAACTCCCATAGGCAATCAATAATCGTGTGTGTTTCATTTTCCACCTTGTTTTTGTTTACCTTTGCCGCCTGTCTGCATGACGTCATACAGCGCCATCACGGCAGCGGGCGCGTGTGTGCGTGTGTGCGTGCGCGGTGGTGATGGTGGTGGTGATGGTGGCGGATAAAAAGGCAGGGGACTGGCTGGCTGATGATGGCGCTGGCTTTGCTGGCTTGGCAGGCTGGTTCCCCGCTACCTGTCAGGCCCAGCCCCAGCCGTCAAGTCCTCGCTGTGACGGCACGGGCCACGGCCTGCCGAGCAGCGCCGAGCCGCGACGAAAACGCGCGGTAGTACGCGATGCACAGGACTAGTCGTCGCCCTGAGTAGGCCCCGTGCGGCCCCGCGCTGGAGTGGCGGCGGTGGCTGAGGTGGTGGTGGAGGTGGCAGGGGGAGGGGAGGGGCCTAAAAGGCGGCAATGAGAACGCCAACCCGCCTGGCTGTAGCCCGGCTGTAGCCTGGCTTAGGTGCGGATTTGCGGATGCCTTTTTCGTGTCCCTTCCCACTTCCTCATTTATTGTCCCTTCCTCCTCCCCCTTGTGGGCCGTCTTTGTATCTGTCGCGCCGCGCTCCGCCGCGCTCCGCTGCCTCGCCGCTCCTCCGCCTGCACTTCCACTCGCGCTCATATACGGCGCTGCTCTCTCCTCTCTTCTCCTCTCATAATCGCCCCGATATCTGTCTTTGTCGCAAATCCGCCATTCCTCATCCAGTCGCCACGGCGTCGAGTCGCCACCCCGCCAGGCCGCCAGGCTGGATACAAGCACACCTACTTAGCGGGGGTGGGGGAGGGGAGGTGTGTGGCGAGGGGAGGGGGGAGGTGGGGGGCGCCGGAAGAGAAGGGTGAGATTTAGGGAGGGCGGTCCGGAAACCCAACCCAAATTGGTTGTGACTAACACTAATGCAATGCAACCGTGGCATAGTGGCGAGCAAGTGTACGGCGTGTTTGGAGTGCCGAGGGGGGAGGAGGGGAGGGGGGGGGGTGATGCGGCTTAAATGGGAGCGGGCCTCGGGAATGGCGGCGAGGCGGCGGCGAATGGGGACACGCGGAGTGAAAACCGGAGCGCGAAAAAGCAGAATGTCCCGGCCCGGGGCCCGGCCCGGCATCTGAGGCGGTGGCTGCGTAGTGCTCGCCCGGCAGTGCTCGCCTGGCCGTGGCACGCCGGCACGGCACACCTACAAAAATGTCGCACCCGGCAGGCAAAAGGACCGAAGGACCGGCGGCCCAAAGAGCACAGCGGGGTTCCTTCCGCACTCGGCACCCGCCTGTGGCGGGGCGGGGCGGGGCGGCGCGGCGCGGGGTGGCGCGTTCAGTTAGGGCGGGGCGGAAATTGCGCGAAACTTGACGCAAGGTGCGCGGCGGCGTGCGGTTTCTCGCTGAGTGCGAGGGCGGGGTGGTTGTCGCCGGGGTCACAGCGGCACCGCTGCAGCAGGTGGGGCGAGGCGGGGCCTTGACCTGGCCGGCGTGCCGCGCGCCGAGGGTTGTAAACGCACCCCAAGCACCCTCCTCGCTCGCACGGCGACGCACGGCGACGCACGGCGACGCACGGACACGCACGGCCATGCAGAGACAGTGTCGCGGACACAGTGTCGCGGACACAGTGTCGCGGAGACAGTGTCGCAGAGACAGTGTCGCGGAGACAGTGTCGCAGAGACAGTGTCGCGGAGACAGTGTCGCGGAGACAGTGTCGCGGAGACAGTGTCGCAGAGACAGTGTCGCGGAGACAGTGTCGCGGAGACAGTGTCGCAGAGACAGTGTCGCGGACACAGTGTCGCGGAGACAGTGTCGCAGAGACAGTGTCGCAGAGACAGTGTCGCGGAGACAGTGTCGCGGACACAGTGTCGCGGAGACAGTGTCGCAGAGACAGTGTCGCGGAGACACGGCGCGGAGTGCCTGCTCAAGGCCTCCCCCGCCACGCCACGGCCCGGCGGCCTCCGAGGGGGTAAACACTCCGGTGAACCTTGTACAGACTACTCCCTATTACGGGGTATTACACTTGTATTACGCATGTATTACGCCTCGATTTCATTGAAAAGTGACATTTTTTGATACTTTTGGCCCCAAAATGTATTACTATTACGCGTATTACGGCGTAATACCCGACTTTTGTGTACAGGGTATTACGCAAGTGTTTACCCCCTCGGCGGCCTCGCCTCGGACAGACTCGGGCTCAGGGCCAGGCTAATGCAGGTGGGTGTCGCGTCGAAGGCCCTGAAGGCCGACGGGGCGTTGAGGCCATGCCGGGGCCGAGGCCAGCCATTTTTGGCCTTCAACCCCTTGGCCTTCCTTAGGCCTCGCCTCCAGTCCCCGCGGGTACCCCCTCCACTGTTGGTCCCTAGCATCGCCCCTGGGCGGCCGAGATTTCCCCAGGGATCCCCTACGGCGCGCCCCGCCCCGCCCCGCCCCGCCAACACGCTGCCCTGTGTATGTGTCCTTGCTCACTCTGCATCATAAGGCAACGTCTTTCAACGCGCCAGCAAAAAAATTGCGACGCGTCTCGGTGCCAGAACGCGTGGGACATCTGCCGATATACCTCAGCGCCCTTTCGCCCCTTCCCGTTGTTCTCCGCTACATGTTTACAGTGTGTTGTTTTTTGTCGTGGTTTTTTTTGTGGAAATTTTGTGTTTGCGTGGCTGACTGAGTGATGACGTCATGGTGGTACTCGATCCTACCCCATTGGCCCATTATTGAGCTGCCCGCGGAACAAGCAGCGGCCTCGGCCTGCGGACGAGGCGACGAGCTGCTGACCTCTCTCCGAACATCCTGGCTGCCAGCCCCGCCAGCCCCGCCAGCCCCGCCAGCCCCGCCAGCGCCGCCACACATACAACAAAATGGCCGGGCCAGAAAAAGGACGAGCAAAGCGGGTGTGATTGCACGGCGAATCGAATTTGCTTTTTAATTACACACCGAGGGGTTGGCCCGGCGCCGAGCGAGCGCGCCGAGCGCACCGAGCAGACTAAAGCCGCCACTACGCGAGCCAGCGTTGCAATCAGTGGCCCCGGCGGGGAGGGGGAGGGGGGCGAGGCGGGATGGAGGGCGTCAAAATGACCCAAAAGACACGCATGGCGGCGGCGCCTGGCGGGGCCTGGCTAGCCTGGCGGGCCCGGCAGGCGTCAGGTGTCGGGTCGGGTAGCGCGGGGCTCGTTACGACCGTGACGATCGTTACCGGGTATGTGGGTACCATTCGATTGGAAAGCCAAGCCAACGGGTGCGGAAGAACAGACGTGCCTTATTGAAACGGCTGGGCGTCGCGGCGTGGCGCGGCACAGGCTGCCGGCACGCCTGCCACTTGGCTGCACGGCGAAATCGTCACCCTCCAGCGGCCGGGAAATTCCCTGCGCAGCGCTCCGCTCCAGCCAAGGCTCCAGCCAAGGCTCCAGCCAAAGGCTCCAGCCGAGTCTCCAGCTCGCCGATATGCCCCGGATACGCCGAAATGCGATTTTCAGTGTTCAGCGCGTTCCGAGCCTGAATTTCATCCGCGCCGGTGTCGCACAGTGGGCCAGAAGACCGGTGGAGGCGGCCAAAACTCTAGACGCGTTTTGAGCTCCAGAGTCGCTATGCAGGACTCGAACCGAACGTGTGACCCCACCAATGGATTCCTCGTTCGGAGAGCAATCCATTGGTGGGGTCACACGTTCGGTTCAAGTCCCATTTAGCGACTCTGGAGCTCAAAACGCATCCTGAGTAATGGCCGCCTCCACCGGTCTTCTGGCCCACTGTGTGTCGGAGTGTCGGTGTAAGGCGGGGTGCCTCGCTGCCTGCCTGCCCGCCTGCCGTCGCCCTGGCCGCCACGGCGCTTCCCGCTGCGCTCCATCTGCGGTGCCTCGGTGGCCCGACGACACCCAGCCAGCCAAGGTGGCGCCGTAAACGAGTTTACCACTCATCGCTTCGCCTCGCTTCGGTGAGGCTGGATGGCCGGATGACGACTCGAGAGGACGGCGGTGCCGCTGGACGGTCCAGGACGCGCGCTTGTGTGTGTGTGTGTGTGTGTGTGTGTGTGTGTGTGTGTGTGTGTGTGTGTGTGTGTGTGTGTGTGTGTGTGTGTGTTGGTGTGTGTGCCCGCCTTGCCGATCCCTTGTTCGCAGCACTCTTCCTCATATTCGGCAGTGCAGCGCCACCGCCCGCAATATCTGCCCGGGAGGGGGCAGTGAACCATAAATCTCGTCTGGATGCGAGAGCAGCGAGAGCACATTGCACTCCTAGCTGCTCCGCCGGCTCGGCTCCCACCGGCCCGGCTCGGCTCGCACCGGCCCCGCATTCGATCAAGGGCGAGTGCATGCAAGTGCTATTTTATTGCGGGGGCGGGCACCGTGCGCCGGTCCCGGGGGCGGGGTGGGGGGGGGGGCGAGGCGGGCGAGCACGGTGCCCACCTTTTGTATTCGTGACGCGAGTAAGATGTGGTCTCTCAAGACGCGATACACAAGAAAGCAAATGAAGCTCCTCCCGCGGTGACGCGTGCCCCCCCTTGTGGTGTGGGTGCCACTTGGCGTCGCAAGGTGTACTGTGCGCTTCGCGCGACGGCGGGCCGGGCTGTAAATGCTGCTTCCGCCACCGGGTACACGGGAGCGGCTCCAGCGCGCAGCGCGCGCACAGCGCAGCACCTCGTAAGAGGAAACCCCTGTCAGAGGGAGCCAGCCAGGAATTTAAAACGAGCCAGCCTCGCCTCGCCTCGCCTCGCGCCTCTCGCGTCAGCTCCATGGCGCACAGATCAGCCCCAGCCCGGCGCGGCGCGGCGCGGCCCGTTGCGAGGCGAGTGGCGTGGCCTAGGGACCCTGGCCGTGGCCGCGCCGCGTGCGAGAGGCCTGGCGCAGCCTGGCGCCGCGAAGGCAGGCAGCCGCCCGGCCGCGCCGCGCGCCTGCACCGCGGATTGCCTATCCTCGACTCGGCGGGCGCGCTGCCGCGACGCCGCACCGCCACTGACACTGACAACGAACACAGCGGCGAGGCGAACTTGCTTCATCCTCTTACGGACTGCCTTGCCTTTTGACTTGCCCCTGTTGCGACACTGGAAAGCTTTCCCAAGTAGGTTAATTGCATTTCCAAGTCTCGGTCACCACTGTTCACTGTTCGCCGGTCCAGGCGAGTAGGCGCGCAGGCACGCAGGCGGGCAGGCGGCGGCGGGCGAGGCGGCCCGGGTCGGCCTTCTCTTCTTTTCCTCGCTGCCCGAGGAGGAGAAAGGAACCAATTAGCGGCAGGCGGCCAAGGTCATCGCCATGGCCGGGGCCGGCAGGGCCGCCAGGGCCGTACGGCCAGTGTTTAAATTGGTTTCGGCTTTTGCTTCACCCCTTCCCCTTGGGGCCGCTGGGGCCGCGGGCCGGCCGGTCAAGGCGCTGCAGCACTGCGAAGGCAAGGCAGCGAGGGCCACGGATTCGGCGCGGATTCGGCGAGGGACATTAATTGGCAGTTGTCTGCGTCGCTGCGAGGCGGGCAGGGCAGCACTCTGGCCCGCGCCAGCGCCGCGGCGAGCCGGAGTGGAGAGGAAAGGACTCGAGGCCGGAGGCGCTCCAAAACGATCGCCCGTAGCGGGCCGTAGCGATGCTCCCACATAAAGGAGTTAAAAAGTGTGCCAAAGTTTGGCCGTTTGCTCCGAACCGCGCCCGCCCGGCCTGGCCCGGCCGCGCTCCGACAGTGATAACCCGCGGGGTCCTCGTTGGGGTCCTGGGAGCCGAGTCCGTCCACTGCCGCATCTCACTCGCCGCTCGGCGCGGTGGCGCGCTGTGCTGCCGGCAGCCTGCCGCTGGCTGTTGTCCGTTGTCCCCAGGCCTCAATAACGGCGCCCGGCTGGCCCGGCTGGCCGTCTCACAGTGGGCCAGAAGACCGGTGTAGGCGGCCAAAACTCAACACGCGTTTTGAGCTCCAGAGTCGCTGAATGGGACTCGAACCGAACGCGTGACTCCACCAATGGATTGCTCTCCGAACGAGGAATCCATTGGTGGGGTCACACGTTCGGTCCGAGTCCTGTTTTGCGACTCTGGAGCTCAAAACGCGTCTGGAGTTTTGGCCGCCTCCACCGGTCTTCTGGCCCACTGTGCGTCTCCAGCTCGGCCAGCGGCCTGTCCGGCTTGTCGGCCCGGCCAGACTTTAGTACCAGTAAGATTAGAACCGTGTTTGAGGAGGCTCGCCCCGATCGCCCCCTCCCCGCCCCGACATTGGCAACCCCCCTTCTGCACACACAGACGTGCTTACCCCCTCCCCCTTTCATACCGAACCAGCGACCAGGGATTTCAAGCGCGCCGTACCGTAACCACGGTTACAGTGTACACAATACAATATTACCCGGGCTGGCCCGGCTGGCCGTGCGGCGGGCAGGCGGGCCGGGGGCGAGTGAACGCTGCCCGGCGTCACGGCGTCCACCTCCACAAAGTCCCTGAAAGTCCCCCGCAGCAGAGCGCCGTGCGCCACCAGCCTTGTGTGCGCCACCACCCGCACTGGCAGCCCTGGCGGTACCATGGTGTGGCACCCAATGGGCCTGCTGCCGCCGTGCGTGGCGCGGTGGCCTGCCAGGCTGATTCCCAACAGTTGCTATTTCATTCTCTCCCTCCCTCAAAGGGCACTCTGTCCGGATGCGAGAGAGAAAATCAACGAAGCACTATGTTCGGAATCAGACTCCGCTGGTTCACTGGGCCGGCTGGAGTTCCTGTTTCTGCAGTCGGTGTTGTTTGCAGCAGGTCTCGCCCGGCGACGACGTGCGCGAACGACGTCGCAGTCACCCGCTCCATTGCCCGCCGTGGAATATCTCATTAGACCCGGTAGAAGAGGAGCGGGGCGGGGCGGTTTGAAAATCGCTCGTTCGCAAATATGCGCTCGTCTTTTATTTACCTTTGTTGGTACTCGGAAGAGAAAAGTCTCTGTAATCGTCTCTACTCTGCGGTCCCCCCTCCAATTCCCCCCTCTCGCCTCGTTTTCTCCCCCTTCGAGGAGGGGATATTTACTCGTGCCTGGCCTCCTTGTCCTCCTTTTTGCCGGCTTGCCAGCGAGCTCGCCGGCGATACCCCTCGCCCCTCCACGACTGGCCTCGAATTAGCCGTCTACGTGCTCTGGGCTGGGGCCAGGGGCCCGTGGAGGCCCTGGGTAGCAGCGGCCGGCCCACCCGGGTCGGCTCACCGCCTGGCCCGCCTGGCCCGCCACGAGTACCGTCCATTGATTGGCCGACCCGCCGTCCGCATCCCCCCCCCCCTTCCCCCCTAGCTCCGCTTTCGCCAAGCCGCAGCGTCTGTATGTTAATGAGCAAAATAATTCCACTGACGAACAAGTAGGAGTGCGCGCGGGGCGGGATTGTGTTGAGAAGCGAGTTGGACGCCGCCTGGACGCCGCCCACCCCCTCATTGAGACCGCTCCGCTCCGCACCGCTCCGACGACCGCGAGCGAACGGAGGCAGCGGCGGCAGCGGCACAGCGGACGACACCCAAGGCCCAAGCTACACGGTTCGTTTCACCGCGTCCTTCAAAGGAACGGGAGCGGCTCCAAGGCCGGTCAGGCTGCCGGCGGGCACGGCGTGGGGGCTGCTGCTGGGGGCCTCAGGCATCCGAGACGCTCACACACACACACACACACACACACCACCTACACTGTACACCCACACACGCTACTTGATCGGGCCGCGTCCTATCCCATTTTCGTTTCCGCATTTCGCTCGTGGCGTCTCCGTCTCTCTCGCACTCATTAAAAATGCAAGGGGCCGAAGGCGGGGGACCAAGAGGCAGCAGGCCGGTACTGCCGTTAGGCTACCTGCGGCGGCGCGGGACGACTGCTGCGTTGCTGCCTTGGCCGCCCTGGCTGTGTGCGTCGAGTTTGGCGGCAAACTTGGCCATTGTTGCCAGTACAACCGGTGGAGAGGGCCCCCTCCCTCAACTCCGCGGCGCGGAGCCCGCTGCGGTGCGCCGTTGCAGGGTGGCCTCGCTCTCTTAATTTGCGTAAACTTTTGCCTAAAAGCCCTAATAAACGAATCAATTTGAATCCTTTTCTTCATCCGGCCCGGCTCAGCCCGGCCGGGCCCGATGTCTCTATGGGTTGCTTGGGCCTTCTGGGCCTTCCCCTGCCCCTTGAACTTCCCTGGCCTCCGCTGCTGCCTGCCTCGGCCCCGCGCTGCCCCGCGCCCCACTTCAACAATAAACTCGTCGTGCGCCTTCCTGCACCCCCCCCCCCCCTTCTCCCCGCTCCGGCCCTTCCGTGCTTAACGGTTCCTAATGAATGGACGGAAACAGTTTCCCCGCTCCATTCGCTTCTTCGGCACTCTCAAAATAAATATTCAACTGGCATATCTTTTCTCGAATATTATATCCATTTCACTCCACCGCCACTCCCGCCGTCCCGCCGCGCGGTGATTGGGCGAATGGTGGCCCTGGGGACTTTGGACAAGACAGAAGGCACACAGTGGACTTGCCAGAAGACCGGTGGAGGCGGCCAAAACTCCAGACGCGTTTTGAGTTCCAGAGTCGCTAAACAGGCCTCGAACCGAACGTGTGACCCCATCAATGGATTCCTCGTTCGGAGAGCAACCCATTGGTGGGGTCACACGTTCGGTTCGAGTCCCATTTAGCGACTCTGGGGCTCAAAACGCGTCTGGAGTTTTGGCCGCCTCCACCGGTCTTCTGGCCCACTGTGAGGCACCCACCGGGCACAGAGCGCAGAACGGCCAAGGAGCAACGGAGCAACCGCTGGACGCACTCGGCGTCTTTGGCGGCATCTGTGCGCTGAGCTCATTACTTCGGTTTCTGGTGAGTTCAGGTCGTTGTAGACAAGATTACAATTTCCTTAACAAGCTTATTTTATTACTTCAATTCTATAGGAAAACAAAGTCACTTGTATTCTTGAAATAAATCATAACATAATACTGACTCGTGAAGCAGCCAACTTCCTTTTAATACACTTGAGACAACATGAGGTAATCTGAAGGATTTACCGGGATCTTAATAAATTTACAGAAAAGTTACCTAGCTCTCAGAAAAGAAAAGGCACTTAATTGTCGGCGTACAAGACGAGTACGGATTTTACTTCCCGGATCGTCACAACAATAATTATAGTAACTTTCACCGGTTGAGAAAACAAGTATTCAATGAATGGATTCAAAATGATACTCCTCATAAAAATTATCACAACAGACACAGCTTTTCCATTAAACTGGTTAACTTAACATCGACATAATCCAATTATAACTAGTCTGACAATATTGAGCAATTGGTAAAATATCTTAAAATTAGGAACTACTTAACAAATGAGATGAAAACCATTCTAGGAGAAAACATAACAAAGAAAAGATAAGGAGAAAGGACAACAGTCAAATGTACAAATAACATCATGAGGGTTTTTGCTCAACCAACAACTCTCCCCTCATGATTACGTTCGCACAATAGATGTTTAGGTTTCAATGGCATAAAGGAAAAAAGATCAAAAGGACATGAAAGATTTCAAAAAGAATAATTAACAACACACATGGGACTAGTCAGATGTTTGTCTTTCTCATACTAAGTAATGTGCCAAATTAGCAAAGATAAGATTTTTAGCATCGATATAAAAAAAAATATTAAAAAATACTTTTTAAAATAATTGGTCGCTTTCAAATTTAAACTCATGCACTTAACGATACTTTGGAAAGCACACACAGTTTCTGATTTTTTGACTTCAGACAGAGAACTCCACTTTTCTTTGACACAAACTGCCACACAAGAGCACACATAAACCCCCCTTCCCCTACCTCCCTTCAACATTTCAAGGAACCGAATTGTAATTCACGGCACTCACCTCAACAATAAAAACCTCAAGAAACGTCTATACGGCATGCTTCTTTTGGTGACAAAAATAACTCCTTTCCCCCAGCTTAAATTATTATTATTATTATTATTAGATCTTGTCCCCCTCCTTTTCCGCCTTGCTACCGCTAGCCTGCGTACTAAGCGAGGGGTGGGGTACTGGCCACCGGGGCCTGGTCATCAGATTTTTTGGTTAACGGCCTACGGCCCCCGCTGGTTCGGGTAACCCCTGACAGATCAGCCTAGAAAAGAATTTTTCATTAACGGGCCATTTTTGAACCACCAGCTCGGCGTAACCTTTTATCACCTCACCGGCTCCCCCCGCTGCGTCGCGGGAGGATCTAGGCTCATAGTGCTGGGAGGGGGAATGAGTGTTTGTACTTTCACACATACAGCATTGCAAGTCCCTCCACCACCCCAGACCGTCCTGCGCTCACGCTCCTTCCTGAAGGGCGTGAGGGTTTACTAAGGGGAGAGAAAATTGATTGCAACCGTTTCGTCCAGGTCACTCCATCTGCGCATTAAGCAGAGCTCTATCTAAGCACAAGGAATTTCACCTAGCACCAAGCATCGTGCAACAGGCAAGGCAAGGGTTTGGTACAAGCAGCTGCCGCTGCCCGCAGCCGCAGCATTGGGCCAGTCGATGCAGGGCACACCCAAACGCACTGCAGGCACCCCAATTGGCCCCGGCGGCATGGGGTTTGAACTTGCCACCCTGCCTTATCGACTGGGGAGGCCGGCGAGGGGTCGCGCTGGAGTGGAGTGGAGCATGCAGGGCGCTCAAGGCGGGCACGTAGGCACAGCCTAGAACGAGGCGTCGTCCTAGGGCGTCGTTCGTGTAAAGCAGGCGTGAAGACGGCCCCTCCCACACGTAGGGGGTGTGCAGGCTTCATGCCGAGCTCAGTGCTCAGTCATTGTACATGCAAAGGCAGAAAAGCATACATATCAAGCAGTGGTCATAATACAGGCGACTTAACTAACAGCGCTCGACAGCAGTCCCATGGTTGTGCCAACCACAAGACTCAGACCGAGCGACGTGTCCGTCTTTAGCGGCTGGCATCATCTTCCACAAGAAAGCGATGGCAGCCCCCGGGGGGAACGTGTGCACACGGCCCGGACGCGACGGCATGGGGAAGGGAACGTGCGGAAGCAGGAAGGAAAAGGCAGGCATACAGTGAGATGAGTAAGCCAAGCGATAGAAAGCACCCTGCACCTGATGGAGCGACACACACACACACGCAGTCACACTCAACTCCTGCCCCCTACAGCAAGCCCTCAGCGCGTGCGCCGAAGGCGTACCTAGCACATCCCCTCCCCCCTCCCCCCTCCTTTCCCCCAGCTTAAATTGTAAATAAAATCCCTCATTCCTTCTATTAAAATCTGGAAACTAAAAACGCACACACACTCTCTCTCTCTCTCTAAATCAAGATACAAATTGTGGGTTTTCCTTTATTGCAAAGGAAATACATTAGGAGGGAATCACTAAAAACACACATTACAAAAATTCTTTTTTTAAAAATAGGATAAGAAAACCATGGTAAAGAAAGAAACAGCATTTGCATTGTGCCATCCATGCATGAGTTCAACCCATTCATCAGATTTAACTAAAACTTTGATTCATTTGTTTTCAATCTAGAATTATAATAGAAAACTAGCCCGAGATTATCTCACCTTTTGAACATGATTTCTTCTTCAAGAAAAGAGCTTCCTATTGTATAAACTTAATTTTTTTCAGTTGTCAAACTTATTTGTTTAAAACCCTGTACAAACATTAGTTATAGTGACCAAGAGATTGGCATTTTCTAGTTGTGTATCACTTGCACCAAGGCTAGGGCCATAGAAGATCACACATTCATACTGTCATTTGTTGAGAGAAAATGACACACACAATGTACCTTTGGGCCAAAAACCTGGATACCACAAACAATTCACATATGAAGAAAATCTAGTGTGGAAAGGAAGAATGAATTCTCACTCCACAAACACACACACATACACACACACGCACGCACACATCTAAGTTGCAAAGATGGGCCTGTATATTAATTTTTGGAATGAATGTAAACTGTGAAAAGAACAATAAAATTGAAAAAAAAGAATAGAATGCAGCTGATGGTCGATACAATTCAGCACATTCAAAAATGTTTGTGC
This sequence comes from Thrips palmi, assembly GCF_012932325.1. Classification (NCBI taxonomy): domain Eukaryota; kingdom Metazoa; phylum Arthropoda; class Insecta; order Thysanoptera; family Thripidae; genus Thrips; species Thrips palmi. Next base: position 1,099,251 of record NW_023144635.1, read on the forward strand.
TGCATATTTCTAATAGAGAAAGGAACAATTACTGACTAACAGGAAAGTGAAAATGAATTTATGTTTCAATGGTTCTTTAAAATTCTATGTTGAAGTGAGAACTTGCTGGTCATCACAGGCGTCATTAGCTTCACTTGGAGGTGCATATCTAACTGTCTTGAAGCCTGTAAAAAAAAAGACAAAGAGATAAAAAACAGTATTTTAGTTGGCATTTTTAGTGTCCCACACACAATCAAAACAATTATATGCTTCATGGCACATAAGAATAAAATAGGTAGAAGCCAGGTTCAAAATCGCAGGTCCCAACGCATGATTTCAAGAAATTAATAACCACACACCAACCATAAGCGAAAGTACACTACTGAAACATGCAAGTTTATTGCTGGTATGGCTTCAACCACTTTCCTATGATTACGAGAAATACATGCTTATCTGTGGAACAAAAAGATAAACAAAATGTATTGGGTCGCGTTTTAAACAAGGACAAGTAAGCATGCACAATTCTATCAATATTAACTAACTGCTAACTAATGTTGTTCTCACATGCACTGTTTGTACATAATGCAATTTTTTCTCCATACTGTAAATTTATAACAACATAAGTCTGATGGATCTACAAAGCACACTAAACACCTACTTTACCAAACAAGCTCAGCAACTGTCACCATCAAATAAAATAGGTAGTAAAAACAGTAATATCAACATGCTATGTCATGAGCACACGGGTCGATCTTCACAAACCTCTCTAACTGCTCAGCATTATTGGCACGGGGCATATTGCTCACACTACTCTCTGAAAGAAAGTGCAAGAAGCAATATAACAGTTTGAAATCATAGAATGCTGCTTTCTCATCACCTAAGTATGGATAAGGCAAAATTTCATGCAAAAACCAGACAGAATTTAAAATTTTTGCAAGAACAGGTTAGAGAGGTGAAAAATTAAATTCTTGTCGAAGAAAGCTAATATTAACAAAAATGTGTGATACCTGTAAAATTTGGTATCAATATAATCTATGGACAAAACTGATGCAGATACAGGTCAGGAAACACTATGTTCTACTAGGCTTGATAAGGTTCACTATTAAGAAACTTTAGCCTCTTTCAACATGGGAAAACAAGAACACATGTGCATTATAAGTCCAGCCCGGTCCAGCCCCTCATAATACAGAATTTTCAATTTCAAGATTTCTCAAGAAAGAGACCTTCTCCATGTACCCATAGATAAGTCAGTTAGAATGTGTTAGAATTGTTCACCACTATCACCCACATTGTTTAGTACCGCCAAAGATAGTAAGATCCATGTACGCAGTAAATCAGACCTCTAATACCCATTCATTTAATTCTTTGTTTGCTGTATCAATGATTCAGACATACTCAAGTTGAGACAAAAAATAAAAAAATAAAATAAAAATTCTTTACAGAAAAAAAAAAGTTGAAATACCTTTTCCTCCTGCAGGAGATGATGGTAACTTCGCAAGGTGAAGCTGAATACCAGCATGAAGAAGAGCAAAGACAACGGACAACCCACCAAATATTCCAAACATGACTGCACCAGAATAGGCATAGAATACTGCACCTCCAATGAAACTTCCCAAAGAAACTCCTAGAAGAAAAACACAAGAATTTTCAAATTTTAATAATCATCAGAATTTTTATAAGGCAAGAGACTTAATTCACAACTTACCAATTCCTTCAAAAACAGCTCCTACAAGGCCCTGAACAGTTGCTTCAGTTCCTGGGGCTGACAAAATACTTGCATATGATGCCATTGTAGAATAGAAAAGACCAAATGTGACACCTTGTAAAAGTTCAATAGGAAGGCACAGCCAAGGATTTGATAAAACGGAGTATAGGATAAATCGAATGCCAAAAGAAAGTAAAACCAAAGTCATCACATGAACATGACCCAGTCGTTTAATAATCCAGCCTGAAAGAAATGAGATTCATACCAAAATGAGGATAGAATCTACGCTGTTAGCAAAATGTGAAGACTGCTAATCACAACAAAATCTAACCTGATAGGAAAAAGAAAGGAAGTTCACCACCAAAACATTGAACACCAGCAGCTAAACCTTCTAAGGCTTTGATCCAGTCTCTATCAATTCCGGCTAAATCTTCAAGATGCCTGCAACGGAAAAATAAAATTGGCTAGTACAGGTTTAGAACTGGGACACCATTATTAATAATTTTTTAAATTAAAGGTCTTACCAAAACAGAAATTGCCAAAGAATTCCTGTATTAATACCAACAATTATACACCAAGCAATGAAAACCAGGATTCGTGCTTCAGAAAACATCAAACCAACATCGCGCAGAATATTCCTCGATATGTGTGTTTGAGTATACTGTAAATTAAGTGATGAGATAAATTATAAACCAAAAGAAACTTCATAAACAGACTTGTCATGTTGTCAGCCTGAAGCTTAGAAATGAGGGCTAATTTAAGTTAACTTACCTTCAGCTGGTAGGAGACCACAATGCTTAGAAAAACATTGAAAATAACAAAATAGAATGCTATGGTGTAGTCTTTCTTAAATTGTGTTTTGCTAAGCTCATCAACAACAAAACCAGCTATGACAGTAAAAAGACCCCATCCAACAGCTCCCCACAACCTTTGTTGGCCAAAGTGATTTGGTTTATCACCTGGAAAAGAAGAACAAAAGATTAAGGATAAAAATACTCAAACCAGAAAATTATTTAATAATTGGGTTAAATTAAATCCATAGCAAGATGGAAGATTGAATGATGTCTCTTTACCCAACATGCCAAAGCAAATGGCATCTCCAACACTGCCAACCACAGCCATGCTACTCCAGGCCACAATTAAGAGAAAGAAGAAAAGCCAGAATTGATAAGACATAGCTGGGCTGTAGTTTTCATCAGCAGGTCTTGTTATCAGATCCATGACAGCAGAATTGTCACAAACAGCATTGCAGTTAAGTTTTTGTAAAGCTGTGTTGCAATATGGGATGACAGGTGTCTTATCAGGCATTATTGCATTATGTACTTTTAAAAAAGTGCAATTTCCGACCTGTTTAATGTAAGTTTGTAGAGTTAATTTGATGTGCATTATTAGTACAGAACAAGGTAGAGTTATAGAGGTGAGACAGCTATGACATTACCCTTTCATGATGGGCCAAGGGCAACTCTACGGTCATCTGAAGAACGCTTGGGGCAATTGACATGTTCAGGAAACCAGCAGCTATTTCTTTTGAGAAATTCCCAGGAGCAGCACAATACTGCCGGTAATTCCAATCTTTACACAGGTCCTGATAAAAGCTACTATTGAGACCAATATCACATTCAACCTGTGAACAAAATAACCTTGTAGTTTTTGATCTAAGAGCTACAGACTTCAGAAGTAAAACATGTTCTTTCTTACATGACATAAAACTGTTCCATTGCGTTGTGATTCTTTGGCTACACGGTCAGTAGCACTTGGGTCAAAAGGATTACACATCACAAGATTTGTTTCTTGATGGCAATGAAGTTCAACAGGGTTTTTCGTTGGTACTTCTGGGACAAACTGGATGGTGAATAGAGCAATAGCTGAAAGAAGCTGCAATAAATAGATGTGAAAAAGGTTACAAGTCAGTGTAATAACTCTATCAACATCGGCAGGTACTAGATTGCCTTACCTGAAATAGCAAAAATAGTGGTTTCTGTTGTTTAAAATAATCAGCGACAGCTCCAAACAGTGGTTTTGAGAGCATTCCAAAGATTGGCAATACAGCGTATATTGTTCCAACAACAAATGACGAGAACCCTAGTTGCCTAGCATACACTGGTAAAAAGGGTACAATGGGTGCAGATCCAGCATTGAAGAGGAAATAATGCGCCTTCATAGGCAGAAGACTTTTGTCAACGGAACACGCCATGCTGCCCTTGAAGTCCTATTACTGTGTGCGAAATGTATTACCTGCAACAAATGGATTATCCAGGTCAAAGTCCGTTTCAAACAAAATCTTTCTACTAACAATTTACCGTTAAGATAAGTAGTTAACTGTCAGTAGAAAAAAAGCAGAAAGCAATTGGAACACTTAGTAAACACAAACTGACACTGACACTGGCACCTACATTTAGATAAGTCAAGGTGCATTTGGCCAGAGTGCAAGCATGGGAAGGAATGGGTAGGTGAAAGATTTAAGATGATGTCAGTACAGCACACTGAAGAATTCTTGATAGTGGCAAAATGCTGAGGTGCCAGACAATAATGAGCAAGGTTTATCAAACATCAAAATCAAAACAAATAATAGGAAAAATATTAGTGATAGAGGGTAGAGGTCCATCAGACTGCGTTAGTGCACAGGGCAAACTGAACTGCTCCTCAGAAAAACAGCAAGAATTTGTGTCGCTGGTCACTTACTTCACAGAATGAACTTCAATCAGAAAGCATTAACCAAACTATGGCATTTCTTCGCTAATCGGTGACCGAAGCCGGAGCCATGAAATAAGGGGAGGCAAGATTTGTAGTGGGTGTGTGGGCAGTGTGGTGGTGTGGTAGTGTGAGTGAGTCGCTACTCTTCCCACTCTTCCGGCACAAAATTACCAGCTATATATTGACATGAATGTAGTACTTCAGTAGAATTGATATGTTAAAGTAAATAGTGAATTCTTTAGAAATATATTTGTACTCACGATTTATGCATTTAAAAGATCAGCGCTTTGACAAATACCATTAACATTTTATTGTTATAAGTTAGAATCATGACGTGCTGACAACTTTCCCATTTAACAATTTCAGAAACTAAACAACGAACATAACGACAAAGAAAGGGTAAACCGAACGGTGTCTATGAGTATTAAGTCTGTTAAGTGATGAGAAATAATTTTATGTTGTTTTCTCTTTGAACCTCGTGCTAAAAAGAGAAGTTATTTTTCTGTTGCGCTTGCATAACCTGCATATACAAGTTACTAGTGCTGTCTGATGTCTGCTAGAGCTGTCTGCTTGTATTCTTCCTTGCACCCTGGGTTGAACTGGTTTTACCTTTATGACAGCGAAAACAGCGTCATAAGCATTTGACCGACCTTTCCAATATGTTGCGAGTTCTTTTTCGACAGTATCTTAAACCGTCTGAAAGTGTTTTTATGAGCAATGTACCTGTGAGGAACAAACATATATCCCGCACCCCTGTGCCTGACACTTCGAAGCTGATTCCTCTTTTGGACGAAACTCAACTATTTGTGCCAGTTGTGCACCGGCGACATGAAGTGCCGCTCCGGAAAGTGAATGGACCTGGTCGCAAGCTTAGGTCAAGGCACTATGTGTACGACCAAATCGTTCCTGGGACGGTGCCCATGCCCGACGTAGAGGTTATTTTGGTTCAAGATGTACCCGGGAAGGGGGTGAAAGGCACCAAACTCAACATACCTGGTGACAAGGCTTACGCCGAGTTTCTTATTCCTCAATATGCTGTTTATGCCAGTCCCGAGAATGAGCTCAAGTACGCAGCGGAAATTAAGGAGGTTGCAAACAATGCTCAGTTCAGCACCCTCTCCGCTCAGAAAACTGCTCTTTGCATATCACAGCATACTGCATTCTTCTTTATGAATATGAAAAACCCATGGACGGTAAGTGTTGTTTATATTCAATTGTGTCAAGTGTCTTTCCTTACTGTCAGTTTCTATCTGAATTTTAACCGTTTTTCTAGATTGAGAAGTGGCATGCACGAGTCGCATTTCGACAGGCAGGAATAGTAGTGCCAGAAGATTGCATTGAACTTCCAAAACAACCAATTTCTGGTCCTGATCCTGACAAGCAAGGCAAGCATTTCATTGCTTACATCACCATCAACGGCAAAGAAAGAGCACCAATTCTGTGCAGAATTAATCACTTTATAAATGATGAAGATCAGAAGATAGCTGTGCCTCCTAGATTTACCCCTCCATTTGATCCTGTATTTGAAGAAGATAGAGCTCAAGTCGATGCATTTATTCACAACCGTAGTGAAATTCAGCGTTTCAATATATAGAACTGAACTGGTGTAGAATAAATGTTTTATTTGAGTCACATTTGTAAAGGCATTCTTTAATTATTCCTTTATTTTACAAACATTAGGAACACAGTTTGGATTTCTATGTTTTACTTACAAGAAACAGAAACAAGTATGACTGCTCACAAAAATGAGAAAAAGCTACTTCTATGATAAGGAAGTGAGGGAGAGGAAATGAAAACACCAGTATGGATTAAGAGATACAAGCTGGAATGATCTTATGTGGGGATAAGTATTTGTTACAAGACAATCTAGTTAAGCATAGTGTGACGATCGTAAATGTTTCTTCTTTGCTCTCGTACCTGCCTCTTCCACTTGTCTTGTTGATGGCCTACTCTATTAAGAACATTCGAACGAACTCCCATGGCATGAGACACTCCTTCACCACCAGATAAATCTTCCTGCAATTGTCAGAGGAACAAAATGAGTACATTTAAAAAATCAAGACTGCCAACAGTGGCTGAGTGTGTGACAAACATACCTCATTTGTGTGCTCAGTGTAGCTGCTCTGAGCTCGTTTATTTAATAAGGGGTCAAGGCAGATAAGGAAAAGCATGTAAACCACGAGGAGGCTGATTATCCAAATCACAATTATAACAACCACCTGAAAATTGCAGCAAATTATTAAGATACAGCAAAAAGGGAGACAAGAACATAATACATCAAAGATGCCACATAATTGCTGTCAATCCAATGCTGAGGTCTCACCTTAATAATTGCTGTATTTCTATTTTCATACTTGCAGTCACACCGCACACAAAATGCTGCTGCTTTCTCCTCCTTCAAGGAAATTTGGGGTAAAATCACATTTTCACAGTTACTGAAACAAAATAAATTAACAAATTAATGGTTTGACCCAATAAAATTGACTCATTTCCAAAATTGCATGAAATGAAACATGTCGTACCATAGGTTAGGGGGAACATCTTTAATATAGGGGGGTGGATGTGTTACATTTGGCAGCGCAAGGTGTGGGCAAAGACATATACACCGATTATCGTTAAAATTCTGAGACTGGGCCTGAAAAACAGGAAAGAAGAGCAATTAAATAAAAATATTGTTTTAGAAAACACTTAAGACAATAACCTACGGACTGTCAAACCACAAATAGTTTCCCAGGGGAAAACTATAACAGAGCAAATACTTCGAAACTAAAACTATGAATTAAGTGTTATGATAAAAAGTGGAAAAAGCTAAGTTGTTGCATAACAATCGGTCTTACCGAGACGTTTGCTCCGATAAATATGACGGAGACAAGAAAAGCGACTGCTGTGAGCCCCATGATGAGACTGTTTCCTTGCCACAGGTGATGAACTGAATATGAAATATTTTTACATCACACCATCTGTCACCTGGTTCTTTGATTGGGTCATTAGCAAGCCCAAAACTTCCCCAAAGACAAGGGCCTAAAAGCTCTGATGTTGTGTTGTCATTGACGTAGACTTCTTGTTGTTGTTGTATGTCAACTTAGCCAACTAAAGAAACGAAAACATCCGCATGTACATACTACGGCTAATTTGTTTGTTGCTATATTCATTGATTATTTTTCATCTTCATTCATAAAGAGGTAAACCCCACTGAACTAAAATATGATGATTAGAACATAACCAAAATTTCTATCGGTGGAATATTATTGTTTGTTTTCGTGCTTAGGTTGGTGGCTGTTGTATTTCGCCGTCTGTTTTGTTTTTTGGTTATGTGCGTACTCTATGCGTGTTTTGACATTTCACTTCTGTGTTTTTAGAATTTTGCTGTTTGGTGTTAAGCTAGACGCTGACACTGACAATGGAAATTTCAGGTAAGAAAGTTGAAGGTCACTTATAACATCAAAAGATTCACTCATTTTATGAACTTTGTGTATTATTTTGATATCTCCATCTTTTCTCCCTTTCAGAATCGAACCAAAGCACTGCGAACGATTTGCCTGTAGTTGATGTTCTATCTCCAAATGAGGCAGTAGATTATGGGGAGAGAAGTCTCAAACCTAGCACTGTAGGTAGAGTTAGAAGAAAGAGACGGCCCTTTTCCCCAGAACCAAATAGAAGTCCGCATAAAATTTCAATGAGGGTCAAAGTAAAGAAAAAGCAATCTGTTCAGTATGACAAAAATCATTGTACTGAGAAGTCACCAGAAAACTCATTTGCATGTGACAAATGTGGCTCAACAAGTGTAGTCGACCCATCTCGTTGTCGCTTGCCGATTGACCAGAACAAAAAGACACAATCTGCCAGAAAGAAAGTGGACCCATCAACCAACAGAATATTAAGCCTTTGTAATGCTTGTGGCCTTGCTTTTTCTCGCCCTCCAAAGGAGAACAAAGTGAGTGGGGCTTAAAATTTTGTACCAAACAATGTTTACAGATAGAAGTTAGTCTGAACAACTTTTATTTTGTGACAGGCATCAATTTCCATCGAAGATCGTGCTATGTTTTTAAGAGAGGCAGAAGCTTTCGCTAAATCCATTGCTGAAAAAGTGGGGAAGCCAGCTGCTGAAAGACTGTTTTGTCCCGCATACAAGACCAAACCTTGTGGCTGTATTCAGACATATTTATCATCTACAGGTAGCCTTATCGTTTTTAAGATCAAATACCTGTTATCTGTCGTAATTTACTTAAATAATGTGGTTTTCTTTTTTTTTTTAGGTGAAGATGAAAGCAGTTTAGAAAGTAGAGTTGAATATTTGTTGCAATTTTTCAATACTGCTTGCGATTTAAATAGAAGAAAAAATTTGTTTCCAGAATATGTGAGATATTGCTCCTATCTATTGATTCTGTATTATGCAGTTGCAAATGCTTATTTCTGTACATTCGGTGTTTGAAATCCTTGTGCAGGATTCAGAGCAGAGGAGTAAAGAAGACACCAGCATCAACCCAACTGAACGGAAACATCGTCAAAAAGAATATGAACATTTTATTTTGGATACAAGACAAGCCCTAAGAGAAAATCTGCGGTTGTGTGAACGAGCTTGCCAGCGAATTCTTCTTTATTCAAATAATTTCCTTCATAAAAGACTTAAATCAACACCTAATCAGTAATAACTATTATGATGATTCTCTGAATTGACCTAAATTCATCAATACCTTTTTTATCTTGTCATTTTTCCTTTACAGATGCTCAAGAGTATCAAGGCAGCTTGGACGTAACTGTTTGGGTCTACTAAAGCCTATAAATGAGCTGGGTTCAATCATGTGCTGTTCAGACAAATGTTCACGCATTGCATTGACCCATTCCGCCCTGTTAGAAGAATGGCGGAAGCAAGCAACTCTAGGACAACGACAGGCAAGACGAGTTCTGGCAGAAATGCTAACTCCTTCAGGTGGAACAAAAGCCAATTGTTACAAGTTCATTTCAATGGTGACAGGTAAAACTTGTACTTTTGCTCACCATTTGGTAAAAACGTACCATAATCTCTAATCAGAATTATGCTGATTTTCTATTCATAGGATGTGGACCTACCACAATCAGTTCTGTTAGTCACCAGATGCGAATTACTAAGGGAATCCGAGAACCACCAGAACATGGTCTGAAAAAGTGGCACCGGGAGAACCCTCGCAAGCCTACCAAATCCTTTACTGAAGAGGTTGAACAGAGTCAAACAGACCTAATTGCCTGCTTTGGTCAGACTCAGACTTCTGAACAAATGCAAGAGGATGACCCAAAACAGCAAGTATGTCGGCAACTAAGACATCAGGGCCGTTTCGGTTCTGCCCCGAGCCCGTACTCGAACTCAGTTTGACTCTTGGACTCAGTTGAACTCAGATCTGGGTTTGGCTTGGCCTCAGACCATCGGTGCTCAAACAGGATCTTGATCATGTCCTATATGTCAGCAAATACATTTCAGACACTTGAAACTATTTACCATACACTTTTTCAGTTCTTGATAATTATAAATTTTCTATGTTAAATTAGTTGGAGCAACAGCGGCAAGAACTAGAAGAGGCAAAGCGTCAGTTATATTTGAAGCAGCAAGAACTAGATCATTGTCGACAGATTATTGACCAACATTTTCATCAATCAAACAATGCAAGTAGCAATAATCTTTCTAAGGTAAATATTACAGAAAATATCCATTTTGATATGTATTCTGAAAAACTATGATTATATTTGGACTACATTTTTACAGGCTGATGCAATCAAGAATGCCTTAGGAGATATTGACAGTGACTCACAGTTTTTAAATCTTCCAATGGAAGCAACTGTGACCATGATGTCTGATTTGTCGCATGAGCAATCCGTCCAAATAATTGATTTGGTTCCTGGAACATATATCACCGTCCCTTCTAGCTTTGATACATCCAGCATTCTCACTGTAGCACCAGAATCAAAGGGAGTGGAGATAGAGTCAACAGAGAACATTGAGAATCACCAACCAGTTTACTCTGAAAATGATTTGCAGCTGCTCTCAGACTCTTGTAGTGCTGGTAGCTTGCTGATCCATTCTGAAAATGGTGTCCAAACTATTTTCAAAATTTCCTCTGGACAGGAAGAAGTTAATCCTATTGTTGAGAACAATCAATCCATGCCCACCGTGAATCAAGAGGTTTATGTATCAATGCCTTCGGTTTGTAATAATGGTAAGCACCAGGTACTCCCTTTCATCTCTTGCTGCCTTGTGGTCTTGCATTTTTTTAAATTATGGATGTATTGAAATCTTTGTTCCAGATGATAATCTTTTGAATCCACCTGAAAAAGTATCAAATGTTTCTGTAATCAGTACATGTGGGCTGCAACCATTACAATCCCATTCTTCCTTAAATAGTAGTAGTTTGTCGCTAGTTGTTCCACCAGAGGAAGCAGGGGACATTTCTCCATCCCAGCGGACGACAGTCATCACATTGAGCAATGCTGATTCTGAGAAATCAGTCTTTGGTGGGAAGAAACCTGATGCTGTCCTACAAGAGCCCATTGACATGTTGAAAAACGTTGGAAGTGAACACTGTGTGCAGGACTTGGATCCTACCAACTCTTTGCCCAGTGTGATTTTACTTACATCACAGTGCCAGTCTGATGGCAATACTTTGGACTCTCTTGAGGGATTGTTAGAATAAAGCACTGCAGCTTTTACATTGTTTGGCTAGCTCATTTCAAGCCATCTTCGGTCAGCAACCTTCAAGTACTGTGTGTTCATGGTGGAGATTCAGGACAAATAAAAGATGACACAATGCTTATTTTACAAATGTACCTATTATTCAATTCTCTTACAATAAGAAGCCAAATTCAAATGTCAATATTTGAAGCTGTCATTCAAAATTTAAGAGAAGCATGCTTTATGTATACTGCATGTCTAAGATTTGGATTAGATATAATGCAAGGTTGGGATACACAAGAGCAGTCACTTCACCATAATATAAATATCACTAGAAACATAAAATATGGAGAGAAGGGCCAAACGGAACATCAGAGCAAATTTGAGAACATTAACATGGTGTAGCATAGAACAGATTAAAATCAAACATGCACACACCAACCTTTTCAAGCCAATTGCTCACCTCTCAAAGAGCGTTAGACATATGCTACAGCATCTTATAACAAATCAAACAACCATACGAATTATACATGGTTTATAGACCTCTAACTGTACATAACACCAACATTACAGAAATTTAAAGAGAAAACTAATAAGCAAGACTTAACAAACACCAACAGGTCATGCAGGTTTTAAGAAATTCCATAATTTTAGGTGCAATTAGGCAAGAGATGATCACTGATCTCTTGATGGGAGACAAATTTCACCAAACATATTTGAACAGATCAAAACCTAGGAATAATTAAGTCTCCAGAAGAAAAACAACTGAATCTTACTCAGAGCAACAGAAGTATGAAATAGTCTTGACAACCCAGCATATGTGAAAATTACAAAGAAAATGTTAATCGACATGCAGTGAGTAGTCTCCAGTCCCACTGAAATTCTTTACACAAATAATATGAAGAAGAAAAAAAAAGGTTACTGACAAAATCTGGGGAAGTGTTCTCTGCATTTTCTTGTTTATCACCAAAGCAAAATAAACACATTCATTAGAAATCAAGAGAATTTCACAATAGCAAATTAAACTTAACTTACAATCAAGGATTCATTCCTTGTTTTTTTTTTTTACTGTAAAGTAAAAGGGATGGCTGGAAAATATGCTGAAGCCCCTTTGGTTTTTTTGCCCACACAATGAGAAGTAAATAAAAAGTATTAAAAGTGAAAGTTCTTACCTCCATAAATTTGATTGAGGTAAAGTACAGGTATTCAACTAGGGGAAACAAAACTTATTACCAGAAATTATCTCCAAGTATCACATATTAACAAATAAAAACAATCTCAGAACAATAAACCTACAGGCATTGTTATATTGCATTGTGGATAACCACCTATCCAGTAGGATATTCAGAAGACATCACAGCACTGCAGAGGCATACTAGCTTGCAGGTCTTCCTCATATAATACATGGCCTCACAAAACAATTTGAAAGGGATATTTACAAATATGTTCATGATAAGAACTTGTAGCAAATGGACTGGAATTCATATCTGATAAAATATAAAAGATGTTCAGATTGTTCATAAAAGGAAAAGATAAACTTCAATTTACCTAAAAATTTGTGAAAAGCTGCAATGTATTGAAAGAGTGACAAAAACATCAAAATAAAGTTTAAAAAGTTAAGGAAAAATTATTTCAAAAGAAAAACACTTTGGTTTATATTGTAAATTAAGCCATTTATAACAGGAAGAATTACTAAAAGTTCATGAAACCGAAGGAGGAAAAATAGAGTGACATGGCCTGAATTCCACACCAGTGACTGCATATTACAAATCAAAAATATCACTGTGCATAAAGCACTACGGCAGAGAGTTAATTTCCATAAACATACTAAAGTTATTGATTGAAAAAAAAAAAGAAGAGAAAAAAAAGGAACATGATGTGTACAAAATATCTCTTCCCTGGTCACCGTCTAATTCTTCCACAACTGTGCTTCAGTAAAATGTACGCACACATCTCACTTGAGGACAATGCCTTAATGATTTAGGTTTCTCTGTAGAGCTCTTCATCTGACCTGCAGGCAGATTAAATGTCATGAACCAATTTTGCAGCCATTCTGTGAAAAGGAAACGCACAATTAGAAATAGATGAGATGGACATACAGAGAATTTCACATAGATTCAAATTAGAACATAAACTACCTAGAATGTTAACAGCCACAGCCATCCTGCCTTGACCCACGGTTCTCGGAATTCAACTTAATCGGGTCAGGGAACTCAGGATACAGCTCAACTTCAGATTCTTGCTCCAATGCATTCTTGGCAATGGTCTGGAATGCTTGTTCCACATTCAACGCCTCCTTCGCACTAGTCTCAAAGTAGGGAATGTTGTTCTTGCTAAAGCACCACTGCTGAGCCCTCTTGGTGGATACCTGGCAAATTTATTGAAGATGATGCAAATTAATAAAACTACAACTACAAGCCATCACAATTCCGACAAGATGACGAAAACAAAAATAAAAGCATTACCACTCTGCTCTCCATGTCACACTTGTTGCCAAGCACAACAAATGGGAAGTTCTCTGGGTCTCTTGGAGACGCTTGGATAAGGAACTCGTCTCGCCAGCTATCCAAAGCTTTAAATGTGTTGGGTGCAGTTACATCGAAAACTAACACACAGCAATCTGCTCCTCGATAGAAGGCAACACCCAGCGATTGAAACCTTTCTTGACCAGCAGTGTCCCAAATCTAATAAAAGAATAAATGAATGGGCAAATACAAAGAAATGAACCAGAATAACACAAGAGGAATGAGAAAGTCCATGATTTTAACAGAACTTACTTGCATTGTCACCACTCTGTCACCAACCATAACTTCTTTGGTGAGAAAATCAGCTCCAATGGTGGCCTTGTACTGGTTAGAGAACTTCTTGTTGACATACTGGTTCATAAGGGATGTCTTACCAACTCCAGAATTGCCAAGAATGATCACTTTCAGGAGTACCTTTTTCCTTGAAGCCATTTTAGATCGTTAAAAGCCTGAAAGAAATTAAATGGAAAAATTTCAGAGAACGAAGAGAATGAACGCCCATAAGAAATAAGAGGCCATTCTGCAATTCAGCATAACACATCAAGAAAAATTATTAATTGGTTTGGAACTTGACAGGGACGACAGTCATGGTTAAAATAACAATGAAAAGATAAGTAAATAGGCAACCTGACACCAACTGTCACCAAGTACAAAAGTACAGGCGTGACAACAGGCGTTAAGAGATAAGGTATGCGCAACACAGAACGGCACAAGCCCCTCGGCAACATGCACTGCACAAAGACAAAGGCACTAGAACACTAGAATGACGCGATGTATCGACGTCCCCCCTCGATAAACAAAGCACAAGGCACAATGTAGGTTATACTGACAGACCGAGCACTAGAAAAACAACGTTTCCAGTTTCACAGTGTGAAAGGGGCAATTCGGCAGTGGAGGACTGACGCACGTCGGAAAATGGAAACATTCGCCTAAATCCAATATGTCTTCGTAATGATAATGATTAAGCGGAAGGCGGAAGTCAAAACATATCAGACAGTCAAAGGCTGTCCCACAACAAGTGCAAGCTCCTAGGGTAAGCCAAAATGCAAGATTGCACTTGAAAGCCACAGAATAGAAGAGGGCTCATAAAATGAGTCACCACTCAGATCGAATAGAAATGAGTCGCGATTAAAAGAATCGACACAAATATCAGATTCTTCCCTACTTGACAACAACGTAATACCCGTTATGTTTGCGATGCGACCACAAAACTTGAATACCGAAACGAATTCATCCGTTCCGAATGCCACAAAATACCTTGACGGCAGGAAAAACAAGTCGATAACAGTGGGAGCAGGAACAATGGTCCACAAATTGCCAAAGAGAATCGTTCTGAGTTCAGTTCTCAAAATGCAGTGCAGCCTTCTCTTTGAGTCATCACGAGCACACTTGATTCCTTTCTTCACCAGACAAAACACGCGCTGTTGCACAGGAGACCTGCTGCACGGCCAGGGTTTTCCATCAAATTTCTGTTTTATTATGTTTTGATTGGTATTAACCGAGATTCAGCCCCTTCAAGAGCCAACTTAAACAAGAAAAGTATACTTCTTCATAATAAGGCGTACACTTTAGCCCAATAATTGCCGCAATGACTGCTTGCTGGCAAAGATCTTCGGGGCTGTGAATTTTGGCGGCAAATACAAAAGCTTTCCTGGCCGCCTTCCTCAAGACTTGATTGTAAAAGTTTGAGCAAAGGGAGCAAAGTAAGTTCAATTGAAAGAGAAAGAAAATAACATTTTTTTCTAGTTCTTTTCCCTTTCCTCTTTCCCCCTCCCCCAAAAAATGATGTATTTCAGTTCGCTCAGAAATTAAACAAGACGTATGGGAAAAGTAACAGTCCCACCTTTACGTGTCGCCAACGCCATCCGCTTGCTGGCTAACTTTCAGTTTTAAATACAACGTCAACCTATTTTGATATGTTGGTTCGTCCCTCAGTCTCCTCACGCAGCGTTATATTTTCGAAATGACAAGTCACCATCATTATCAGCACTGTTAGGCCTCAGCAGACCTAGCGTTCGAGTAAGCAGCTATAACACCAGGTCTCAAAAAAACAAGAAAGCGCTTGTAGCAGTGCACACGCACAGCAAGGGAGAATACACGTGCAACACGAATAAAGTGAAATTGAAATCGTGCTGGGAATAACAGCTGTGCTTGGCCCGGGGTAGCCCGGGGGAAAGGAGGGGGAAGGGGTCTCGAGGTCTTCCCGTCCCTGGTCTTCCCCCCATCCCAAGCATGCCGCGTGTGACAGTAACACAGTGGCGGGGAAGACATGAGCAGTGCGTGGAAGCGGACACAGGAGGGCAGAGGGTTGTCATCGCCAACTCCCGAGCATCGAGTCTGGGCTGGGGTCTCCCCCTCCCCTCCCCTTCATCCTCCCGACCCTCGGTCCGTCCTTCTCCTTTCACGTCGTTCTTTCCACCCAAACAAAGCAACGGCACTTTTCCGGGGAGCTGCGCGCGCCGGGGTGGTAGGCAACCCAACTGTCGCCGAGCCCAGCCTTGTCACCAGCCTACTCGGCGCTCGGCCTGGCTCTGCCAGGCTCAGCTTTGTAGCACAGTAGGGGGCGCAGAAATTTTGAAAAGTGGGGAGGGGTGTCAAGCGAAGCTTTTTGCCCTCCTCCAGGTGGAATATATCGCAATTTGCATACCTCCCAGGCGAATGTCTAAAGAGGGGATTTCGTAGATCTTGCCGCGTTGCGTATGGGGCGTGTGTTGCTTTGCGTGCGGCAGGCATTAGGGGGATGAGCAGGGGGAGGGGGGGGATTCCCCACCCCCTAAACCGCCACTAGCTTGCTCGGCCCGAGGTTTGGCCGCGCTTGATTGATCGCGATCGCGGTCCCAGAAACAATACGTCTTGTGGCGACCATCAATTATCGTCCGACCGGGTCCGCAGCGGTCCGAAGCCGCCCCGGCAGAGCTGGCAGCACGCTGGAAGTCTGGCAGGCCGTTGGCGCCACCTCACGGCCGCCAGCCGAACTCCGATCGAAACACCGGAACAGCGCGCAGCACGGCAGCAGCGTTACGCGCGAGGCGTCGGATTCGAATCGAAATTGGAGCGTCCCGCGTCCCGGCGCGTCGTCCCGTCCGAAAGCCGAAAGGTGATTTAAGTGTCGGGATCCCGTCGGGATTCACGGGCAGCAGGGCGGGGCGGGGCGGGGCGTGCGGCCCACCAAATATACGACCCTGTAAAATACGGTTCTTTTTAGGGGAACCATAAAGATGTTGGTGTCATAATACGCGAGACGCATGTGTGTGGCTGCGCGCGACACCGCTCCATGACCGCACCGCGCGCCGCCCTGCGGTACAGCACGGCTCGGAGTTGCCTTTGTGGAAGGTGTGAGGGACACGTCATCGTTTCGGAGCGCTGCCAGATCGCTTCGCCACATTTCGGCCGCCCTTCGACTGCCTATATGCCTGCAGGCATGTGCGGTGCCGTTCAGCATAGCGCCTGTTCCTTGATTCTGAGATTCGTTTTCGTCGGTCGTGCTACGCCTCCACGAGAGCGAGAGAGGCAGAGCGACGAAAACGACTCGCGGAATCGGTGTCTGGCGCGATGTTTTCCCGCCGTGACGTGCGGTGGAGGGGAAGCAAGTCGCGCGGTAGAGGCACAGCCCTCTTCGAGTGCGGCGTAGTGTCACAGTGTCCAAGGCACTCGCTGGCCCGGAAGAGCACGCTGCACTTGCTGTGGGACGGTTGGAGAGAGTGCATTTTTTTCAGGAGCGCGAAAGGCTCCGTCCCTCGCGCCAATGTAAAATATGAGACTGCTGGTGCCGCGAGGGCGGGAGTTTGAGGAGGGCCCGATGCCGGTGACAGCCGTAGTAAACTTGTCACGGGCCGAACGGGCGGGGGGCAGTGGTTCACGGAACGCGTTTCCCTCCTGCAAACTGCAAAGTAGTGTCGCCAACTTGACGGTGCCGCCGTCAGTGTTGCGGCGTGGCGGCGTGGCGGGCCGACCGCTCATTTGGCACGGATTACTGCCAACTTGGCGGTTGGCAACATTGGCTGCGCGTCGCTGCGCGGGCGTCCGGAGTCCGGGCGGCCACCGACCGGCCGCCGACCGGCCGCCGCTGCGCTGACCACTCTTCCTCCCCCTCCCCGGGGCCCAATAAGGTTTGCGGTAACAGGGGTAGCAGAAAAAGGCGTTAAGAACCGCCTCCCACTCGGCGCGGCTCGACGCGGCGGCAGTGCGCCAGCTAGCAGTGTCGCCCCCTGGCGGCGGGAGCGGGAACCAAAAAGCGCGCGCAAAGTGCTCGCTGCCGTTCCATTTGCCGCCGTCCTGCCGCACAGTGGGCCAGAAGACCGGTGGAGGTGGACAACACTCTAGACGCGTTTTGAGCTCCAGAGTCGCTAAATGGGACTCGAACGGAACGTGTGACCGCACCAATGGATTGCTCTCCGAACGAGGAATCCATTATTGGTGGGGTCACACGTTCGGCTCGAGTCCCATTTAGCGACTTTGGAGCTCAAAACGCGTCTAGAGTGTTGTCCGCCTCCACCGGTCTTCTGGCCCACTGTGTGCCGGGCGGCGAGGCGGCGTCGCGGCGACGTATGATGACCACTCACTCGGCCCGCTTCCTCCCGCAGCACATCCGGCACACCCAGGACATCCAGGACATCCAGGACCATCAGCACCCAGGACATCCCAAGGGCCCCGCGAGTGTGGAAGCGTTGCCATCTGCAGGAGCTGCTGAAGTGCCTCGCCGTCCTCCGTCGCATCAAACACACGCACTGGGGAACCTTCCCGCCGCCGGCATAGAAGAGAGCTACGGCCTGCAGACTGACTGACTGATTCCGAGATTCGTTTCCGTCGCTCTGCCTCCCGCACACGCAGGGAACGCCCAACGCGAGTGCGAGAGAGACATAGCGACGAAAAGGACTCTCCGAATCAGTCGCAGGAGCTCGTCTCTTCGCTCCGTTTCGGTGCCGACCAACTTGTCGAGGCACGCCAGTCGGAGGCGAGCAGAACCCACGCACAGCAGTACGCTAACGCATCGGAGTGTATGTTGAAGCCGCTCCGAATAGATCCACCAGGACAGCGCGCACGCCGCACGTCGTGTTGTCCGTGCCGCCGGGGGAGGGGAGGGGGCGGAGAGGATAGTTGCACCGCACACAGCCAGCTAATTATTCTCCCTCCCAAAGCAATTTGTATTCGAGACTGTTTTTGGCGTTGGCGGGGTGTGGCGCAGTGTGCTGGCGGTGCGCATGGCAACGAGGGGGTCGAGGGGCGCCCCCGGTAATGGCTTAATTGTTGGTTACCGCCGCGGAGGACGAGAACCGCGAGAAGCAGAAGGCCGCGAAGCCGCGAAGCGAACACGCGGAATCAATCCAAGTGGCCGAGAAGGACCGCGATAACCGCCCGCAGCGTGGCGCCCTCCGCTATCGGATGTCAAACGGCCTCGCTTGGCGCGCTGCCCTCTCTCTCTCTCTCTCTCTCTCTCTCTCTCTCTCTCTCTCTCTCTCTCTCTCTCTCTCTCTCGCACTCATGGAGCGTTCACCAGGGGTGCGAGAGAGACAGAGCGGGCCAGGCTGCTGCACTCACTGCGCTCTTTGTCGCGCGGCCGGCCGTTCCGGGATGAGTAATGCCCCCGGTACCTGGCGACCTGGCGCTGCCCTGGCGCTGCCCTGGCGCAGCCCTGGTGGATGTGGATGGCGATCGCGCTGCAGGACCGCGGGCAGTGCCGTGCCGCCGTGCCGCCGTGCCGCTGGTGCCGCGCGCTGCAGACTCAAGCAATATTGGGGCGCGCCGCACGCTTCGCGGCCGTGGCGGGGCGGGGCGGGGGGGCGGGGCGGGGCGGGGCGGGGCGGGGCGGGGCGGGGCGGGGCGGGGCGGGGCGGGGCGGGGCGGGGCGTTCCCTGGGCGGCCGTTCAGGTCGGCCCTCACAAATCAACGCGGCGTCAGGCTTGCCGTGGCGGGGAGGCCTGGCCGGGCCGGGGCGGGGGGCGTCACGGACAGTCCAGGGCGGTCCAGGCCGGGCGTGGCGGCTCCATAAACCTCGCACAGTTTCGGGAGGGATCGGCGGCACCTCGCAATTAAATCATTCGTAGAAATTGGTGCGGTATCATCGCCGTGGCCACCGGGCAGCCACGGCAGGCAGCGGGGCGTGGCGCGCCGCGGGGAGGCGCAGCGGCGCACGCGGGGCACCGCCACCGCCGGGAGGCCGGGACTACAACAAGCAGGCCGGCATTGTGACGGGCTGGGCACACGGCGGAGCGGCTCGGCACGCCGTTTTACGAAGCCATAACGCGTTAACTTTACGACGGAAAACTTTAACCGCGCCTCCGAGTGCTCGTCTTCGCGGGGTGCCTCCACTGGCTCCTCGGGCTTCATGATGACAACACGCGCTGCCCGGGACGGCCAAATATCGAGTAAATCCGCGTTGGCTGGGTGGCGGCATGGAGGGGGCGCGTCGCACCGGGACAGCCACGTCATTTTTCTGCCCTACAAACGGCAGGCAGCTCATCCATATGCATCGGGTTCCTTGACCGCGACGCGACACGCCCGCCCCCGCCGCGCGTCGCCGCGGCGTGTGGCGTGTGGCGTCGCGTTGCAGCCGAATGGCGTTTGTCATGTCCGGCTCGCCGCGGCTCGAGGAACGAGTCCCCTTTTTATACGACGGCCGGCCGTCCCCGCGTCGCGCGCTTTTCCAGGAAGGCGGCGCCCGAGTGTGTTTCGGTGCGGGCGTGCGCAGCGCGAGGCGCGAAGCAAGAGCGCCGCGCGAGTGTCACGCGGCGTGAGTGTCAGAGTGTCAGCTCTCTGGCTGCGTTCGGCCGGGCGGCGCGGCGCCAGGGCGCCGCCTACGCCACCGCCGCGCCACCGAACGACACAATGGATCCATGACATTGACGCGCGGCCCGTGCGGCGCGGCGCTGCGTTGCCGTGACACCTGGACAGGGCGGGGCGGGGCGGGGCGGGGCGAGGAAACAATATGGCCACGAGAGGCCCATCCTGCCCGTCCCCATCACGGTCCTCTCGGTCCACTCGTCCGTGCTGGACGCGGGCTGGACGTCACCATGACGTCACTAGCAGCATGACGGCCGCGCCACTCCACTCGCGTTCTTTCCCTCCCCGGCCAATCAGCTGCCCACGGCTCCGGTGACCCGCTTCGGCGCTCTGTCTTTGTCTTGTTCATGGGGTGACCCCAGCAGGAGCGAGAGAGACAGAGCGACGAAAGCGAGTCTTCGGAATCACTCCGGAGCGCCCGACGACGCGGGGGTAGGCAACATCGCACTACACTGCGGAGCGACGGGCAGGCCCGCCCGCCAGGCGCCTGGAGCCTATTGCTATTGATGGCTGGTCCACTGGAGCCCTGTGGGTGGCCGACCGGCTTGAATCGCAATGACGCTTGAGGAACGGCGATGTGAATGGGACGGCGAACGGCAAACGGCACTCGTCGGGCAGCGCGGGGCATAAACGCGGCGCTGCAGAGAGGCTGGCCGCGGAGACAAGGGGCAGGTGTGCTCTCACACCTTAATTAACACTTCATCGGGCCGCCGCCGCCGCGCTCTAAGTGTTAAAGCGTGTCCAGATTAGCCGGCCGGCCAGCCCCAGAACCTGTCCGTGCGCCTCGGTCAAGGCCTCCGAGCCTGCACCGTAACTTACTGGGCTATTGACGGCGCGTGCCGCGCGCGGGCCGCGTCTCTCCGGTCGCCGCCTCGCCGCCACGCTACGCACAGTGGGCCAGAAGACCGGTGGAGGCGGCCAAAACTCTAGACGCGTTTTGAGCTCCAGAGTCGCTAAACGTGACTCGAACCGAACGTGACCCCACCAATGGATTCCTCGTTCGGAGAGCAATCCATTGGTGGGGTCACACGTTCGGTTCGAGTCCCATTCAGCGACTCTGGAGCTCAAAACGCGTCTAGAGTTTTGGCCGCCTCCACCGGTCTTCTGGCCCACTGTGCCACGGTCTGGGCCAGCAGCGCCAGCAGGGCCTCGCCAGGATTGTTGTTGGTCTCGGCGCGTATTGGAGGCCACGGCGCAGCCATCACCGCCATCACCGCCATCACCGCCCCGGCGAGGCGAGGCGGCCAGGCACCACCGAGGCGTTCTCCTTTGGGCAGCGCCGCGCCGGCCGAACTTTGTAATAACTTTTGCACCCTGCTACGCCCTGCTAGGGGGGGGGGGCGTTCGCGGCCACGGGGTTCGCCGCGGTGCTGCTCCTTCTCTTCTCCCGAAATGAAGCAATAATTTCCCGGCCAGACGTTCGTTATGGCGGGGGTCTTGGCGGGGCGCGGCACTCGGCATCGGTGCTGCGGTGCCCTTGCGGCCTGGCGGCGGCCGGCGGCGCGGTGTGTCAGTACGTCAGGCCGGACGGCGGCAAGGGAAACGGCTGGGAAACGGTCCTGGTACGGCAGCGTCCAGTCCCCGCTGAAAAGTCTTGGCTTGGTTTGTTAGACTGATGAAGCTGTCACTGCGGAGCACGGCTGAAGATAGTTCGACTACTTTTATTGAGTTCAATTTTGTATTTCAGATAAAAATAATTTTGCTTGGCGTAAACACTTGTTCACGGGTACCATCCCGGCGGTATACATGTATACATCTTGCCCTTGCCCTTGCGCAAGCGTCACTGCCTTCTTGCAAGAGAGAGAAAAAGTTAGCGGGCAACTAACTACAGGTGTCGTCTCCTAAAATCTCTTGGGTCTTGGCCAGGCTGC
This sequence comes from Thrips palmi, assembly GCF_012932325.1. Taxonomy (NCBI): domain Eukaryota; kingdom Metazoa; phylum Arthropoda; class Insecta; order Thysanoptera; family Thripidae; genus Thrips; species Thrips palmi. The sequence continues at coordinate 1,121,445 of NW_023144635.1, forward strand.
CAAACAGCGTGGAGGCACCGAATAGGCGCGTCGTCAACCCGGCGCGTCGAGTTCTGGCGTGCTGGCGACGCGTGGAAAGCCATTTTCTTGAATCAACCGCGTCAGCGCCCGGCGTCGGCCACTTCGGGCGCACAGTGGGCTACAAGACCGGTCGAGGCGGCCAAAACTCAAGACGCGTTTTGAGCTCCAGAGCCGCTAAACAGGACTAGAATCGAACGTGTGACCCCACCAATGGATTCCTCCTTGGAGAGCAATCCATTGGTGGGGTCACACGTTCAGTAGTTCGAGTCCCATTTAGCGACTCCGAAGCTCAAAACGCGTCTGGAGTTTTGGCCGCCTCCGCCGGTCTTCTGGCCCACTGTGAGGCGCCTCGGCCGGCCCGGCCCGGCCGGTACAATACTGCTCGCTGACAGCCATCGCCAACGTGCGAAGTGCGACGTGGCGTATAACGCGTGCGCCCTGCCCGGCCGCACCGCACCGCACGGCCGACGAAATATACGGCGTGTTCTTGTCAGGCTGCTGCGCAAGTGCCTGTCCCGACATCATCAGCATATATCGCGCTCCTGCCTCCGCCCCCCCCCCCCCCCCCCCACTTCTTACTCCCGCCCGGAGCCTCCAGGACGACGGTGACGACGGCGACGACGGCGACGACGGCGACAACTACTCCCCGGCAAATGTTATGATATACCTGGGAGAGTACACAGACGGAAGGCTGGCTGGAGGCTGCTGCACTTTCGGGCTGCACTTATTGGCTGCACTTTGGCTGCACTTTGGCTGCACTTTGGCTGCACTTTGGCTGCACTTTGTGCGTGCCTCCTTTGCGTGCGCGCGAACTTCGCACCTCGCGCCGTCTTTACTTCCGCTGGCTCCACTTTGGCCGCCAAAACTCCAAAAGTACCGCCGCCCCCTTCCCCCTCCCCTGCCGCCTGACGGAACCGCTCTTCCCGTGACAACTACCAACTTTATACCGACCGGCCATTGAAAAGGCGCGCGGCTTCGGGGGGCTGCAGAACGTCGCCGAGGCCGTCGCCGAGGCCGTCGCCGAGGCCGTCGCCGTGGCCCTCCGAGCTGCCCGGAGGAATGCAAGGGGGGGGGGGGGAATCCGCGGGGGGAACCCAGGAGGCGCACGCGCGCTTCTGACTATATCTTTGATCGGTTCGCCTCGCTCCCATCCACGCAGCGGGGGCAGCAGGGCGTCGCATCGCATCGCCGACGGCAGCAGGATGGAGCTCTGTCGTCTCTCTCGCGCCCCTGCGAGACACCGCTAGGGACCCTCTCTGTCAGAGATGCGCACGCTGGCCGCGAATCCGGCCTTCTGATTGGGCGAGAGTAAACTGGGGAAAAACCGCCCGGTGCGAGGCCAGAGTGGAGGTGGAGGGGGGACGCCGCCCGGCCGGGAGCCTCGCAGCGCTAGTCTCGCACGGGGCGAAAATCGCCCGGTTTACTCCAGCGGTCGAGCGTGCGCATCTCTGACAGAGAGGGTCCCTAGACACCGCCGTCAGGGTGCGAGAGAGACGGACCGGCGCACAGTGGGCCAGAAGACCGGCGGAGGCGGCCAAAACTCCAGACGCGTTTTGAGCTCCAGAGTCGCTTAGTGGGACTCGAACCGAACGTGTGACCCCACCAACGGATTGCTCTCCGAACGAGGAATCCATCGGTGGGGTCACACGGTCGGTTCGAGTCCTGCTTAGCGACTCTGGAGCTCAAAACGCGTCTGGAGTTTTGGCCGCCTCCACCGGTCTTCTGGCCCACTGTGCGGCGTGAGCTCTGTTCGGAATCAGCGTCCAAGCCAGCCGTCGAGCGGTGGCGCAACTGCCACGCATACGTACCCTCACTTCCATCTTTCGATTCACCTGACAATCCGGGTTCGTCTTGAATTTTACTTACAGCCCGCAAAACAAGAGCCTGACTTCAGCTGCCACGAGGTTTACCCTACCGGTGACCGCGCGGAAGGCTGGCTGGAGGCTGCTGAACTTTCGGCTGCACTTTGGCTGCACTTTGGCTGCACTTTGGCTGCACTTTGGCTGCACTTTGCACTTTGGCTGCACTTTGGCTGCACTTTGGCTGCACTTTGGCTGCACTTTGGCTGCACTTTGCACTTTGGCTGCACTTTGGCTGCACTTTGGCTGCACTTTGCACTTTGGCTGCACTTTGGCTGCACTTTGGCTGCACTTTGTGCGTGCCTCCTTTGAGTGCGCGCGAACTTCGCACCTCGCGCCGTCTTTACTTCCGCTGGCTCCACTTTGGCCGCCAAAACTCCAAAAGTACCGCCGTCTCTCTCGCACTGAAGGGGCGTGCCGCGGGAGTGCGAGAGAGACGGAGCGATACTGCCTGCAGCGCGCTCCACGGGCGGCGCGTGGCGCGGCGCAGCCGGATCATCATAATTCTGGGCGTTGTGCGTTGCGTGCCCCGCTGCTCCGCTTCGAGGTATCGAAGTCGCGGTCCATTCGATCGATTACTCTCCCGATTAATCACCGGCGGCTGGACCGGGCGGGCGGTGCGGCGTCACGCCTCGACACGCAGAGCACCCGGCTCCACTGCCTCACCCCGGCACGGGGCCCTGCCACCTGCACTGTCAACAGTCTAACCTCGTGACTGCGGTGGAAAGGGAAAGGCTGAAGGCTGGCTGCGGACGAGTCTGGAGACTTGAGCGCGGGGGAGCACAAAAGAGAGGGACACAGTAGTTTTAACGGAAAATCCCCTGCCCCTATCCCCCCTAGCTTGGGACACCATGTGACATGAGACATGACTCCGTGCCCAGTGCAGGATCCAGGATCCAGCCTAGCCCTGCCCGGGCCAGAGTCAACACTGCCTGTTTGGCCAGGCCAGGACGGGGCAGGGCAGCGCAGGCAGGGTGGGTGGGCGCGCCTGCATGGGAACAGCGCATCCCCGTCGCAGCAGCGTAGCGCGGCAGCGGTGGCAGTTCGGAGGACACATTTTCCTCGCATCGTTTCCAAAAGCCTCGTCCTGCCCCGCTGCCCGGTGTTCCCAGGACGCCCAGGACACTGCAAAGGCCTTGGGCAAGGCGACGTGTTTGCGTTCCCCGAATTCCTTTCTCGGGACGTGTTTGTCGTCTTGTCCAAGGCGTGTTGATTGAGATTTTTTGGGGTGCTGATGGGCCGGACCGGAGGGCCACTGCAGGGCCCCTTCGTCCTCCTCGTCGTCATGAGGCGTAATTAAGGTGGAAAAGGGATGTTGGCCGTGTACCAGTGTAGGGACGAAGCAAACACAGTGCCGTTGACGACAGATTGGAAGCACCTCCGCTTGTTCATGTGTACCCAGTCGGAAAAATAAAGAAGAAACCTTGATAAAGTTTGCATATTTCTTTTCTCATACGGTTCTAGAACGACGTCGCCGCGTTCCTGATGCCTATCCTCATTTTCAAACCGACCTGGTCCATCCGGGTCCATCTCCTCGCTCTCCTTTAGGGGAATCGAAGTTTTGAGCACAGACGAAAATCGACCGGGGAAGTCAGCGGTGCGTCCGGAGATGCGATCGCTGCACGCCCCTCCCTCTCACACCTCCGCGGCGCTGCAGCAGCTGGAGCAGGGCGTCGTCCTGGTGGCGTCCCAGCGTCCTGGCGCGGCCACTCGACGGCGAGGGCCAGGACGTGTCGGCGCAAAGGGCCTCGCCGGGCATCGCCGTTGATGGCGCGCGATAACATTATGCTCCTCCGATTGTTTTATGGGGAAAATTAAATAGAGATGATTGCGCACCTCGCCGCTCGCCCCCCTCGAGTGCGCGGGCCCGTCCCTGCCCACGCGCCCGCGAGCGCGCCCGCGCACCCCCCCCCCCCCCCCACACACACGCTCGCCAGGTCCGATGTGCCGGTTCTACCTGTGCTAGGTCCGTCTGTCTGTCTGTCTGTCTGTCTGTCTGTCTGTCTGTCTGTCTGTCTGTCTGTCTGTCTGTCTGTCTGTCTGTCCGTCCGTGCGTCCGTGCGACGCTGCGCTGCGCCGGGCCCCGGGGCCCGGTCGGCCGGCGGTGCGGTCTGCCCACGCACTTGCCGGGCCGGGGCCTGGCCGGGGCGCGCAGCGAGTGCAAGAGAGACACTCCCGAGGTAGAGCCCTAGAGTAGTGGGAGAAACGCGACCCGCGTCGCGGCACCTGATTGGTGCGGCCATTTTGACTATTATGCGCAGTAGTGTTCTGCGCCGGTCGCGTCGTCTGCTTCAGCGGCTGCGCGCGCTGCGCGCTCCCCGTCGGTCAGCGCTGGTCAGCGACCGTAACTAGCTGGCAAACTATTCCACAGCAAATTTCATCTACCCTCCTTTTAAGCCACAGTGGGCTTTTCTCATAAATATGAAGGTTACTGTAAAGTGAAAAGATGTGAAATATCACTTTTCAAAATAATTGTGGCATCATGATTGTCTTTTTGGTTTCTTGTTGCTATCCATAAGATTAGCATAAGCCCAAAGTTAAAGCACCCAACTCTCATTAGTTTCTGAGTAATTGAAGTTTACGTAACAAATTTAGTCGTTGGCTCAAATTCTCCTTGCAAAGAACCAAAAGTTGTCGAGACCTCAAATTGTATTTACAAAATAATTGTGGCATCATGATTGTCTTTTTCTTTTTTAGTTGCTATCCAGAAGATTAGCTTAAGCCCCAAGTTAAAGCACTCAACTCCCATAAGTTTCTGAGTAATTGAAGTTTACGTAACCAATTTAGCCGTTGGCTCAAATTCTCCTTGCAAGGAACCAAAAGTTGTCGAGACCTCAAACTGTTTTTTCAAGTTCTAGATTGACTTGCCTGTCCTGTGGCAAAGACGGATTTCCAAATTTCCATAATTAAACATTGGTTTTTCTCAAACCAAAAATAGTGAAAAAAGAAAAAAAGTATCTTCGAAAACAGTTTGTGATTTGAGAAAATGGCTAGTTATTTGAAATATCTCTCTATAATATTTTTACATGGACCTCAAAGAACTATCCCAAAAAATTTGGCCAGAATAAAACAAAAATGAATGCGTGGCCTGTTGACGGAGTGGGAAAAAAAATTCTTCAACATTCATCGTAAGAGTTGAGTGACCAGCACAGGCACATATAAATGTATCAGTTCATGTTCCATAAGTCGCTCACATAAGGGTTCAGGTAACAAAGACTCTAAGAACGTAAAGCAGTAGTAAATAGAGGGAATTAAATTCATCTTTATAGTCAATTTCGGTACATACAAAGTTTCACCCACACCTCAATTCCACCTTAACGTGTCAAGAGATTATTAACATCTCTATTCAGGATTAAAATTATGCATTATTAAGTTTAACTTTTGCCTATCAATTTTGATGATAACCAAAAGTCATATTTTACATCTTACTTCAGGTCATTATGTTCAGAGCTGGAAACAATGTGATGAACTCAGGGTTTTCTTGCAACCACTTATTTTTTTTTTCTAAACTAGTTTAAAATCTCCTGTAAAAACAGACAACTTTTTTAATAAAAGTATTTGCTTGTAAACAAACGCCTCGTTGCAGACACAACCAGCGACGGCCATTTTGACTATGTATGAGAAATTGTCCAGACAGCATCCGCCCGAAAGAGCCTAAATTATGAGAAATCCAGCGGAGCATTTCAGCAGTTCGCGTTTCTCCCCCTCTCTAGGGCTCTATCCCGAGGCAGTGTGCCAGCCGCAGCCAGCCGCCGCCTCCCGGTCCAGAGCTCCTCTTGAGATGTGGCCAGGCCGCCGGGCCGCAGTGCTCCGTCCTCCACAGTCGGCAGTGTGACGGGCGCGTGTGCGTGCGCGCCGAGCCGTGCCCTCGTGCTGCGCTAGCTTCGCTTCTGGACGTCGACGCGTCGCGAGTGCAGTGCAGTGTCCGAGAGGTTGCTTATGTGTTGCTTGACCGGCAAGCCAGTGTGTCGATTGGCAGAGTGCAGTGACAACCGAAACAAAGTGTGTGTTTGTGCAGTGTTGTTGAAAGTGCGTGGCAACATGACCCGGCCGTCTTGACGACTGCGCCGCCATGCGGTTCGCGATGAGGTCGAGGGCCGTCCTGGCCGCGCTGGCCGTGGTTCTGCTGGCGGCCTGCGTCGCCGAGGCCGCGCGCGGCGACCACGACTACGAGGAGATGTTCACGACGGAGGCGCCCACGACGACCACGACCACGCTGTCGCCGCTGATGCGGCTGTACGAGGAGCGGCGGCTGCGCGAGCGGCGCCAGGGCCTGCAGGGGCTGGGCCGGTACTGGCGGCGGCGGCACGCGCTGAGCCGCCGCGGACAGGCGTCGCTGCGGTGCGCGGACGGCGAGAGCCAGGACATGCTGCGGCTGGCGCCCAGCGGCACCACCGAGGCCCTGCAATCCCTGCTGCTGGCCCCGGGGGAGGTCGGCGCCGGCGCCCTGCTGGAGCACGCGCGCAAGGCCGAGCTGGTGTTCACCGGCAAGGTGGTGGGGCGCGGCGGCGTGCGCGGCCGCAGGGCCGTCGGCAACGCGACGCGGCGCGGCCGGCAGACGCAGGACTTGCTGCCGCGCGGCGCCGTGCTCTGGGTGCGCGTCAAGCGCATGCTCAAGGGGGACCTCGCCGACGCCTCCCTCGTGCACCTCCAGACCGCGGCCTCCCCCGACGGCGCCGCGCGCCCCGCCACGGGGTGCCCGCCGCTGCTGCGCCTGCACCACACCGCCATCTTCCTGGCCAACAAGCCCAAGCCCGGCTGGGCGCGCGAGCTCGCCGAGGAGGCCAACACCGTGTCGGACTACGACGAGCGCGCGCCGCACCTGCAGATGGCCGCCGATCCGTTCCCGCTGACGCTCAGGAACCTGCAGATCTCCGCCAGAGCAGCGAAAGGTAAGGACTCAAGTTTCCAAGTTCCCTAATTTAGCTGCAAAAGTTGAAGCAAAAGCGACTACAATACTGGCGTGTGAGTGTGACGGCCGGGCCCCAAATCTTATTCCTGTGCAAACACAAACACGCACGCACACACGAACACACCCACGCACGCTCACACGCACGCGCAGCGGCCTGTCAGTCCGTCGCACCTTGGCGTATGTAAAACAGCGCGGAATAGGAAGGGAAAACACGCATGAATGTGTGAGTATGTGACGGGCGACGCCTCGACGACGTACGACGCGAGGTGTCCATAAATATCTGCAACAAAAGGCATCCCCAGAGGCCCAGAGGTCAGCAGGGCGCTGGCCTGCATGTCGGCGCGCGGCAGCGCCCAGCCACCGCGGCAGCAGCACACAGTGGGCCAGGAGAACGGCGCCGACGGCCGAAACCCCAAATGCGTTTTGATCTTCAGGTCGCTAAGCAGAACTTGAACCGAGCTTGTGACCCCACCAATGGATTCCTCGTTCGGAGAGCAATTCATCGGTGGGGTCACACGTTCGGTTCGAGCCCTATTTAGCGACTATGGAGCTCAAAACGCGTCCGGGACTTTGGCCGCCTCCACCGGTCTTCAGGCCCACTGCGCGGCAGCAGTACCACCTGCCAAAATTGCGGGCTGCTGCTTCTGCCGTACTCCGGGGCGGCCCCGCTTGCAGTTCCGCCCCTCGGCCCCGCCAGGGCATACGTGATTCATAGCGAGTTTTTTGTTGGTTTTCGGGTGCCGGCGGTGCCGCGCGGTAGGTCACCCCTCCCGGGGCCTCCGTTGGCCTGCCGTTGGCCCCCGAGGCCCACTTTGTCACGGTTTGTGTTTCACAACGCGGGCATTCCAGCGCATGTTATTGGTGAGGTGCAGCTCGCCACGGCGGGGCTGCCGGCCGACCTGCCGGCCCCGCCGGCCGCGCTGGCCCCAGCCGCCGCAGCCCGTCCGCCCACGTGGGTTCCGGAGCGCGGCCGCGGGGACGCCGGGGACGGCGGGGAGGCACATCGAGCGAGCCAGCGCCAGAATCGCCTTGTGGAGCCCGCGCCTGCAGCTCCGAACAGTGCCCTCGTCGTTCTGTCTCTCTCGCTCCCCTGCGCGACGCCGCGCGAGTGCGAGAGAGACAGCGACGAGAGCCTTTGCCGGCCTTTGCCTGCTTTTCCCGTCGCGTCCGACGGTGATACATGACACCGCGGGAACATCCCCCCCCCCACCTAATGAGCCATTTCAGCAGCACGCTTTGCGTGCGCGCGCCGGCCACCTCTCCTTCTTCTTCTTTGGCATGGTGCTCTTCTTCTCCACTCCTTGACGATGTTTGCATGGGCCGAGTGTTGGCAAGCGCGCGCAGATATCTATCGTTTTCCTTCTTCGTGAATCGCTGTACCAGGCTGAATAATTAAACCCTCGCCCACACACACACACTCTCTCTCGCTCTCATACGCGAGCGCGCGCGCTCACACACACACACACACACACACACACACACACACACACACACACACACACACACACACACACACAGACGCGATAGGATCGCCTTTTGATGCCGTCGCCACCACGCGCCATGTGGCGCCGCTGAGGTCCTCCGGGGCGACTCCGAACGCTCGCTCCGTCTCTCTCGCACTCCTCCGAGGCGCCCCGCGAGTGCGAGAGAGACGGAGGGGCCCGGCAAGTCTGGCTGGGGCCGCCTGGCTTTTCGACTAATCTGCGCCTCGGTAATTATTCCCTCTCGATGGGAAAGGCGATGGGTGCGCGGCGCCTGAATAAAAGGCAAGAAAAGGGGCGGCCGCCCAGACCGGGCTGGCGACAGCGCGGCGGCGCGGCAGCTGGCACTCCGTGGTTACGCTGTGACCGGCTTAGCGTTGACAGTGTGGGAGGAGGGCCCGGACCGCCGCGGCGCACTCTCCGTTCCGATATCTAGCGCTGGACGGACTAGGCCGGCAGCGGCCGGCAGCGGCGGATCCAGAGCCGGCCTGAGGGGGCAGCACCCTCTGAGAGAAGTGTGGCTTTTTGTCATCCTTTCAGGCGACTTCCTAGAGGCCAAGTTCAATTGTCCTTTCGCCTCCCGTCTCTGGATCCACCCCTGGAGACCGGCAACCGCTGTTCTTCTGGAACCTCTCCTGTCGAAGTGCCTTCGAGATCTCTCTGACGTCCGCACGACCGGCAACCGCTACCCTTCTGGAACCTCTCCTCTCGAAGTGTCTTCGAGATCTCTCTGACGTCCGCACGACCGGCAACCGCCACCCTTCTGGAACCTCTCCTCTCGAAGTGTCTTCGAGATCTCTCTGACGTCCGCACACGGCCGCACGTTCTCTGGTGGTTGTTGTTGTTGGCGGTACCGCTGCGGTGCCTGCCGGCAGTGCTGGCGAGCCACGGCGAGCCATGCCTGTCCTCCCACGAGGAAGGTAACACCGCCGCAGTGCCTGGCGGGGCGGGGCGGGGCGGGGCGGGGCGCGGCCCCACGTGGGCGTCCACCAGTCCTCCGACACGTGCAACTCTAACGAGTGCAGCGCCGCGGTCGGCGCGCGGCGGGGTTCTAAACTAAAGCGCTTGGCCGCCACTTGGCGGTGCTTGGCGTGCTTGGCGCTCCGCCGCGCTCCGCGGTCGTGCACTCTTGGAGCGCCATCACACTGCACTCGAGTGATAAGCCGCTGGGGACTTTAAGGCCTTACTCCGCCTTATGGACGGACTGGCGGAGTAAAGAGCGTGAATAAAAGAGTCGGCGTGGGAGCGCCCCGCCCCGCCCCGCCCCGCCCCGCCCCGCCCCGCCCCGCCCCGCCCCGCCCCGCCCCGCCCCGCCCCGCCACGCCCCGCCCCGCCACGCCCCGCCCCGACCCGCCCCGCCCCTCCCCGCCCCGCCCCACCCGCTCCACCCCGCCCCGCCCCGCCCCGCCCCACCCGCTCCACCCCGCCCCGCCCCGCCCCGCCCCGCCACGCCCCGCCCCGCCGCTGAGTACCTGGCCCTGCCGCCGCCCTGCCGTCTGCGAGCTGCGTGCCAAATATGCCCCGCGGGTCGCATAGGAATGAATTGTTCGGATCGATGCCACGGAACGGGGCCAGGCCTTCCAGGCCGGCCAGGCCGGCCGGACGCGCGCCGTCTGGAAGTCGGGAAGGGGTGCGCTCGGCTCGAAGCTCGGCTCCCAACTCGAGAAGAATGGCGTTCGTTTGAACCCCCGGCGCCCCGGGCACGCCGTCGTCGTCGTGGTGGTCGTGGCGGTCGTGGTGCGGCGCGACGTCCAGACGGAGGGGCCGGCGACGCGACGCGTCACTGTTTCGAGGAGCGCAGAATAAAACGAGCGCGCTGATTTTGGCTCGAGGCCACGGCCAATATGAAGGCGGAGGGCCGCGACGCCGAGACGCGCACAAGGCAGAAGGCAGGCCGTATAAACTTTAAAATTGAAGATTGTGCCGAAACTTTATTTCATCGTCCGAGCTACTCTGCGAACGAAAAGTTGTTGCGCGGGGTGTTGCCGTGTTGTGCGCCACGTTTCGGCGGCGACTCGGCCCGCTCCTTCATCCACGTCACGGGGCCCAGGGGCCGGCACGACGCGGACCTCTCTCATTCGGATTTAGCCTTCGGGATTCGGATTTCGGGTCAGGATGGCGATGATGGCGATACCGAAGACGACATCGCCTGCGTCGCCTGGCCATGGCCTGGCGGCCTGGCCCGTTGACGCGGGGCCAATATGGCGGCCGCACCTCTACAGCCCGAACGGCGGCCTCCTCGCTCTGTCTCTCCCGCACTCGTGGGGCGCCCCGTGTGCGAGAGAGACAGAGCGACGAATCACAGTTCGGGATCGTACGACAGTCTCCTCACCTGGCAGGCGGGCAGAGCCAGCAGTGTGCCAGCCAGGGCCGCCGCCTGCTTTTGTTTGGATCGGACGCTCTGTCACGCGGAGACTGATGGCTCCAGCATCGCCGGACTCCAGACTCCAGCGGATGGAGGCTGGCCTGGAGGCTGGGCCGCTCAGACGCCTCTCACTCTGGAAATTGTTGGCGCAAAGGAGATTAACTTGGCGCTGTGTTTACCGATCTTTTTTTCGCTCTCAGTTGCCCTCAAAGGAAAGCGGCCCGAGGATAGGAAAGAGTTGGCCGAGCGGGGCCGAGGTAGCAGTCGGCTACCTGCAGGCGGAGGAGAGCCACTGTTAAAAAATAAGAACGAAGGAGTGTGGCGGCAGTAAAAGCGGTTTCGTTTCGCGAACAAACTGCGTGGTTGGAGCGGGGATTGAACCCGATCCACGCATCTGATAAACCGGCCTCGCTACCGACTGCGCTACCCGGTGCTCGGTTTCACGGACGTCGTTGGCTGCCAGTCGCGTGTCGCGTGCCGCCACTTGCAGTGCAGGCGAGCCCGGTAAACGATACAGCGCTGTTTGCACAGGAAGCGCCCTGCGTCGCCTGCATTCTCTCTCTCTCTCTCTCTCTCTCTCTCTCTCTCTCTCTCTCTCTCTCTCTCTCTCTCTCTCTCTCTCTCTCTCTCTCTCTCCCTCTCCCTCTCCCTCCCTCCCCCTCCCTCACTCTCGCACCTGTTGGCCCTCGCCAATTAGCGGCCGCGAGCGCGGCATGCATCAAATTAGAAAGAAACAGCGAGCGGGAAAGAAAATAACCAAAACAAAAGAGCAGTAATAACAATTAAGCGGAGCAGGAATCCGAAGACCGCCGCGGAGGACCTCCGCCGACGCCCAGCCGACCGCGGTTCCATTAATTTATTCATCTCCTTTGCGCCTTCCTTTTTGAACGCGGCGCGGGGGCGGGTAGCGGGGGGGGGGGGGGGGTTACCGACTGGCCAGCGTCAGCATTCATGCCAGCCAGCCAGCCTACCAGCCGTGGCGTGAGGGTGGCCACATTCAACATACATACGCCCCGGCCACTCACACACTCACACACACATGCATGCCAAGTAGTGAATGGCTGTCGCAGGCATGCGGTGCCGAGGTAAACAAGTGCACCACTGCAGTGCTTGCCCATGTCATGTCGCTGGACCCACACGCGCGCGCGCACACACGCACACACACACACACACACACACACACACACACACACACACACACACACACACACACACACCGATGCGGTGCACGCGACCACGGTGTGCAGGCCGTGGAGCCACCTGCTGGCCAGGGTGGGCATTGGTCCACCCCACCCCACCGAGTACACGCCGTGGCACCAAATGCACCCACAATCGAGTGACTCCGCCGAATGTGCGAAGCGGAGAGTTTCCACTGGAAACGCGCTCGGAGCCCCTGTGAAGCCCCTGCGAAGCCCAGGGTAGGCCACCCGGCCGCACGCGTGCCGTGTGGCTGCCTACCCGCCGATCGCACGGCGCTCTCGGCCTCGGCCGCGAAAAAAAAAAATTCCAATGCTAATCGCATTGCACGGTGTTCCCGTTTCCATAACTGGTTGAAAATCGAGGAAAACATGACAAGACAACCGCAGCCTTTGAGAGCATGCCAAACAATCCAACCTCAGCAACAATGGAGGGGCAGTTTCAATGGGCGCCTGTTCGTTCTTTCAGCCTCGCGATTTTCGAAAGGGCGCAGACGGGAAGCATATTGGTGCCAACCCACGAAAATTAATTTGATGCGTCGTTTCTGCTACGAACTTTTTAGTAGTGACAGACTTTAAAGATGTTCCAACGTTGAGACACCGTGCAATGTGTTAGCATTAGCATTTTCAAATTTCACGGCGTTTAGATTTTTTAAATGGGCGACTTTAAATTTTGACGGGTGGTACGATGGGACCATGCCGTTGCCATGGAGATTTTTTTTCATGTTTTGACCATTTGCTCAGAACATATACGATTTCTTGTTACTTTGATGAGCCAGGAGGTTTAGTTTTGAGGAGTGGCACATTTTTTATTTGAACCATTTTTTCATATCATTAACGGTTCTCGTTTTCGATTGTTGCAAATTTATGTTTTTCGCGTTTACGGAAAATTTCCACGATGAATTTTCGAAAAAAATTGGAATTTTCGTTTTTTTCATGGTTGAAATAGTTTAGAGTTGTTTATTTGAAAATCGGAGAGGGGGGGGGGAAGAATCCACGGACCTCGGACAATAGGGGTTCTTGGGAACCCCTAAAAAGAAAAAAAGAAAAGAAAAATTGCAACGTGCAATACGGTATTCGCAGGGTTTAGAGGGACGCGATCCGGCGAGGGGGTAGCAACTCCCAAAAATCGCGGCCCGACTATTACGTTTTGAGACTATTACGCGTAATAGATGGGATATTACGTATATTACGCGGCTATTACGTTCTATTACGGACTATTGTGCTACGCGGTTATTACGCTTTGAAAAACAGCCCCAAATCTTTCACGTTGCTTCCGCTTCCTGCAACATACTCGTGTTATGAAAAATCCCGCTGCATATTTGCAGTGCACAGTTTTTCTTTTCTTTTTTGGTTATTTTTGAAGGTTGTTCGAAGCAGGGTTGGGAACGCTAATTTATCGGTGAGCGTCGATACGACGATACGATAACGATATTCGTTATCGTATCGTATCGCGCTAATTTTTTGCCAGGGGGTTAGCGTTAGCGCGATACGCTAATGAAGAACCGCTATCGTCGTATCGTATCGACGATAACGCTGTTCTTTTCAAAGGACAAAATGCGTCCAAAATTTCCCTGAGCCACTCGCGCTTGAGCACCGAAACCGCGCGGGCCGCACTCTGTCGACTCGCAAGCACCGTGCCGCGCCGCCGCTGGGCCGCGGATTCGGCCTAAGGAAGCGGCCGAGTGGGTCGCGCCTTCATTTTTAGCAGATGATACCTTTGCTACCTTTGCTTTAAAATATACCTAATACTACAAGACACAAAGGTGTCAGCTAGCTTTTACTCCAGAGTCCAGAAACGAAGTGCGTATCCTAACAATATAATAGGGGCGGGCTGCCGGGGCGGGATGGTGAGTCTGTCTGCTGTCTGGCTGTGGCGCGGCGCAGCCTGCGCGGAATTCAACAATTCTTCCCGGCTAGGCTCAGCCCCGCGGGCGCCCGCGGACCCCGCGCGGCAAGGACTCTTGGAACCATTCGTTGGGCTATCACAAAGATGAGAGCATCCTGCCAAAACTAGCACACACGACAGCACCAGACGAGTATCATCTGCTTTCATTTACGTTCGTTGAATGAGATTTTTTCAGCCAATTTGCGTTTTCAGGTACCTTTTTAGTGATTTTGGTTATCGTTGGCGATTATCGACGATTATCGTATCGTATCGCGCTAAATTTTTGCCAGGAGGTTAGCGTTAGCGCGATACGCTAACGCAGGTCTGACCTTAGCGTATCGTATCGCGCTAACTTTTTTCGTTAGCGTTCCCAACCCTGGTTCGAAGTTATTTACTAGAACTAGGTCCAAATCAAGTGAATTTTCAAAGTGCTCCAAATCAAGATCTTCTTTCAGAAATGGATTCGTCTCGTCAAGACAAACAAAAAATGTCAACACATCTCAAAGGTTTGGATGGGAATGACAACGTTATTGAGCTTCAAAAGTACCAAGAAGGTCATTTCTTGACCATCTTTGCAAGTTTGTAGGTGAATAGCCTTTTTATGTTCCATCCAAACCTATGACATACGTTGACATTTTTTTGTCTTGTCGAGACAAATCCATTTCTGTAAGAAGATCTTGATTTGGACCAATTGGAAAATTCACTCAAACCGCTGAGAAATATAACAAGATTGGATTTCAAGGCGGCACTTGTAACGTCAAGTTGAAAAGATCTCAAGTTAAATTCAATTCCAAAAAGTTTTAGTAAATTTTCAAAATCGTCTGACTTTGATGTCATGAAATGACTGCCTCTTGACAAGTGTACTGTACAAATTGAGGTGATCACCGTCCTTCCAGGTACAGTAAACGCTGTACCTCTAGGTACAGTAAACACCGTGCTTCTAAGTACGGCAAATCCTGTTAATAAATTAACGGAGAACACCCTACATTTTTCGCACAGTGTACCCCCTCCACCCGACTCTGGGGGAATGCCGACAACCGTGCGTGGAGTACAGCCAACGCCATCAGGAGCTGTCAATACTCCCTGACAGGGGCATTTCTGACCAATTACGCGGTTATTACGCGGCTATTACGATAATATTACGTGTATTACGTTATTATTATTACCGATATTACGCGACTATTTCGGTTATTACGCCGTCATTACGGCTATTACGTTGTTATTACAGAGCAGGTGACCCGACTATTCCGCGAGTTGCTACCCCCTCGCGATCCGGGTCTGAATCTGAATGCAGAGCCCGGCAACGCGCGCGACCGACCGGCCGGGGGATTGAATGTGAATGTGTGGGCAAATAAAGGCGAAATGAATGATACGCTGCAACGGATGCCAATCTCAATAAACCTATCCCGCCGTGGCGGGGCGGGGCGGGGCGGGGCGCGGCGGGGCGTGGCGCCGGGCACCCACTCTTGTTACAAGGTGTTACCGTGTGTGACAGTAACGAGCTTGCTCCGCACACGCCGCTCTGCTCTGCGGCCTTCGCCTGATCTGCTTTCGGAGACAGAGTGCCCCCTTTTTCCTTCTTCTTCTTGTTGTTGTTGTTGTTGTTGTTGTTGTCGTCGTCGTCGTCGCTGCAGCTTCAATGTGCCATACGGCGCAGAGGGAGGCGCGCGACGGCGTGGCCACGCCCTCCTCGCGACGCTTTTAATCTTTATCGCCGCCCCGCCGTGGTGGTGCGTGGTGCAGCACTGCCGAGCACCGCGTTATTGATGGGACGAGTGTGTGGCACTTTCCCTTCTTCGTTATCGGCGTGTCCTTAATTTTACGAGGGCGGCGCGGCACTGCATGGCCTGCACGGCCTGTATGCATGGCCGCGCCGGGACTGGCCTGCTGGACCGGCCGGGACCGGCAGATTGTTTTTGACCAGCAGTGCAGCAGACTGATTCCAGAGAGTCGTTTTCGTCGCTCTGTCTCTCTCGCACTCATGGGGCGTCTCGTATTGGTGCGAGAGAGACAGAACGACGGAAACGACTCTCGGCATCGGGGTCCGCAGTGCGGCAGCCGAAGACGGCAGCGAAGACCGTCCCGGGCCGCGCGCCGCTTGTTTGCCGAGACGCGCTGCATGGCCGCGCCGCCGCGCCGCCGCGCCGGGCG
Source organism: Thrips palmi (assembly GCF_012932325.1). Lineage (NCBI taxonomy): Eukaryota > Metazoa > Arthropoda > Insecta > Thysanoptera > Thripidae > Thrips > Thrips palmi. The sequence continues at coordinate 1,137,318 of NW_023144635.1, forward strand.
TGAAGGCGACGGAGCGCGGCCCGATGCGGGGCGGGGCGGGGCGGGGCGGGGCGGGGCGGGGCGGCGCGGGGTGGGCGCGGGGGCAGAGGTGCTAACTTTTAATGACGCCGCGCTGCGCGCATCGTCGCCGGGCCGAATCTACAAAGTTGCAGCGGTTGTGTCGCCTCGCCCGGAGTGGCCCCGCCCCGCCCCGCCCCGCCCCGCCCCGCCCCGCCCCACTCCGATAGCGCCCTAGTCGCTGCGATGCAGTGCACATGTGGTGCACCCACGCGCACTCTCACTCCGCTGCTAGCTTCAATTTGTCTGGACGTACTTTTATTATTCAAGTAGAAAAAAGCACAAAAAAGAACAAAAAAAAAAGACAGGGACGAAAACAACCATCCTGCTCCGTGTGTGGTGCTGATTCTGATTACCCCCAATCCTGTTAGCGTTTCGTGGCGTGCGTTCGTGCATGGCGGGTACGCTGTGTGTGTGCGCGCGTGTTCGTGTGTGCGTGTGTGCGTGCTTGTGTGCGCGCGTGTGTGTGTGTGTGTGTGTGACAGGGTCCTTGGCAGGGGCATGCTGCATCCTCGGCGAGCCGCACTGCAAACAAGGAGAGCGCGCCGAGACATTTATTGAGGTTTGCCTACTGGGCTGTGAGCAGCCCTTCGCCGACACACACACACACACACACACACACACACACACACACACACACACACACTCACACACGAAACAGCGTGTCGGCGGGAGTTTTGTATTAGACACAAGTAATGAACAAGCCAAAAAAAGAGGGAGGGGGGCAAGGGCTGCCGTGCGTGTTTTATGCCCGTGTAGTATGGCTTTTGGGAGCCGCACAGCCGCACCCGGCGGGCCTTGCGCTGCCGGCCCGCCCCGGGGGAGGCCAAGGAGTGCATGTCGGGCCTAAGGGCCTCAGGGCCGTGAAGGCCTTCGGCGGGGCCTCGGAGGGACCTCTCGGAGGGAGCCTCTCGGAGGGAGCCTCTCGAAGGGAGCCTCTCGAAGGGACCTCTCGGAGGGACCTCTCAGAGGGAGCCTCTCGAAGGGAGCCTCTCGAAGGGAGCCTCTCGTAGGGAGCCTCTCGGAGGGAGCCTCTCGGAGGGAGCCTCTCGACGGGAGCCTCTCGAAGGGACCTCTCGAAGGGACCTCTCGGAGGGAGCCTCTCGAAGGGAGCCTCTCGAAGGGAGCCTCTCGAAGGGAGCCTCTCGGAGGGAGCCTCTCGGAGGGAGCCTCTCGAAGGGAGCCTCTCGAAGGGACCTCTCGAAGGGACCTCTCGGAGGGAGCCTCTCGAAGGGAGCCTCTCGAAGGGAGCCTCTCGAAGGGACCTCTCGGAGGGACCTCTCGGAGGGAGCCTCTCGAAGGGAGCCTCTCGAAGGGAGCCTCTCGAAGGGAGCCTCTCGAAGGGAGCCTCTCGAAGGCAGCCTCTCGAAGGCAGCCTCTCGAAGGGACAGCTGGACGGAGGCGTCTTGGTGAAATAGCTTCGGCCAAGGACAATGCGTGCCAGCCAAGGCCAGCGGGCTGTCGATTTGCTGGGACTTTTCGCGCGACGTATCCTTCTCTCTCTCTCTCTCTCTCTCTCTCTCTCTCTCTCTCTCTCTCTCTCTCTCTCTCTCTCTCTCTCTCTCTCTCTCGCTCTCTCTCTCTCTTCTCTCTCTCTCTCTCTCTCTCTCTCTCTCTCTCTCTCTCTCTCTCTCTCTCTCTCTCTCTCTCTCACGTTTGCATCCTTATTTACGTCGCGCCCACTCTCTGTACCGGGGCCCGTCCACGCACCGAAACACATTCACCAAGTTTAAGGCGAACAAGGGTATCGACATTCGATTTCTTCCAATGGCCCAGAGCGGTTATGCAAATGAAAAGAGTATGTAACGCCGACATACGCGCTCGCGTTTGTGTGAGTGTGTGTTGTTCTGGCCAGTGTCCACAGGACATCCGGTGCGTTACGGCGCTGGCCAAGACAATCTCGACATTTATACCACTGTAAAAAGGAGGGGGAAAAGGAAAGAGGGAAAGAAAGCAAAAGGCGAACTTGACAACGCGGTGCAATAAGATGCGATTGTTTGTTTGAAGGAAACGGCCGCGCCGCGCAGCGCCGCGCCTCCCGCCCGGTCCTTTTTAAACATTCAAGCGATGGACTAATGAAAAATCCAAGTGAAAAAACAACAGCAAAAGCAAACAAAAAGCAAACGGGGCGGCGCTGCCGCCGCAGATTTTACGGCGGCGCGGCGAGACGCCTCGCTGCGCGTCGCGCGTCGCTCGTGACCTGGAAATTGGAAAACTGAGACCGAGGCGTGCCGGCCGCTTGGCTGCAGACTCATTCGGAGAGCCGTTCCGGTCGCTCTGTCTCCCTCGCACTCATGGGGCGTCACGCCCAGGTGCAAGAGAGACAGACTCGGAATCAGTGTCGGCCGCTTGTCGTCCGGCGAGCGGCACAGCGGTGACCGCGGCGACAGATGGCCGCCCGGTTTGCATAATGTCTTATTCGCAGTGTCTTCATGACGCGTCCCTTCTCGGAATGCGTGATTTGTGGCGGCCCGAGTCGCTCCTCCAGACGGACAACGTGATGAACGTGTAAGGACCCTTCCTTTTTGTCGGTCCGCCACTCGGTCCGCCAGCACACTGCAGGACACCGAGGGGGACCGAGAGCGGACACCTGGCGGCAGTGTTCTTGTTGGCGTCCTGGTCGTTCTGGTCGTCCTGGTCCTGGTCCTGGTCGTCCCGGTCCTGGTCGTCGTGGTCCTGGTCGTCGTGGTCCTGGTCGTCGTGGTCCTGGTCGTCGTGGTCCTGGTCGTCGTGGTCCTGGTCGTCGTGGTCCTGGTCGTCGTGGTCCTGGTCGTCGTGGTCCTGGTCGTCGTGGTCCTGGTCGTCGTGGTCCTGGTCGTCGTGGTCCTGGTCGTCGTGGTCCTGGTCGTCGTGGTCCTGGTCGTCGTGGTCCTGGTCGTCGTGGTCCTGGTCGTCGTGGTCCTGGTCGTCGTGGTCCTGGTCGTCGTGGTCCTGGTCGTCGTGGTCCTGGTCGTCGTGGTCCTGGTCGTCGTGGTCCTGGTCGTCCTGGTCGTCCTGCTCCACATCCTCGTCGCCCTCCTCCTTGCCCCGTCAGCGAGTCCAGCGCAGTCCGCCGGTGCCGCACAGCGGCGTTACTCTGACTCGCACCGACGACGCCAACGGCCCGACGGGCGACAGTAAAAATCGACTACAAAAGGCCTCCTTACCAAAAAAGAAGCACAAAAAGAGGCACAAATAAAACGAGAACATGATAAAGGAAAGGAGTGTTCGGGGTTGGCGCTGGGCGTGCCTCGTGGCTGTCACCCCCGGAGAGGTAGGCCCCACCGGGGCCCCACCAGGGCCCCACGAGGGGCGTTCCGGATGTGTCCGCCCGACCACGCCCCTTGTGTGAGCGGTGTACTCAGGTATCACACGGTTCTTGGCGCGGCGCGGCTCGGCACGGCGCGGCGTCCCGCGGCGCACCGACGCGTCCATGAGTCGTGTCCGGCGACACCACGCGGGCGGGGCGGGGGGGGGCGGGGCGGGGCGGGGCGGGGCGGGGCGGGGCGCTGTCGCACCGCGCGTCCTGTAATGATGCTTCATGAGGATTCGGGCGAACAGCATTTTCTTTTCTTTCACTCGCACGCCACGCTGTCTGGGTGCACAGCGTCATCGGCGGCCGTCCTGGTCCTGTCCTTTGTCACACAGAACCGTATTGATCTTTCTGAATACCTCTCTTGAATTTAATTTAATTTTTCATATAAAAGTCGTGTTTTTTATTTTCTTGTGTGTTGCATGCCACCCACCGGCTCCTCTCCTACAGCCGCCTACAGCGCGCCGGCAGTAGAGTGCTTGCCCGTACTCCGCCCGCCCACCCTTCTACTCCATAAAATCGAATCGAAATATTTCCAAATCATGTTGCGCGCTATCGCTGCGCGCGCCGCTGCATCTATTGCTGCATTGTGTGTGTCCTGGGCTTTGTCCCCACGGCCTGGCCGCCCAGGCCGCCCCCCGCCGGGCCTCTCGGGCCCCAGTCTGACGGGGAGCGTGGGCGTCGCTCTCACGGCAATGAGGCACTGCTTGCGGTGGCTCGGCCCGCCCGTTCTGTCGCTCTGTCTCTCTCGCACTCGCACGGGACACCCCAAGAGTGACAGAGACAGAGCGACGAAAACGAAAGGCTCGTCGCAGTCAGTCTGTAGGCCGCCTTGTTCTGGCGCGCTCGTCACAATCAATGACTCGCGATGAGCGTTCTTGTCACGCTGCGTCGCGTCGTCCTCGTCGTCCTGGTCGTCCTCACCGTCCTCGTCGTCCACGCCCTCCTCGCCGTCCTCGCTGCCCTTGGTCGTCCTTGCCGTCCTCACCGTCCTTGTCGTCCTCGCCGTCCTCGCCGTCCTCGTCGCCCTCTCTGTTGTCCTCGTCGTCGTCGTCGACCTCGTCGTCGACCTCGTCGTCGACCTCGTCGTCGACCTCGTCGTCGACCTCGTCGTCGACCTCGTCGTCGACCTCGTCGTCGACCTCGTCGTCGACCTCGTCGTCGACCTCGTCGTCGACCTCGTCGTCGACCTCGTCGTCGACCTCGTCGTCGACCTCGTCGTCGACCTCGTCGTCGACCTCGTCGTCGACCTCGTCGTCGACCTCGTCGTCGACCTCGTCGTCGACCTCGTCGTCGACCTTGTCGTCGTCCTCGTCCTCCTCGTCCTCCTCGTGCTCCTCCCCGGCCTGGCCGGCTCACTACGGGCGACGACGTCGTGGAAGGGATTCGTCCCCTTCCGCCCCGGGCAGTCATGGCCGTCCAAAGGGCCGTCCGAAGGGCCTGGCCCCGGCCGGGCATGGCCATGGCCATGGCGGCCTATGGCAAGGCCTATGGCAAGGCCTATGCCGCCCCGCTCGTCGGCTTATCGCCCTCCAATCACCTCGGCCGCCCAAGCCACCCCACTGGCGAGTCCAGAGGCACAGGGCTAAATACCAACACCCCCGCCCCGGGCGCCGTGCCGCCGTGCCGCTGTGCGAGCCACTTTGCTGTTTTGGCGATGCAGCGCGTTTTCACCTGACCCTCGCCGTCCTTCCCGATCCCGGCCAATCGGACCGCCCCACTGCAAGTGGTACCTGCTCCACGACCTCCTCCCGGCCGCCCCTCCCAGCGCCTCCCACCGCGCCGCGGACACTGCGCCTGCCGCAGGGAGGAGGCCGACTTAGCCTTGGTCGCGGCGTCTGCCTCCAGGACCGCGATGAACCCCAAAATAATAATCAGCCCTTCTAATTCAAGTTTCACGACTCGAAGTTCGGGTCTTCGCTCGCGAGTCTGCGGATCCAAGAACTCGGCCCAACTTCCACCCACCCCGCCTTTTGAACCGAGTACAGGTGAATTCGTTCCCCGGCCCGAACCTGGTCCCCCCCCCCTTTTTTTCGGGGGTAGCTTGTTCTCGATGACGCCGCGCCGCTCCGCCTTCCAAACAAGACGTCACGCGCGTGACCTGCATGCCGGCGCCGCGCACGCGTGGCGCACGCGTGCCTCGCCAGGCCAGCCAGGCCGCGTGGCGCGGCGTGGCCCCGTGGGCCGTAGGCTGTGGCTGATAACAGGTGAGCGGGGAGGCCATGCCCTGCCCGCGCGCAGAGTTTCCAACGCATCTTTCTTTTTGAGCGCTGTTTCAATGAATAGCGGCCGCCGCCCCCGGCCTGCTGCTGCTGCTGGTCAGAGAGAGGAGCGCTATAAACACTTGCGGAAGGAATTTTTTAATTAGATCTTCCTCCTGCTGCCTTTCCTGCGCGACCTCCTTCCTGCCTGCCTCGGCCACGGCCTCGGCCTCGGCCGCCTTGATGGGGAGGGAAACGGTCCCTCGATGGGCGAAAAAAAAAATCACAGTGCACTGGGGCACATTTGGCGCCAAAAACAGCCCGGAACTTGTCCCGGAACTGCCAATAGGTCGCTCTCTCCCTTATTCGCAGGTTTCTCTGCCAATAAGAATGGGATGGGCAAAACAAAAGAAGTTTGTGTTTCCAACGGTTTCCCAGTGTCGTTCAAGTGGTGTTTGAGTTGAAAGTACAATAGGTTTAGTTAAACGATGTCGACATACGCTGAACTTGTTGTTATTTTGCTGGTGAGAATGTTGCTTCGCCGTCGTATGCCTTCTCCAGAGCTAGCAAGTGTGCAGCCCCTCATCCGTCTGTTCTTGCCAGTGTCGTGGTGTTTGGAGGTTAGCCGCACCATCCCGGCCCGGCCGGCCACAACTGTATTGAGCATTGGATAACAAACCACTACACAACAGCGGTGAGTAAGCTAGTGCAAACAGTAACGACAGACTCTGAAATTCGCCAAAAGGCTGTGTAGCTCGTGTAAGATTAGGTCTCTTTATAAACTTTTCAAACTGTTTTCATAAATCTTTGCTTGCCGTTTCATAGCTATATTATTGGTTCATGAGGGGACACGTAAAAGTTTATACATGGGACTGATGCTTGCTTTTGTGCTTGCGTAGGCTCCAGAGTCTGTGTGGGTTTAAGATTCTGGTGTTGTTTCTAGAGCCGCTGTCGGAGGATTTCTAAATTTCTTTTTGAAGTTTTCCGTACTCGTTTTTAAAATTGTTTCTTCAGTAGTCTCTAGAGTTGTTCAATTCATATAGGCATTGATTTTCTAGAGTCTTAATCAGAGCCGTTTCTTCCTAGTGCTGTGTCTAATGTTGTCATTTATTGGTCCGTCGCTACACCGCGCGCGAGAGACTCCGCGCCAACCGAGCGGCCCATGTCGGACTCGGCGCGTGGGGTATAAACGGACTGGGACTGGGTTAGGACCGAACCGGCTCGCGATAATGATGAGAAATTTGCACTGCGGCATGATGGTGTACCACCGGGCCGGGCCGGCCCTACTGGGCCCTACCGGGTCCTACCGGGGCGCTGGCACGGAGGCGCTGGGACTGGACAAGGGTGTCACAGGCCTTTGAGCACACTGAAAGGGACGGACGACGGTCTCGTGGCCCGGGGGAAGTCCCCACTAAAGCCCCCCCTTAAGCCCCGGGCAAAGACTGGCGGCCCGAACTTGGCCAGCTTGGCCTGCTTCGCGCTGGGCTACCGAGCGGTTCGCTCTGTCTCTCTCGCACCCTTACGGAGAGCGCCGTGAGTGCGACAGAGACGGAGCGACTGGCACAACGAAGGGTGCCTGCGAATCAGGTGCGGACGTCTGAATGTGCGCGGGCAAGGCAGTGACAACACAACAACGACCCAGTGCGAGGTGCGCGTCAAACGTGAGCGGGCGCTATTCATTGCGTTCGGGAATAAAAAAATATTATTTTAAAAACAATTTTATTTTATGCTTGGCAGGTGGACACCTCAAGTTTTTGTTTTGCTTCTGCTTTTTCTTGGCTGCCGCTATGCGTGGTACTTGTCGGTTGAATCGAACGCAGTCCTGCCGCCTGTTTTGGCGAATATCTGGTCGTGGCGGGGTTCCGTCCGGCGGGGGGCGGTGGGGGCAGCGGGGGGCGGCGCGGCGGGGGCGGCAGGCTCGTTACCGACAGGCGACGCCGCGCCCCGTCACGTCGTCTGCTGCTGGTGATTGACATGCAGTGCTAGGCCGTGGCCGCCACGGCCACGCTGCTGCTGGCAGTCGCAAATGATGCGGCCCTGGCGGCCCTAGCCGATCGCTCTGTTCAATGAGGGCCGAACATAATTTACTGGTGCTCCTCCCCCAAGTCCTCCCTGGCACTCTGCGGTGGCGACCAGTTTTTGAGCGGTCTTTAAAAAAAATTCGCGGCTGCACTGCGACTGCGTACTAACGTTTGATAGCCACCACTTTCAGTTCAGACGCGCTACGCTAAATGTTTTTAAAATTTCTCTTTGATTTAAAAAAAAATTTTTTTTTTTGGTTGGGTGCACTTCTGCTGTGAAACATTTTCCCGCCGTAATCTTGTCGGCTAATTCAAGCTGCGCTGGTTGATCCCTGGCGTGGCGCACGGGGGGCCGGGCTTTTGGTGGGTTTGGCCGTGTGGGGCAACATCATCCCCCGGCCGACCCGGCCACCCCGGCCACCCCGGCCGGGCCGAGGCGGAGGCAGCCTCTGAGGCTGGAAGGCGAAGGCTGCCGCCCTGGAATCTCATGTCACTCGGTCACGTACCTCATATCAGGCTCGGCTTCCCTGTCTGCACGCGTGTCTCAGCGTGGCGTGGCGTGGCGTGGCACGGCGCAGCACAGCGTGGCGTGGCGTGGCGCGGCCCGTGCCGCCCCGGCCGTCACGCGTGCAGATTTCAGCCTGTCTGATTCCCCAGCCACACGCGCAACCCCTGCAGGCATTCCGGGATGAACCCACGCCGGGAACGGCGTGCCCCGCAGTCCCTTTCTCATCCCGGCCTGCTACAACTAACCCAAAAAAAAAAAAAAATGCCCAAAAATGTATAATCTTTGGCACCAGCGGAGCACCTCTTATACCATTTCCCCCAGGTATACGGAAATTAAAGAGGTATAAAAAACGAACAACATTGAGCAGGATAAAGTGATTATGCTGAAGCACTCTTTCGTTTCCCTTCCCTTTTCTGCCTCTAACGACCTAACCCGATTAGTGTCTCTGCCCCAAACTTTGACTCACAAAGACCGCAGGGGGCCTGCCCTATTGTCCACTGTGGTTTCCAATCAAAGTCCATAATTGGTGAAACACCCGGGGTTCTCGTTCTTTTTGTCCGTCGCCTTTCTTTTGTCTTTGTCTCAAGACGAGCGACAGTATAACTTGGCGCTGGAGGGGCTGGGGGCGTTGGTATGCGGTGGGGAGGCGGGTGGGGAAAGGGGGGGGGGCGGGGGCGGTTCGGCATAGTTGCAACTGCTTACACTTTGGCGCCGCATTCAAGCAAAGTTGCGACGGATTGAAACCGGCTCAACTCGTCCCGTAAATCAGAGCGATTTTCGGTCGGGGCGAACAAACCGCCTCAAAATGAATGCCCGGCCCGCTCCAGTTTGTCACCGCCCGTTTTCCCTCGGCGTGCCAAAAGGGTCAAAAGGAACTAAACGCCGCCTAAGTGGGCCGATTTAGTGCGTCTGTTTAGAGGGACTCGGGCGAATTTCGGCGACGCATTTCGGAAACGTTTCCTCCCCGGCCGCGCCACTCCAGAGATTGAACGTGGATTGGCACGCTTCCATACGCTGCGCCGCGCTACGCACAGCTAAGCAGCAGACTGATTCCGAGAGTCGTTTTTCGTCGCTCTGTCTCTCTCGCACTCACGGGGCGTCCCGTGTAGGCGCGTGAGAGACAGAGTGACCGACTCTCGGAATCGGTCTGCAGGGTTGCCAACTCGGTTAGCGAAATGCGGCGCCGCCGCAGGCCTTCCCTTCTTTCTCCCTCTCCCCCTTTTCTCCCGCGCAGGGGACGCAAACAAGTAGAAATTTTTCATCCGCGGATCGCGTAGACGTGCGAGGCCTGCTGCTGGCGGGGCGGGGCGGGCCGGGGCGGGGCGGCGAGGCTCGTTGATAGGCGGGCATTATTCTTTGCGTCGCCAACTATTGTCCAGCTGTTGTTTCCAACTGAAATGCCGCGCGAGCGTTCTATCGTCGTAACTTTCTGCACCGGACAATCGCGGTTTCGGTGGCGTAAGCCCTCATTCGCCATCTCTCTCTCTCTCTCTCTCTCTCTCTCTCTCTCTCTCTCTCTCTCTCTCTCTCTCTCTCTCTCTCTCTGTGTGTGTGTGTGTGTGTGTGTGTGTGTGTGTGCGGACATGTTTTGTGGCACCAGTCATTCCGCGCTGGCGGCCATTCGCGGAACCCGTCCGCTATAATTCGAGGACGGGTTGCCCCCCATGAAATCTATCGCGTTTGATTGTGGCGACGCTGCCGGCAGCGCTTGCGGCTCGGACAGGGGCCTCGTCGTGGTGCCGGGGGATGGGGTCCGGGGGCCGTGGAGAGTCGCTCCGCACAGTGGGCCAGAAGACCGGTGGAGGCGGGCAAAACTCTATATACGTTTTGAGCTCCAGAGTCGCTACACAGGCCTCGAACCGAACGTGTGACCCCACCAATGGATTCCTCGTTCGGAAAGCAATCCACTGGTGGGGTCACACGTTCGGTTCGAGTCCCATTAAGCGACTCTGGAGCTCATAACGCGTCTAGAGTTTTGTCCACCTCCACCGGTCTTCTGGCCCACTGTGCTCCGCCGCGAATCTGGATGGGCGAGTCCGGCGAGCTGGAAAAAGAACTGTGGCGATGGAATAGAGATGTCGCTGGCTGCAGCCAGCAGCAGCACCGGCTGTGCGCCTCCCCTGTGCTGGCGCCGCGCCGTCTCCGCCGTCTCGGACAACTTGGTGGAGGGGGAGGGTTTCTCGTCCGTGGCCGTCGTTGCAGATAGCGATCCCCCCCCCCCCCCCCCACCGCTCAGCGCCTCCAAAAGTCTGAATTCCTTTTATCAAAGAATCTTCGGAGCGGAGCAAGCCTTGAAGGCGCCTCTGATACCACCCAACCGCCCCCCGCGTCGCCGGCCGCGTCGCCGCGCGTCGCCCTGCCCGACGCCCAGCGTCCGCCCCCCCCCCCCCACTCCGCTTTCAAATCTCAGGGAATTAAGTTAGGGCGGCCCGCGCCCCGGGAAGTGCCGGCAGCCCCCCCCCCCCCTTTCCCCCGACCACCCCGCCTGCCTCGCGGCACGCGCAACGCGGACACGGGCACCAGCGGCGGCACAGCACTACATTTATGCAAGTCTGGAACTTTCCGCGCCGAAAAAAGGAGCGAAAGCTCTTTCGCGATATAAAGTTTGGCGGGCGTTTTTTTTTTATTTTTATTCACTTTGTTCCCCGGCGGAGCGTTATCGGGGAAAGACACCAGTCGCAGTACTACGAGGGAAGTTTCGGGGGGACGGGCGGGGGACGGCAGAAAGCTCTTGAAAGACGGCTCGGAATCCGTGTCCAGGACTGCATCGCCTGCATCGGGATGCATGCTGCACTCTGACAAGCGGAAAGGAAGGGACCTCCTCTTCCTGACTTTCGGACCTCATTTCGGAAACAAATTAATCCTCATCCAAAGACGTCGGACCGCCGTTACCGCCGCTGAGGGTGTGGCGGGGCGGGGCGGGGTCGCTGCGGTCTGAGATGTAATTAACGCTCGGGATGCGGGCTCGCGCCGGGCTTTCGGGCTAGGGGGGCTAAAGCCGCGGCGGGGCGGGGCGGGGCGGGGCGGGGCGCGGCGCGGCGGGTGGCGGTCTTGGAAATGGTTCGGTCCGGTACTACTTGCCGTTGCCGCGCGGGCTGCGCGTTCCGAAATGTGTCCAACTAACTATTCGGGGCGGGCCGGCCCGGGCCAACCGCACTGGGGCCGCAGTGCAGCATCCTCCGCTGCTGGCGGTGGTGGCCGAGCGGACCGCGCCGCTTAGCCGCCTGCGAGGACGCCGTCGACGCTGTCATCCCCCGCAGTAAATAAAGACGGAGCCAATCCCCGCGGCTGTCAGTGACGGCAGTAAAGGCTCGCGGGAAAGCGGCGGGACCTCTCACCTCCACGACGACGACGACGAGCGCGACGCCGTCACCAACACCTCGACCGGCAACTGGCCGGCCTGCTGCAGGACGGGATGGCTTATTCGGGACAGCGCCCCGTCGCTCTGTCTCTCTCGCACTCATGAGGCGTTCCGTTGGGGTGCGAGAGAGACAGAGCGACGGGGCGTTGCGCTGTCCGGATTGAGTCCTGGACGCGCGCGTGACTCCGATCGCGCCGCGATTACGATCGGTAGCAATCGGCCGGCCGACGCACCTGCCCGAGTGCCCCGGAATGCCTGGGGGTGCCTCGTCGCGCCGCTCCCACGCTCATGACGGTATTTGACTTCTTGAGAGAGGCGGCCGGCGCGGCAGCCGGACGGTGGACCTGCAGACTCATTCCGAGAGTCGTTTTCGTTTTCGTCGCTCTGTCTCTCTCGCACTCGTGGGGCGTTCCGTGTAGGTGCGAGAGAGAGCGACGAAAACTGACTGCAGTGCTCGCCGCTGCACCGCTTGTTACTTCGCTTGCCGCGCTCGCCCCGCGCGGCAAAAGGACAGAAAGAACACGCTGTGCCATTTCGGGCTGTGACAGAATGTTCCCGCGAGTCCACTTGGCCGTGATCTACCGGCTCGGTACCCTCGCCGCGCCGCGCCTCGCCACGCCGCCCAGCTGGACGCTGCCGGGCCGCTCCCATACGGCTGCCCGGCCAAAAACTTGACCCCGCCCGCGCGGTGCAAAGTTTTTGAATTGGGGTGAAAATGAGCGGCGTGAATCAAACGTGTCACCGAGCTTAGGGAGGTCGAGAACCCCGGGGCTTCGGTCCCCGGCCCGGCTGCCCGGCGCGCTTCCAGTCCCCCTCGAGGGGGAAATCACTCTTAAAAACTGTGACCCGACTACTCCCTATTACGTTCTATTACGCTATTACAGAAGGCTTATTACGCTCAAAAATTCCAGATTTAGGCTAAAATCGGACCCTAAATAGGGGAAATTTTAAGAAATTTGGCTATTACGCTATTACTATTACGCGTAATACTAGGAATCGGTGACCCGACTATTACGCGAGTGATTTCCCCCTCGGTCCCCCTCAAACAGGCATCCTTTCGGCCGGGTGACAGTGGCACTGCCTGGCGGTGGTGGCTCCGCTCCTTCGCTGCTCTGCACAGTGGGCTAGATGAGCGGTGGAGGCGGTCGAAATCCCGGACGAGCTTTGAGCTCCTGAGTCACTAAATGGGACTCGAATCGAGCGTGTGACCCCACCAACGGATTGCTCTCCGAACGAGGAATCCATTGGTGGGGACACACATTCGGTTCTAGTCCTGTTGAGCGATTCTGGAGCTCAAAACGCGTCCGGGATATTGAACGCCTGCACCGCTCTTCTGGCCCACTGTGCTCCGCTCGCTAGCGCGTTGGCGTAGGGTTCGGTTCCCGCGCCCCTTCGTTTTATCGCCGCCACCCATCAATTCAAATTTGGTGATTCCATCTTTTTCTGCCCCCCTTTTTTCATGAAGTTTGTGTGGTTATATTCCCGACGTAGTGTCGTTCTCCGACACAATTTGTGGTCCATAAAGAGTCCGGCGGGTCATCCCATCCCCCCCCCCCCCCCCCGACGCCACCCCGGCGTCGTCCGCCACACCGTGCACGGCATGCCGTGCGTTCGGCCCGCCGGGCCCTCCCCGCCCGCCTCGTGTGTTAACCCTGGTTATACAGCCCTTTTGTCATGTTTGGGCCGCCAGACTCGGAGTGCACTTGTCCGCCATTGTGTCCGACAGGCCGGCCTCGACTCGCCTGGCCGCCCTGGCCGTCAGCCCCCGGACTCGGCCCCGGGGCCTCGCACAACGCGGTGGCCGAGGGGGTACTACACTCTAAATGTAGGGTGTCCACAAACTGGGCGCCTTTGTCGCCAGCCCCACTTTTTAGGGTGCCAAATGTCGCCCAGTTTCTGGGCACCTTTGTCGCCTAGTCTCGGGGTGGACAAACCATTAAGGAACCTGCCTTCACCCATGGCTCAGCAGCGACTAAGGTGCCAAAGGTGCCCAGAATGTGGGCACCTTAGTCGCCCAGGAACTAGACACCTGTGCATGCTCTACCATGGGAGATGGCCGGTTACTGCATGGTTAGTCCACCCCAAGACTGGGCGACAAAGGTATCCAGAAACTGGGCGACATTTGGAACTCTAAAAAGTGGGGCAGGCGACGAAGGCGCCCAGTTTCTGGGCACCCCATATTTAGAGTGTTCTCAAAGTATTCTGGGTAGTACCCGCCCGGGTATTCTAACATCCACTTTCGTACCAAATTCGCGAGACTGGTGCTCCCAAACTATACCTGTGGTGAAAACATTGCCCAGGCGGGGCATGGAAGAGCAGGTCCTCCTGAGCGAGTTGGCCTGGGGCCTGCCCCAGGGCCTGCCGCACCTGGGGCGCGTAGTGCAGTGTCCTACACTGGTACCGTCCTAATGAGAAGCCTCCTCGACACCTGTTGTACCCACCCAGTCTGAGGCCCTCAGGCCGTGCGACCCTCTCCACGAGAGGGAGAGAGAGAGAGAGAGAGAGAGAGAGAGAGAGAGAGAGAGAGAGAGAGAGAGAGAGAGAGAGAGAGAGAGAGAGAGAGAGAGAGAGAGAGATCGAGATCGCCTCATTGTGGCGCCCTTGCTCATGGACCACCGCATTGAATAATGGAGGCGGGCACACACACGCGCATTTACCGGAGGCGAGAGAAGTGGTACAAAAGTTAGTTTGACTTACTAACAAACCACCACCGCGCGGCTCCACGGATAAAATATGAAGCGGTCCCCCTCGCCGCGTGGCCGCGTCCAGGCGCAGCGCCGCGCAGCGCCGCGCAGCGCGCAGCCCGACCTGATGGTCGCCCCGACGGCCCGGGCCCTGCAGGGCCCTGTGGGTGGGACGACCGGTGTGGGACGCGACTGCGGCTCCGAGGAGAATGGACTAAGCTCATTTTATCGGCTAGTAGTGGTGCCTGGGCCGTGCCTGGGCCGTGCCTGGGCCGTGCCTGGGCCGTGCCTGGGCCGTGCCTGGGCCGTGCCTGGGCCGTGCCTGGGCCGTGCCTGGGCCGTGCCTGGGCCGTGCCTGGGCCGCGGCTGGGCCGCCATCGCTCGGGCGGGGTATGTCGCGATGCATGCCTTGTCGTAAAAACGGATCGACGCTCGGGGAGCTCTACGATTTGCCCAAAGATATCTTTATTGCGAGTAGGAGGCACGGCCCGCGCGTGCGGTTCCACGTTCCAGGCTCCGCGTCGTGGACAGTCCGTGCTGCTCAACCTTAGCCCACGGCGGCTGCACGCGGCGCTAGTTCGCGGTGTAACGGCTTCAGTTTGGAGAAGCCGACTTTATCTCATTTTAATTGCCTCCACCGACAAAAAAAATACAGCAAGGAAAGTTACAGTTTCGCGGAGTCAACTCTTTTGGATCAACTTTCCCTGGTCGCGAGCCACTTGTAGAAATGAAATCGCCGGGTTGATCGCCCTGCAGGTGCTCTGCGGGGCGGGGCGGGGCGGGGAGGGGAGGGGAGGGGAGGGGAGGAGACGCGTCTTTATAGAATTATAAGGCCCCGAAGATTGGCGCGCTCGCGAGACACGAAAATTACTTTGGCTCCTCAATGGAGTTGGGGTGAAAGGGAAATGCGGAGGGCGGAGGGCGACGCGCGCCGAGGACGCCGAGGACGCCGAGGACGCCGAGGTCGCCGAGGAAGGGGTGTCGCCGGAAGGAGAAGTTTGTCATTTTTAATGAGGCCCTCGGCTGCGGGGCCGGGCCTTACTGTCTCTCTCGCACTCGTGGGGCGTCCCGTGTGGTGCGAGAGAGACGGAGCGAGACTCTCGGAATCAGCCCGCCGGACGGGCGGGCACTAAGCTCTGGCGGGGCGGCGGTCGTCGGGGACCTTCGCGCCGGCTTCGCGCCGCCACCAAGGAGTGTCGGGGGCAGGCGGCTAATTGCACGCCGAGTCGCTCGAGTCGCAGACAAGCCGATCGGGGATCGACCGCCTAACCGGCCAGGACGCCGTCGTCGCAATCTGATGGCGTGGCGGCGAACAACGCCGTGGGTACAACGCCCCGGCCGCCGAGCCGCTCCCCACCAGCGGCCGGTGTCCGGGACTGTAACCGGGACGGCACTCTGGACGGCACTCGCCTCGCCTGCCCACGGCTCGCCGCGGGGCGCACTATTTGAGAATGGTTAATAAGAAAAGGAATTCGACACGTCGTTAAATAGCGCGCCGGCCGACGGCTGCAGACTGATTCCGAGAGTCGTTTTCGTCGCCCTGTCTCTCTCGCACTCGTGGGGCGTGCCGTCAAGGTGAGTGAGAGACAGAACGACGAAGGCGACTCTCGGAATGAGTCTGCTCTGTGAGGGTCGGCACGTCCACCTGAGAGGGCCTTGCCTGCCGCACCGCGCCGTCCCGGCCGTCCGACTTGGCGAGGGGCGCGGCCGGCGGCGAGGTCCACTACCGCCGGGTAACGTCCCGGGGCATCAGGCCGATTTACATTGGACGTGTGCCGGGAATCTCCAAGTTGATGCTATTGCGCCGTTGCGTCTCCGCCGCCGGACTGGCCGGTCCCCCGGCGGCGTCCCCGGCGGGGGTCGGCGCGGACGGGGGTATTGTTGTGGAGCGGGCAGCGCGCGGGCCTCCTCGCCCCGGGACACCGGCACGGCACGCCGGGGAACTTGTAAGAGTCAATACCCGAACTAGGACACGGCGCGATGGCCGGTACGCGCCACGATCCACGTCCTCGAGGTGGCTGGTACAAAGTGCCCCCCCCCCCCACGCGTGGCGCGTGGCACGCCTCGGCAAGGAGCCGCCGCCGCCGCCGGCTCGTGTGCCGATTGGCTGCCTCTGCCTGGAGTCGCCTGGAGGCTTGCCTGGAGGGGACGCGATGATGATAGTGTTTTCCACCGTTTAGCCCCGAGGGCAATTCATTCTCCTCGGCCTGATATTAAAGGCGGCGGTGATAAGAAGCGGGGCCCGGCAGCACACTGAAAAACCAAACGTGGTCTAGACCGCACCAACTGGTGTGGTCAAATGGATGCCATTTTGACCACACCAGTTGGTGTGGTCTAGACCACGTTTGGTGCGTTTGGTGTGGTCTAGACCACACCAAACGTGGCCAAACGTGGTCTAGACCGCACCATACGTGGCCAAACGTGGTCTAGACCACACCAACTGGTGTGGTCAACATGGCATCCATCTGACCACACCAGTGGTGCGGTCTGGACCACGTTTGGTTTTTCAGTGCAGGCCGAGCCGAAAGCCGAGCCGAAAGCCGAGCCGAAAGCCGAGCCGAAAGCCGAGCCGAAAGCCGAGCTGAAAGCCGAGCCGAAAAGCGCGCTCGTCCTCATAATTACCGTGTGTGGCCGGATTGAAATAGAGTCCTGCATTTAGACGGCGGCATTAAGTGCGAACTGGCAGAACGCCCCCGCCGCGCCCCGCGCCCCGCCGCGCCCCGCGCCCCGCCCCGCCCCGCCACCGCGCGACACCTCGACGCCGAGCTCCCCTCACTGTAACGACTCCTCCGACGAGACCCTCCCCAGCCAGCCCGGCCAGGCCAGCCTCTCGGAGCGCCCTTCCCATTCTGTGCGCCATTCTCTAACTTTGCACTCGGTCCCTTTGTATTAAATAATGAATAGCTTGTAAAACTCGAGCTTCCATATTAACGGTTTGATTAACTGGAGACTCTATCGTTTCCGTGTTCAGCGACGCGTTACTTTACGATGAGTCTCCGCCAAGTCGAATAAAAAGCCTCCCCCTCCCCTGGCAACTTTGCGGCGCGCGACGTTTACGGTGGGAAACGTGAGAGGGGCGGTGGAGGGGGGCGCGGCTAGGCCGGGAGGCAGAAGGCGGCGCTGCCGGCAGGGCAAAGTGGCTGTTTCGGGACTGGATTCTCCAGCGAAACCGCATCCAAGCGGCGAGGCGCGACGCGACAAGTCGGCACTACTACACTGTGCGAATGAATATACCGCGCTACACGATAAATCACGGGGACTCCGCGCCTTTTGCGGACCGCCGGGAGTTGAACCCGAGCCAGCGGCAAGAGCGGGGCGAAGCGCGAAGCCGGGTGTGGACAGGCTAACCACTCGGAGTGGCACGGAGCGGCATCGCACACCAGGGGCGGATCCAGAGACGGCTTTGAGGGTGTGGTAGGGAAAGTTGTCTACTTACAGGGGCAGAGGGCGACTTTTTGCCTATCTTCGCCGCCTGCCAGCCTCGAACCGCGGGCCCCCTCCCCCGAAAAAATGTAGCGCTTGCGGCGGCATGGACTGCAGCGGAAAACACCGCGTTGCTGTTGGCATGTGGGCCGAGCGGGGCGAGCCGAACCGCCGAGCGGCGCGCCAACTTCGGCTATTAATCCCAACTGTTTGAGCCAAAGGCAGCCATAGGCAGCCAAAAGGCAGCCAGGCGGCCGATGCCGTGCCACAGTGGGCCAGAAACCGTCGGAGGCGGCCAAAATTCTTGACGCGTTTTGAGCTCCCGGGTCACTAAACAGGACTCGAACCGAACGTGTGACCCCACCAATGGATTACTCGTCCGGAGCGCAACCTATTGATGTGGTCACACGGTCGGTTCGAGTCCCATTTTGCGACTCTGGAGCTCAAAACGCGTCTAGAATTTTGGCCGCCTCCGCCGGTTTCTGGTCCACTGTGCGTGCCAGGCCGGCCAGAACTCGGCCGGGCCAACCCGCCGCGCTGTCTTGCTCGCACCTGTTCGGCATGCCCCATGAGTGCGAGAGAGACAGACTCTCAGTGTGGCGCACGCGTGACGGGGCGCACGCGCGGGGCGAGGCGTGCGCGGCTCTGTTGTGGCGCACGCCAGGCGGACGCCGCCACTTAGCTCCGCGCCGCCTCCAAGTCCCCCGCCTCCCTCGCCGACGACGCGGAAAATAGAAAAGAAGTGCGGCGTCCAGGTGGGGAGTCCCGGCCGCCCCGCCCCGCCCCGCCCCGCGGCAGTCCTTTGCGCTACATTCACTTTCGCCTACAAGACCTCCCCCCTCCCGGCCCGGGGGCGGCGGGGCGCGCGGAGCGGCGCGCAGCTACAAGAAAACTAATTGTGTTTCAAATTCTTGCCACTTAGGACAGAAGAAAACTTTGATATGGAGCCACTGGGGAGCACGGCGGGGAGAGAGGGGGCCGGCCGGGCGGCCCCGGCGGCGGGGACGCCGCTTGCGGGAGGGATGGGGGCTGGCAGATTTTCCTTTCTCCTTTTTTCCGCCTTTTTTATTTCTTCCTCTTCAACTTTGGCGAGACGCGCGTATCCTTTGACCCTGCCAGGAAAAGGGTGCGAGTCCCTTTCTGGTGGTTACAGTTCGCCACCACGGCGGTGCTGCTGGTGGTGGTGATGATGGTGATTATGAAGGACGAGCGAGAGAGCGGCTCGTCGCCTCCGGTCCACGCATTCCATGCCGCCCACTCCACTCGGCCCCAGTCGGTCACAGCCGGCCGGCGTGGCGCGGCCGTTCCGAACAGTGGCTCTCGCCGTCTCTCTTGCACCCCCACGGCACGCCCCGCGAGTGCGAGAGAGACGGGCGGGTGTCGAACGCGGCCGGGTACGTGATTCATCTCCCGGCAGACTGATTACGAGAGTTATTTTAATCGCTCTGTATCTCTCGCACTCATGGGTCGTCCCGCATAGGTGCGAGAGAGACAGAGCGACGAAAGCGACTCTCGGAATCGGTCTCCCGGCCGCATAATGCCTCTCTGCTCGTTGTTAGCGCGCGTCTAAAACAAATAGTAATGCTTATTATGATTTGTTAATTTATGGGCTTCCCCCCTCGGCCCGGGGCGCCGCGCGGGCATGTCACTTTTACGGGGTAAGTGAGTGCCTCGACCGCGTCGGCCGCCTTGGCTGGAGGTGGCGCCGACCCCACCGCTACACTGGTGGGACTGAGGCGTACTTTTACGCCTTTCTTCAAGCGTAGTGGTTGGTTGCTGCGTGTGGCTCCTGTCTGCCTCTCTTCCGCCTATCTTCCGCCTATCTGAACGCGCATGGGAGAATTTTCTTCTTTCAGGCCTTAAGCTCACGTCTTCAAGAGTGTACATGGTTGCATGAAGCGGCCAAACTACGCTTCAGTTTTGCCAGTGTACCAGCCTGCGTTGCACGCTCCAGTGTACAGTCACGCATCGCCGTGCCCTGTTCGAACGCATGGCGGCACCGGCGGACTCCTCGTTCGAAGGCCGATCCATTAGCGGCATCGCATTCAATTCGAGCGCGGAGCCCCCAAAAAGGGGATCGGGGTTTTGCAGGACTGGCTGCAGTCACGCTCTGCCTGTGACGATGGACTGCCCTCCGTTGGGCCGATCTGTTCCGCGAGGGCTGTGCATCTGTGTGTCGCGCGCACGCCACTGGGTCAGCCTGTCGCGTCGCCCCTATCGCGCTGTGCCGCCCCGCCCCGCCCCGCCCCGCCCCGCCTCGCCCCGCCCCGCCCCGCCCCGCGTGCAGATTGGCGCCGGCCAGAGAGCGCGCAGCGCGGCCAGCAAGATTACGATGGATTGCGTTGAGACGCGAAAGCCGATTGGGCCGCTTGAATTTATTTAGTGCGTGGGACTGAATGTTTAATTCGCCCCCCCCCCCCCTTCCCCCCGGCCCCGGACAAGGCCGTGGATCAAAAAGCCAGGGCTATCGCGCGCATGGCGCGTCGCGCGGCCTGCGTCACGGCGGCGCTTTCACAGTGGCCTTGACCCGGCGAGGCCATGGCGGCCAAAATGAATTTTCCGATGGTAATAAAACGTTGAAACGAGTTGATGATGGTAATGATTGTGTTGTAACGCGGTGCGTACGGTGTAGGGGACGCGCTGCTACGCGCTGCAGCGCTCGGTTCATTACGGATGTCCTTGTCCCGGCCGGGACTAATTGGGCCCTGATGGATTTCATCGGGCGTGCCGCGGGCGTGCCGCGTGCGTGCCCCATTACCGCGTGACATCTCGCGGCTCTCGATGGCGCGGCCGCGCAGCCCTTTTGGCTTCCAGGAGCGCCGCGATGGTTCGACAGTGGCGGTCCGTGACTATTGGCCGGCAGCGTGCACACTGCGAAAAAAAATTAACAAAGCCGGTACATCAAAGCAACTTGCCAACAAAACAATGTTGGATCCTGATAAATTGTGCCTACACTGAAAATCCAAACGCTATGAGTATAGCGTCAACTGGTGCGATGCAAAAGCATTGCACATGAAGTGCAATGCCTCCCCATTCCCATGCATTAGCATAGGGCATTTTCGGGACACATTGCACGTAAGGTGCAATATGGCTATCGCATAGCACGTATGGTGCGATATCTCAGCTGCATTGCACCATACGTGCTATACTCATAGCGTTTGGAATCTCAGTGTATCTCCTCTTGGTTTTTGTATGGGGACACTCTGTAAAAAGGCATGCGAAAGGAAGGTCCAAAGACCACCTACTCGTTGAGGGAATACGCCCGCCTTGGATTTGACGCAGTGGCTGCTTAATGCCGGCCAGTCGGCTCGCAAGCCACGATTTTCACTCATTAAATCTTTGGCTTGACCGGGTGTTGAACCCGCGAGTCCAGCAACCCCTTTCGGAAAAGTTGGCCGCGGGCTGGGGGGCTGGAGGTGGGTGCGCGGGGCGCGGGGCGCGGTGACGGGCGGCGAGGCGCTGGGAGGAGTCATCGGCTGCCGGCCATCGCTCATCCCGCAAAGGCAAGCGGCAAATCCATAAATTAGAATAAGCGCTCGTAAAGGAGATGCCGGGCCGTGCCGAGCCGCGCCGCGCCGCGCCCGACTGGGCCTCGCAAAGCTTGCACATAATTCAGCAGGGCTGCACCCCGGCAGTCCCAGCAGTCCCGGCACAGCCCGCTACAAAAAGCGGCGCCACCATCCCTCTCCAGCCAGCATCTTGCCAGCTACACGGCCTTCTATTATTTCGCATTCCAGTGACTTTCTTCCTTCCTCTTCCACGGCAGGAACGGCGCTAGGCCTCGGCTGGGCCTCCCTCCCCTTCCCCTCCGTCCCCTTCCCCTCCGTCCCCTTCCCCTCCCCTCCCTCCCCTCCCTCCCCTCCCTCCCCTTCCCGTCCCTCCCCTTCCCCTCCCCTTCCCCTCCCTTCCCTTCCCCTACCTCCCCCGGGCCCGGAACGGCGGGGTTGGCCGCCGAGCGCCGCGCCGGCGACGGCCGTGCGGTGATCCCCGAGTAAATGTCTCGTGTGTGTGTGTGTGTGTGTGTGTGTGCCGTATTTCATTCCTCGGGGTCATACTCCTC
This sequence comes from Thrips palmi, assembly GCF_012932325.1. Taxonomy (NCBI): domain Eukaryota; kingdom Metazoa; phylum Arthropoda; class Insecta; order Thysanoptera; family Thripidae; genus Thrips; species Thrips palmi. Next base: position 1,158,925 of record NW_023144635.1, read on the forward strand.
ATCACCGCGCCGTAATGAGGTAATGAGACCGTGCCCGACACTCGAAATATACGAGCATTGCGCCCGTCGAGGAGCGAAGATGCCGAAGACGCGCCGCACGGCTTCGGCGCTTCGGTTCTGGGAACGTTTCCGTCGTCGGCAGTGTGTCGCCAGCGAGTCGCCAGCGCCACCCTCTCGCAGTCTCCCCTACCGCACAGTGGGCCAGAAGACCGGTGGAGGCGGCCAAAACTCTAGACGCGTTTTGAGCTCCAGAGACTCGAACCGAACGTGTGACCCCACCAATCGATTGCTCTTCGAACGAGGTATCCGTTGGTGGGGTCACTCGTTCGGTTCGAGTCCCATTTAGCGACTCTGGAGCTCAAAACGCGTGTAGAGTTTTGGCCGTCTCCACTGGTCTTCTGGCCCACTGTGTGCCGCTGCGGGCACCCTGAAGGCAATTGCCCCCGACGGCCTGCTCGGTGACACCCTTGGTGACGTTCTCGCCGCGGGTCTCGGGCTGCCGCCTCTGGAAGCATCAGCCTGGACTGGTGTCTCCGCCCCCTTTACCGCCACGGCCGCCTGACCGACTTGTTCGGCTCGCGCGGTCACCGAGGCCAGGGCTGTCTTCGAGTGGCAGGGAGAGGGACGATGGAAGGTGCGGGAAACAAAAAAAAAAAAAAAAACAAAAACAAAAAACAAAGCGGGGGAGAAAAACTCCCGGGCAAATTAGCTCTGCGAGACCACACCGCGCTGACCAGTGGCTTGTTACCGCTAGCGAATGTCTCTACTTTTTACTGTGCCATAACCTCGCACGGGAAGGAGGCTTGCTGCTGTTCGGTCGGGAAAGAGGGTGCCGGGGTGTGCAGACGTCTGGATGGCGGACACACACACACACATACACACACACACACACACACACACACACACGGCTGATTGGCTTTGCCCGGCAGCTGGCACTCGGTACCTCACGTCCGTCTGGTACCCGACCGACCCAGGCCCGCCAGCTCTGCCAACCAACAGGCTGATTCCGAACAGAGGGGTTCGTTGCCGTCTCACTCTCTCTCTCTCTCTCTCTCTCTCTCTCTCTCTCTCTCTCTCTCTCTCTCTCTCTTTCTCGCAACCTCGTCGAACACCCTACGAGTGCGAGCGAGACAGAGCGACGAAGGCACCGTTCGCCAGTGCTGTTAAAGTTAATTTTTTTTGTTAACGAGTTAAAGTTAAGCCGTTAACCTAACCGAATTAACGTACTCGTTAAAGTTAAGGCTCTTCAGCATTAGTTAACGATTTAACGTTAAATTAACGCATTAACGAAGTTAAAGTTAGTTTTACTTCTTGATGAACCGAAGACGTTGTGTGATTTCTTGATTTTTGACAGATTTTCAGTCTTCAAGATGCCAAAAAATGACTAACTTTCAAAACCTTTCACAAAAATTGAGGTTTTGTTCATTTTCTTTCACCCAAGACATAAATTCTACATATTGTATGACCCAAATGTCGGCAAAATATGCTTACACAGATGAACAAAGTAAACGTTAACGGCGTTAAGAAGTTAACATTCCTACTTAACTTAACTCGTTAACGTTAAGACATTCTGACTACTTTAACGAGTTAACGTTAATTCGTTAATTAACGTTAACGGCGTTAAGTAACTTCGTTAATCGTTAAATTAACTTTAACAGCACTGCCGTTCGCAGTGTGCTAATGCCAGGCCCACGCCCCGCCCGCGGCCCCGGGGCCCTTCCCCGCCCTTCAAGGGCCGAAGGGCTCCAGGCGTCAACCTGCCGCCGCAGTCCTCATTCTCTTTCTCGTTTCGTTTTCGCTTCAATGTTGTGATTGGTTGCATTAACGCCCCGGCTGGGAAAGACGTCGTTCCCTTCGCCCACGTGGAGTGCCGAGCGGCACGGAGCGGTGCGCGTGGGTGCGCAGGCACGACGGGTCGCCCCGCCCCGCCCCGCCCCGCCGACACCTCGGTCCTTCGGGGCCTTGCCCGTCCCTGCGGTCCTCCGGGCCTTGCCTGCAGACTGACTGAGTCGTTTTAGTCCTCTGTCCTTCTCGCACCTCTACGGAGCGTCCTGTGAGCGCGCAAGAGACAGAGCGACGAAAGCGACTCTGAGTGTGCTGCCTTGCCCTTCCCGCGGCTCGCCTCCGACAGAGTCGTTTAGGCCGATAGCATCGCAGGGCCACGCACGGCCATGCCTGGCCAGCCACACGCACCGCGGCACCGCCACGCGAACTCCACTCCGGGCGTTGCATTCCTCTGCTGCACCGCCCAGCCGCTCGCGCGTGCGGTCCAACTATATCCCGATCAGGAGTCTAATTCTTAAGGGTTTTTTTCGTCGAAAAATCCGGCGTCTGAAACTGGTTCCGCGGCGCAGCGTTTGGAATGGCGTGGGCCGCGGCGTGCGGACGGACGGACGGGCCGGGCCGCCCCGCTTAGCGCCGCGAGGCTGGGGCCGGGAGGCCGGGACCACCGACACCGACGGCGCAACTCTGGGGCCTCGGCCGGGCCGGGCCGGGCCGGCTTCGGTAGCGGGGATTATCCAGCGGGCGTCACATCGTCACATCGTCACGGCGTCACGCGCGGACGTGACTTGGCGGCAGTGCTCGCCCAGCCCAGCCCGCGCAGTTGCCAGATGGCCGCCACCAATTTCTCATACCGCACGTCGACGGGGTGGCCCGCCGCCGGCGCTCCGGATCTGTCTGTCTGTCTGTCTGTCTGTCTGTCTGTCTGTCCGCTCGTCCGGGACTCTGACGAGAGGCGCCGGCGTCGCACAGCTATCGCTAAAGCTGGCGCCGTTTTCGAAAAATGGCACGACGCCTACTGCAAATAAGCAAGGCGGAACGGCACGGTCGGCGGGTATGCTCTGCGAATAGTCAGAGAAGAGAGAGTGAGTGAGTGAGTGAGTGAGTGAGTGAGAGAGAGTGAGAGAGAGAGAGAGAGAGAGAGAGAGAGAGAGAGAGAGAGAGAGAGAGAGAGAGAGAGAGAGAGAGAGAGAGAGAGAGAGAGAGAGAGAGAGAGAGAGAGAGAGAGAGAGAGAGAGAGAGAGAGAGAGAGAGAGAGAGAGAGAGAGAGAGAGAGAGAGAGAGAGAGAGAGAGAGAGAGAGAGAGAGAGAGGGGCGTGGGAGGCGAAGAGAGAGACGCCTAGGTGCAGGCAGACAGGCGGAGGATCGGGTTTCAAGAGACGAGCGCGGCGCGGCCCGCAGCGCCCAGGGCACCGACGACGACGTGCCGCCGCCAACATCATGACCATCATGACCGCCATCAGCAGCCCGACTCGCAGTGCAGGCCGCGGCAGGACGACGACGACGCGCTCCAGTTGCTCCGGTGACGCGCCGCGCGCCGCGCAAGGCGATTAGACGAAAACGACGGCGGCACCGCCCGGTATCGAACCCGAGACCCCCGAGTGGAAAGTGCTGTCGGCCGCCCCGCCGCCCTGCCGCCCTGCCGCTGCACTGCAGGCGAGGCGACCCACGGCGCGATCTTGACAGCGGAAACAAAAGGGGATAATATCTGAGGCAGTCACACACACACACACACACACACACACACACGTATGCCATATGCATACGCTTATATATCGCTGCACGGGATTTATCGTTCTGAGGTGAGTGTGTGCGTGTGTTTGCTCGCTGCCGTGCGTGCCGCCGCCGCCCCGGGGCGGTTTGGATTCTGTGTATTCATTTGTGGGAATGGGTCGCCCGCTAACCAGCACTACTCATCATCGGGATGAGCCGAGCCGAGCCGTATCCGGCACACTGTCTCTCTCAACCTGCGTGAGTGCGAGAGAGACAGAGCGGCGAAATGAGTGTTGGGAATCGGCCCGCAGGCCCGCCTTTGTGCGAGCGGCACTCGAGCTCGGATCTCCGCCTGAAGGTAGGCAGAAAGCCACACTTTCCGCCTGTCAGTATACTGCAAAAAATTCCGTGGTTTGGCACGGAAAATGTACGGAGAAATGGGGTACAGACGGGCACGGAAAAGGTACGGACCTTCTGTACTGGTTCTCTGTGGTCCCCATAAGGATCTCATGTAAACGGGTACAGAAAACATGTACAGAACCTCCGTCGTTGGCAAGGTACGGACGGTCCGGGTAAAAAATTGACCAGACATGTTCCGTGTAATTTCTGTACTTTTTTCTATCAGTGTAGGTGGGCGCCAAGTGCTTTTGAGTTGAGATGAGCCCTGGATCCGCCCCCGGCAGCTCTCGATGCGCGACGGTGTGGCCTTCGCCGCGAAGCCAGCGGAGGAAGCGGTGACCGCACTGGGATGTCACACGCCTTGCTGTAACGCAACCTTAATCCCGCTCCGGAGTAGTCCGGGCGCCGCGCCGCCCCGCCCCGCCTCCCACGCCCCATCCTTCATTCCATTTTACGCCGGCCGATAGGGGGCCAGATAATGCGGCGCCGCGGCGTCAGCCTGTCGAACCCATATCGGGGGAAATGCCTCACTTGTCGCCGGCTTAGCCTTTCCGGTGTAGTCGCCGTCGTGTGCGGCCACGCGGCCACCCCACTGCCGCCACTCCGGCAGGCAGAGCCCCCGACCGCAAAGTGTCGTAGCTGCACTGCACACTCCCACTTCAATTTGTAACTTTTAAAAGTATTTTGTCATTTTTCTTGAAAATTTGGAACATTTTAAAAGTACAACAACTTAAAGATTTTTTGTGTTGCTGGTACTACTGTGGCAAGCGTAGCGGGACTGTCACGCGTGCGGACCCGTAAAATGTGCAATCAACACCTCGACTCCCGGGTCGGTCGGACTCTACGGGGCCGCGCCCTTTTTTGGCGGTTACCGAACCAAACGATCCAGCTAGCCGTGCCTCGCCCCGCCCCGCCCCGCCCCGCCAGTGGTGCGGTGCCAGCCCGGCCCGAACGTTATTCACGTCTTCCCAATGCCGCTTAGAGCCCACGCAGACCGCGAGAGTGTGTACGTGTGTGTGTGTGTGTGTGTGTGTGTGTGAGAGAGAGAGAGAGAGAGAGAGAGAGAGAGAGAGAGAGAGAGAGAGAGAGAGAGAGAGAGAGAGAGAGAGAGAGAGAGAGAGAGAGAGAGAGAGAGAGAGAGAGAGAGAGCACTTGATCCTGACCGGTACGACGCGTTCGGGTCACCCTAATTGTTCCTCTCGGCGTCTCCTCCACTGGAAGCAAACGCTTCCCTTCGGAATGATGGATCGATCACGCGGCAGACGGCAGTGCGGCGCTCTCAGGAGAAAAAAGACGAAAAAAATAAAATAAACGAAAATGATGAATAAGGAAAGCAGACGGGATTGGGAAATACGAGTTTGATGTTAGTATTGGAGCGAGGAAGGGATTCCGCGAGGCATTGTCCTTGTGCCTCTGTCCCGCACTCGATACACTGCGGCGAGCTTGACTCGCCGGCTTGTCTCTCTTCGGATAAAACGCAAACTCCGGTCCTGGCGCGGGGCGCGGACTCATGCGAAGACATTTGAATTGCGATGCAGCGTTGCCATGACGACGGCGCGTCAAATCGCCGGCATTACTGTCGTTATTTGCATGCGGCCGGACCGTTTTGGGATTTGTTCCGGCGGCATGCAGGCCACCGTCTCTCTCTGTCTCTCTCGCACTCGAGGGGCGTCCCGTCCAGGTGCGAGAGAGACGGAGCGACGACTGCATCGCACCGCCGCCACGCCACGCCCTCCCTGCCCTGCACAAGGCGGACTGGCGGACCACTCGCCCTTTCCGCGAACACCCTCGGGCCGTCCAAGTCCCAGTGTTATTAAAATCCCCGAGAAAAGCTTGAATATTCAATTACGGCTTTGTAATTTGGGGTCACCCGCCCCGCCCCGCCCCGGTCGCCGGGCCTACGACGATGCTGCGTGGGCCTGGGGGGCGCTGGGAAGCCCCCGGGCGGGAACAGGGCGGGGCGGGGCGGAGTGGCCTGGCGGGGACGGGGGATCACTTCCGTGTCATTACCTTACACACGGGGCGACACGGCTCACGACGCGCGGCACGGCACGCCACGACGTAGGTGAGGCGGGCTGGTAATTGTCTCACGTACCAGAGAGTGTTGCCATTGTCCCCGGCGTCCCCGTCCGTCCCCGTGGCGGTCATGTTGTGGGTGGCTCACTTCCCGGACAAAGGGCAAGCCCGGCGTGGCCCGGCGTGGCGGCCGCACGCTCTGCGGCGCCCAGCCGTGGCGCCACCAAGACTATCTTGTCCTAGCCCCGCCCTGCCACCGCCCCATCCCGTCCGTCCACACCGCCCGGTGTGGAGACTGCACCGTACAGTACAGTGCGGTGCCGCGCGCCCCGCCTGGGAGGTCCGGTCCAGTCCGCCGGTCGGTCGGTCGGTCGGTCGGTCGGTCAGTGCAGCCGAACAAAAATTATGCTCATGCACGGATGCATAATTGGGGCCATCAACGCGCTGGACCTCGGCTGCGTGATTTACATGACGGCTGTGTGCCGTTGTTGCATGCCCGGCCAGCACACACACACACACTCGCTCACACACGCGCGCACACACACACACGCACGCACGCACGCAAAACAACAGACGTGTACACCGTACCGCCCTGCTGTCCCAGACTCCCAGTTCCCAGACGCGCGCCGAAACCGGTCCCGCACATCGCGCGACGCGCGCTAAGCGATCCAGCCAGCGGCCTGCGCCGCGGGGGGCGCCTTGCTGGGGGCGGATAGGCAACCGGTGGCGCGGCTAGGCAGCGCTGCGGGGCGGGTGGCCTATGCCTCCGTTGTTACCATTACCACTACGGGCTAGACCACAGCACAGCCAGCCGGGCTGCCTCTGGCTTTTGGTGTAGCACCGCAGTGCGCGCCAGCGGAGGACAAGGAGAGATACAGAGAGAGGGAAAGGAGAGAGACCGACCGACGCACTGTGCAGACACAGCACCGCAACTGCATTGTGCAATTCATGACCCTCCCTCCCTCCCGCGCTCTAGGAAGGAAGGCGACGCAAAGAAAAGAGAAAGGACACACACCGGTCCTTCTCTGCTGCTTCCTCTCCCCCCTCCCCTCCCCCGGCCCAGTTTCCAGCAGGTGGGTATGCAGATCGCCGCGGTCGTAAAGTGGCGATAATCGCTGTGCTGTCCGCGGCGATGACGCCCCGCCACGCCCCGCCCCGCCCGGCTCCACTCCGTCCCGCCTCCGTCTTGCTCGGAGGGGACCAACTTTTTCTCCTCTTTTTTTTTTCGCGTCGCACTGCAGCACTCGTTAGAGATAAGCTGATGCGCCCCGCCCTGCCCAAGGCCCTGCCCCTGCCCGTCGCGACGCGCGGCGAGGAGGACGAGGAGGGCGTCACGTTTGCCAGACTCTGCCTCCGCCACTGGCAGGGCCCCGCCACGGCCCGCCACGGCCCGCCACGGCCCCGCCGCCACGTAAGGAGGTGATGGTTATTGCGCGAGTACGGCGCCGCTGTGCCGCCACTTCCAGCGCTCTGATTGGTCGGTCCTGCCGAACAGCGGCCTTGTCGTCGCGATGTCTCTCTCGCACCGACGAGGAACGCCGTCGCTACGAGTGCGAGGGAGACAGGCGCGCGACGAACGCGTCCGGAATCAGCCTTGCAGACGGGGTGCATGTTGGCAGGGCGGCGGCCGGGTGGCCGGGGCCGGCGGGAAGAGGCGCGCAGTGGGCCGGAAGACTGGTGGGGGCGGCCAAAACTCTAGACGCGTTTTTAACTCTAGAGTCGCTAAACGGGACTCGAACCGAACGTGTGACCCCACCAATGGATTCCTCGTTCGGAGATCAATCCATTGGTGGGGTCACACGTTCGTTTCGGGTCCCATTTAGCGACTCTGGAGCTCAAAACGCGCCTAGAGTTTCGGCCGCCTCCGCCGGTCTTCTGGCCCACTGTGGGGCGCCCGGAATCTGATACGGAGGCCCGTAAAAAAACGAGAAAACGCGCCAGACGTGAGGACGGCAGGGCGGGGCGGGGCGGCATTCCCTGCAAGTGCCGCTGTATCTGCGCTGCCGCGTGGCGTTACTTCCTCTTTATCCCTTTCTCCAATACGCCTCCTCGTCCTGCCCGGCCTGGCCCTGCCCAGACCGGCCCCCTCGATTGCCTCCACTGCTGACTCGGAGCAACGGATGGCATGGGATGGAATCGGCCTGCGAATGCTAAGTCGCGGATAACACCGATTCAAAGTCACCGGCTGAAAAAAATACAACAACAACATGAAAATATAAAGCAAACAGGAACCGAGAGGGGGATCGGAGAACGAGCACACAAAACATCTGGTAAAATTTGTTGTCGTTTTGACGCGTTGACAGCGGCCATTTCGCGGCTCTTTTGTGCCGCCGGTCTTGATGGCGGCGGTGGCCTCGCGGTCTCGCGGCGCCGGGCCGTTGCACCGATCTGTTTCTGCGGGCAGGGGTGGGGGGAGGAGGGGTGATAATAAATCCGGTGCAAGCGCTGCACAGGCAAACACAGTAGCGCGGATCCATTTACGAGCTCCATTCAACAGGTATGCCGTTTTACGGTCAATAAAAAAACATTTGCGGCCGGCAGAGGACGGGACGCGAACCCGGGCCCGGCGCGTGAATCAGCGCGCCTGGCGTGGATTATGAGCGAGCCGCGCCGCCATGCTGCGCCGCGCACCACTAGTCGCCTCTTGTGCCGCGTCGCGCCGCCAAGTTGGCCTCACTCGGTTGGCCCGCAGAAGCGGCCGATGTTTTGCATCATCTCGTCAAGGCAGTTGGCAATGTTGCGCGCGTGAGGCTGCGCCACAGGCCTGCCAACTGCGCCACGCCACGCCCCGCCACGCCACGCCCTGCCACGCCACGCCCCGCCCCACCACACCACGCCACGCCACACCACGCGACTCCACGGCACGCCCCGCCACGCCCCGCCACGCCACGCCCCGCCACGCCACGCCACGCGACTCCACGCCACGACGTCGCCTCGACAGCCGCCCCCACTTGGAGCAGCCATTCTTTACCCCCCATTGTTGAATGTTCGTGCAACGCAGTGCAACGCCACCTTGCTCAAGCAGGGGGGTAATCTGGTGTGATTCTGCCCCGTGCCTCCACTTTGAATCGGAAGGCGGTACTATTCCCATTCCCAGCCTTCACGAGCCTTCACTTGTGGAAAAAGGAGATTTTAAAAATTTTCAGAAATCCGCGCCGAGAAAAGTTTTGTACCTTCTTCCGAGCTTTACTGACTTTCTCGTGCCACACACATTTACTGTGATTGGCGGTGATATTTTGCTTTCCACGACGGGTTCGCAGGACGCGAACTTGTCGGGCTCCACTCAAACCGAGTCAAAACGAGTCAAATGGGGTCAAAACGAAGGCGAGAGCTTGGCGATTGATTACCCCGGCGAGAGGCCACTCTCTCCATTTCGCATTCACGGCAAATCCACGCTAATGCGGGCGAATGCGGGCGAATGCGGGCGAGGCGCGGAATCGGAACGTACGATCGGCACGTGGCCCACCTTCCAGGCGCATGTAATATTCATGTCGAAGACGCTATGGTTGGCGGCGAGTCCCCGAGGGGAGGGGTGGCTGCTGCCGCCGCCTCCGCCGCTTTCAACGTGCCCGCCAGCTTCGCCCCCCCCCCCGCCGCCCCCCGCGCCGCCCCCGATCCACGCCGCCGTGCCCGAGGATAGCTCACTCAGCGAGCTCCCGTTTTGTTTTTGAATTATTGTTTTCTTTTCGCATCGCTGACGCGATGCGGAGCATGTCGCACGCGAGATCGAGACAGTGGGAAAGTTGATGTTGTGTTTTGCCCTTTGTAACGAGCTGGTGGTTTCCTGCGGAGCGACGGAGTGCATCCTTCCTCGCCCCTCCCCTCGCTTGCCCTTCCCTCTCGCTCCGTCTTTGTCTACCTCGCTGGTCCTTTCCCTTGGCTTTGACCCAGTAATCCATCGCAGCCTCCCTCCCCCCGGCTATTTAATTAATGTTCGGGTAGCTATCCTCCTTGCTGGAGATAAGACATCCCTACCGCCCGCCCGGCCAGGCCAGGAAAGGATTTGGGAAGGAGAGCGACTTGCGACCTGCCGAGTCTTCTCTCTGTCGCACTCATGGGGCACTCCACGCGGGTGAGAGAGAGAGAGAGAGAGAGAGAGAGAGAGAGAGAGAGAGAGAGCGAGAGAGCGACAGACTGAATCACACGGCTGCGGTGCGCCCCACCCCGACGGGCCCGACGCCCGGCCGTTGTCACGGCAGCGCGAAACACAGAGACAGAGAAACACAGGGAGCTCGGCTCGTTCCGCCTTTGACGGTGCAGCCTTCTGGCCTTCTGGTTCGAGGCAGCGGTGCGCGCCGGCATCACGTTGGGCTCTCCCGAAAATGAGAGCGGAGCTGATGATGGGACGCACCTTTTGGAGGCTCGTTTCGCGTATACACTCTGAAAGTCTTACACCATTTCTTCGTAATACATTGAATTTTGTGCACACGTATTATGGAGCCATTTTTCCTGTGGAACATGGGCTTTTTATTTGTAACTTACAAAGGAAAGTAAAACAAAAAGATTCGTAACATAAGCAAATTTAGTTCGTGTTTTGTTTCCACAAATTGCGACCCTTTATCGAAAAAAAAACTTTGTTGTGGTATTGATTACAGCCTATCAAAGTCGATCACCTCAACAATTTTTCAGGTTCCGCAGCCATCGAATTCAGCCTATCGAACAGAGTTGATCACTCCAAGTTGGAGTCTCGCAACCGTCCCTTTTTCCAGTGTAGCTCGGCCTTTGCCCCTGGATGCAGTCAGGTGGGGCCCTGGTGGGGCCTGGGGCTGCACAGCCCTCCCGCCTTCCCTCTCGCTCCCCCTCCCCCTTCTCTCTGTCATTCGCGGCGCATTTATCTTTTTCCATCAGACGCTGCTAAGAAGGCCTAATTTACCTCTCTGCAAAGACATCACCCCCTCCCCTCCTCCCGTCGCTCTCCCTGCCGGAGAGGTCCTGGAGCCACCGGATGATGAGTTATTGCGAGAAAGTTTTCATATCGTCCATCTTTATTTTCCCCCAAGGCCGCTCACCCAGCCCAGCCCAGCCCAGGGGCGCTCGGCCCTGAAAAATCTGAAAATCTGAAAATCTAAAAGTCTGTACTTTAATTTGGTCGCCGTGTCTCTCTCTACCCCTTTGGTCCCCGGAGAGACCCCCCCCCCCCCCCCCCCCTGATCCAGTGAGAGGCTTATCGTTGCGGGAATTATGATGATGAAAGAAAGCGCTTCGATTATTCAACGAATTCCTCGTTTTCGAAGCCGCGGGCCGACGGGGACGCTCCTGGCGAATCATTTATTTCACTTTTGAGCGTTTTTCGTTGCTTGAAGAGGCTCGATGGCGTCGCAAATTAATTTTGCAAAACGGGTCGAAATGGGTCTATGTTGTTCCGCCTGCTGGGAGGGGGGTGCCAGGCCTATAGATGGCATGGCAGGAGAGGCGAGAGTGAGTTTGCGGAGATATGCGCGGCCATCGGCGAGTAAGCAACGGAGAGGGGAGTGGGCGGTCGGCCAGGCAGGCAGGCAGGCGGACAGGCAGAGCAGCCAGCCTCCCAATCAATTATTCGTGCAGTCATAATGCCACGGGGCTGTTATTTCCAGGCGGCAGGGCGGCCGGAAGAGGGAGCACTTGGAGTTGTGCACCTTATCAGGCTGCGCCCTGGCCAGCGCTGCTGCCGGCGCTGCTAGCGCCCCTCGCCGCGATGACCCCCCAGAGGGCCTAGAGGCTGCCGGACGGACGGGGCGGGCCGGCCGGCCGGGCCGCGCGGCTTCGAGTTTGCCATCGGCATGGCTATTAATTCATGGTAAACTAGTTGGCCGGCCCGCCGAGTTTCGCGATAAAATAACAGTGGCGGCGCCACGCGGCGATTATTCGAAACAGTAACTGGAGCGGAGTGGGTGTAGGGACTCGGGGACCCGGCCCACAGTGGGCCAGAAGACCGGTCGGTGGAGGCGGACAAAACTCTGGGCGCGTTTTGAGCTCCAGCGTCACTAAATGGGACTCGAACCGAACGTGTGACCTCACCAATGGATTGCTCTCCGAACGAGGAATCCATTGGTGGGTCACACGGTCGGTTTGAGTCCTATACAGCGACTCTGGAGCTCAAAACGCGTCACGCGTCAAGAGTTTTGTCCGCCTGCGCCGATCTTCTGGCCCACTGTGCGGCCCCTCTCCCTCTGAGGAACGCCGACTAGCGCAGTGCAGCGCAGTGTGGCCGAGGCTGGGGACGCCAGGCGGGCAAGCGGGGCTCAGGGGCGAAGCTGCTCGAAAGGTAGGCAAATCGTCGCTTTGCGTCCCTGTAAGGAGGCAACTTTGGCGACATCATCCTCCTGAACCCGTCTCTGGATCCACCTCTGCAATATAGGCAAAAGGTCGCATTTTTGCTACTGTAGTGGGCAACTTTAGCGACTTTGCCATTCCATGAACCCGCCTCTGGACCCGCCCTTGCCCGGCCCTTGCCCGAGTGTAGGAGGGCGCTAGGCGGCTGCTGACACACTGCGCTGTCAGGGGGAGGCAGGGGCGGCCGGCGCCCAGAGTCGGGCCTGGAGGCGGGGCCGCCAAGGCCGCCGAGGCGGTGACACTCCGCACAGGACCCGCTGGCCCCCGTTGGTGTGGAGTAGGGTTGGTGCGCCAAATAGTTGCCGTGCTGAAATGTCGGCCAACTTGGACTGCTTCGTGTTGCGCCCTTCTCGGCTGCCGTCGGCCTTACAAGACTGTGACGGCGTAGTGTGCCTCCGGGCGCGCCCCGCACGGCCTCCTTAGTCATGTCAGCCGGTTTGGGTTAAGAGTTCGGTCCGTATTTTTCCATCATTCGCGTCGTCTTGGCCCTTTTAGCGTCTGCGGACTGTCTTGCTCTGGTTGGCTGACTTTTGACGGCTGCGCACCGCGTGGCCGACGCGTTGCAGCTGATGCCCCACCCCGCTCCGCCCCGCCCCACTCCGCCTCACCCCGCCCCGCCCCGCCCCCGCTGCACTCCGCTCCGTAACACCCCCAGGAAGAGTTTCCAACTGAGGGGGAAAAATCTGCTTGTTATGTAAAGCTTGTGAAACTCCCTCTGAAACGCAGATCCGCGAATTATTTCAGTGTAAGTTATGGTCGACCATAACTCAGGGCGGAGTGCTCCGGGTGCGGGGGAGGGGGTGGGGGCCGCGCTGCGGTGTGCGGCGGAGTGGTGGCACCACACGTGTTCGTGTTCCTGGCCGACCCGGCCAAATTCACTTCCTTCTCCGCCTTTGTTTTCGGCCTAAACGTTGTTCCCGCTGGTACGGCGTGCATGCGGTGTGCACCCGATCCATGACGCTGTCTCTCTCGCTCCCCTGCGGGGCTGCCCTTGAGTGCGAGAGAGACAGCGCGACGAGGCCCGGCACACGCATGCCGGACTTATTAAGCCGCTCGCCGCCAGATGGCGTCTCTGCAGCACTCTGGCTGCTCCCGGTAACGACCCGCCTCCCCGTGACGACCACCTGCCGTCGGCGACCCTCGGCGACGGCGGCAGAGGCGCGGTGGCGCCGGTCAGTTGTCGGCCCGAGGGTGATTCCACGCCAACTGAGTCAGTCACAAAACGGCATGGTCTCGGATCGGGACGAAACTTACGCAAATCGTAGGTCTAGTAGTGGGATGACTAAATCCAAAAGCGTTTGGCCGAAAAATATCTAGAAGCCGAGATATTGAGAGGTTAAATATGGTGCCGGGACAGCGACACGGAGACAGTTTTTCGCTCGTAGTTTCGGTAATATCCATCGGATCGAGAAACCAAGCATACCGTTGGAAAGAGGAGAAAATTTCACAAAAAGTACTTCCTTTACTTTCTTTTAGAAAGTAAAAATAGTGTTTGATACCAAATAACCTTACCTTTGATTTATCGTAGAAAGTTAGTTGCACCACCAAATTTGCTGGGAAACGTCTTAAAAAATTCCCCGTGAAACAAAGATAAGGAAAAGATCAACCACAAAAAGTACTATTTCTCGTTCCCGAGATATCTGCATTTAACTATCTTGAAGTAGCGTTGCGAGTTCAAGCTCGCGCGGCGGACGATGTATGAGAAATCCTGCGGCACGCGCGTCACTAGGCACGTCGCTAGGTGACCCGAATTAGAGCAAAACGTAGATTTCGAGCCACAATACTGACAAAGTGACGTACGAAACGTGCAAGGAAGAGTGTGTGAGGCGGACATAGCTGTGGATGCGGTCAAAATCACAAATGCAACGGTTGTAAACAACTCAGTGTGCCGCAGGATTTCTCATACATCGTCCGCCGCGCGAGCTTGAACTCGCAACGCTACTTCAAGATAGTTAAATGCAGATATCTCGGGAACGAGAAATAGTACTTTTTGTGGTTGATCTTTTCCTTATCTTTGTTTCACGGGGAATTTTTTAAGACGTTTCCCAGCAAATTTGGTGGTGCAACTAACTTTCTACGATAAATCAAAGGTAAGGTTATTTGGTATCAAACACTATTTTTACTTTCTAAAAGAAAGTAAAGGAAGTACTTTTTGTGAAATTTTCTCCTCTTTCCAACGGTATGCTTGGTTTCTCGATCCGATGGATATTACCGAAACTACGAGCGAAAAACTGTCACCGTGTCGCTGTCCCGGCACCATATTTAACCTCTCAATATCTCGGCTTCTAGATATTTTTCGGCCAAACGCTTTTGGATTTAGTCATCCCACTACTAGACCTACGATTTGCGTAAGTTTCGTCCCGATCCGAGACCATGCCGTTTTGTGACTGACTCAGTTGGCGTGGAATCACCCCCGAGCGAGTCCGGAGTCCACCCTCGACGGTAACGATTTCCTGCCAAGAGGAGTCGGCAGTCGGCCGGAGCCGCGACGCCGGAGACAGTGTGGTGCGGGACGCCCTGTATGTCGGCCGCTAGATTTAGGGTCCGGCACGACCCGGCCGCGACCCGCCCCAGGGCCCATCCGTGCCCGGCCGGCCGGCGTGGCGGCGCGCGGCGTTTGGCACTCGTGGCGGCGCCCCGCGTCGCTGCCGCCGCCGCTCCGCCCGCATGTCGACGTCGATGTCGAGCAGGCGGGAATTCGGTCCAGCCACGGCCAGGCATGGGCAGCCCTCGGGGCAGCCCGGCCCGGCCGTCCTTGCATGTTGGATGTGTTCGCCGGCACGCCGCCCCGGCCACTGGCAGTGGCTCGCCCGCTGATCCATTGCCGCACATTTATTTTAACTTCGGTTATTACTAATGTATCATCGCCCGGAGCGAGCCGGCTCCGGCTGAAGTGCGTTGGCCTCAGTGGAAACTAGCGCCGCGGTGCGATAAAAATGACCTATCTATCACCATTTGGCGCGGCTGGGCGCGGCCAGGCACGGCGCGCCGGGGGAACTTGCCCTCACCTGGCTGTTTGGCCTGCCTGGAGAATTATTGGCCATTTCACAACAAGCGCAGAAGGTTTTGCGGCGTTGCTTCCTTTTTGTCGCGAGCCCTTCCCTTCCCCGGCGCCCTGCGCCGAGCCCTGCGCCCTGCCAAGACCATTGAGCTCCTCTCCAAACCGAAACCCTGTGTGCCAACCCCTCTCGTTCGTTTCCCTCCCCTTTCCAGAAGGAGCGAAAAGTAAAAAAAAATATATTATAATAATAAATGAAAAAAGCGAAAATAAAAAGAAAAGATTCAACAAGATTAGAGCATCAATAAAAGTTAATAAAACGTGGCGAGGAAAAGACCGTGGGGGGGGGGGGTCGGCTTCGCTGCCCTGGAGGCGCAAGGCCCTTGGCCCAAGGGGTCGGCCAAAGTTGCACCGAAATTTGTGCGCGCGCGCCTGGGCGAGGGGAAGGGGCAGTGACCGTGCGTGGTGCACATGCTGGTGCGGCGGTGCGGCGCGGCCACAACACAGCGACCTCAGCAAAGCGCGGCGTGGCCAGGGCGTGGCAGGGCGTGGCCTGGCATAGCGCGGCGAGGCTGCTGCACCACTGCACACACGGCGCGCCCAGAGTCATATGGTGGGAGAGAGGCGCGAATGTCGAAAACGCCACGCTTCTCGTACTTCCCGATTTGCGACTGAAAAAGCCTCTTTGGAATCGGCCTGCTGCCCAACGCATGGGCAACGCATCTTGGAGTCCGGATCCGTAACCGGAACGGGTCCGATCGCAACCGGGAAGAGTCCGATCGTAACCGAGACGAGTCCGATCACAACCGGGAAAAGTCCGATCGTAATCAGGACAAGTCCGATCACAACCGGAGTTTCTTGTCGTAGTCGGGAATTAGGTCCGGTTTCCGACCGTAATCGGGAAATTTGGGCGATTTTCCGATCGGAACTCGTAATTTTCTACGGGATCGTAACCGAGATTTTCGGCTGGGCCCGCACTCCACGTGATTCGTCGCCAGCGGCCTTGGGTGGCCTTGGCACCCCGGGTCCCTGACGGCTTCGGCCTCGTCCTGGCCTCGTCCTGGCCAGACGTCGAAGCAGCGTCACGAGCGCCCGCTCTCGCGCTCTCCCTTCCAAAATTAGCCCCCATTTAGGATCACACCCGAGTCCCTACGCCAAGCGCCCCCTCTCCGACCCGGTCCGACCCGCGCAAGCGCGTCGCAGCGCGGCCTCGCTCGGCGTTGGAAGGGCTTTTGTAGTGGCGCCGCCGCCCCCACACCCCTCTCGCCATCTGCTCCCCCGTCAGCTACATCGACGCGCAGTCACATATGTGGACCGACATCGTTACCGGAATAAGAAAACCAAAAAATGTCCCGCAAAAGAAATAAAAAGAAAAAGCAAAACGTGCTGCCAAAGTCACGGAGCGTCGTATCGCAGGTGTATTTACCCGACTGACGTTGTCAAGGGCTCGCTGCTTCTAATCCACCTTGCCTTGCTTTAGTTCCCTTCGTCCAGCTCGTCCTGCCCGTCCTGCCCTCTCTGGGACGCTGGCCCAGTGCAAAACGGATCCGTTTTAGTACCAGTTTTACGTTTGCTAATGCGCCCAATGCCACTCCTGTCATTGGAGGCTCCGGCACCGCTCCGCTCCGGGCAGCGCGGCAGCAGGAAGCGGGGGTGACTGGCCGGAGCCTTCCGTGCGGTCGCGGAAAACTGCAGCCCCCCCCCCCACACACACACACACGTGTCAAGCTTACCCGCAAGACCGGCTCACCAGGGGCGCCACTTGATATTAATTCCACCTATTTATTCTTCGTTTCCGGGATTAAAATTAAAAGCAATCGCCGCTCCGCTCCCCTCCCAGTGGACCCTCCTCCCAGCCCGGCCGGCCCGCTGCAGGTGTGCGTTTCCGGGGGTTTCCGGGTTGTGGCCGGGCTGGCCGGGCCGGGCAGGGCGGCGAGCGACTGGCTCGGGGCGGCGCGTCGGACTCCGGGAACGCGGTGCCTAATTTATTTATTTTCCATTTGAAATTCCGACGCGGCGAGGAAAAGGACCGCCGCGGAGGAGGGTGGCGGTAAGGGAAGGATGCAGAGCATTGCAGAGCATTGCTGCAGACCGCGGCGGACGTCTCCTTGACGGCGACGTCCGCGCGGCCGTCCCCCTCCCCCTTCCCCTCCCCTCCCCGCCCTCCCCTCCCCCTCCCCTTCCCCTCCCTTCCACTCCCTTCCCCTCCCCTTCCCCTCCCCTTCCCCTCCCCTTCCCCTCCCCCCCCTACCCTTCCCCTCCCCCTCCCCCTTCCCCCACCAGCCAGCCAGACAGCCACCGCGTCCTTAACAGTTTCCCGACATATTGTGATCGGAAAAAGATTTTTCACGCTGCGCGCGCGGTTACTTGTATCGCCATTAACGCGCCGGCGGCGGCCATGATGGCCACGATGGCGGCCCTCGAAAATACGAGGGCTGCGCTGCCCGTCGGCCCGCCTGCCCGTCGGGGCGTCGCGGCGTCGCTCGTCGAAGCCGCTCCAAGCGCTTTTAAAGCACTGCCACTTTTTTCCCGCGCCAGTTCGCCCGTCCCGACTCGTCCCCCCCCCCCCCCCTTTCCTCTCCCTCTCGCCCGCCCTTTCGCGACCGCCGCCGCGTCCCGCCGGTGTTTTATTGGTTTTCATGATAATGCGTCGATTCCATGAGGGGCGGCGTCGCGCGTTAAGAATAAAATTAAAGCGCACTCTGTGTGTGTGTGTGTGTGTGCGCTCATCATGCAGTGTGGTATTTTCCCCCTCCCCCCTCTCCAAGCATAGTGTATCGGATGTCAGTGCCAATTATTCGATTGTTGCCGCAGCCGATATGCCCTCTGCTGTTATTTTATCGCAGTACTACACTGTTTATTGTTTTTCTTTCCACCGCGTGCGGTGAATAAACGCGGTGCGACAGTGCGGCATTCTTGATCGGGCTGTTGCGGTGTGGGTTGCGAGTCGGTCTGTGTTCCTGGTGGCGTTGGCGCGCGGTGGCCGAGGCGTCGGCACGGACGCCGTGGCGCGGTGGCGGCGCGGTGGCGGCCCACAGTGGGCCAGAAGACCGGTGGAGGCGGCCAAAACTCTAGACGCGTTTTGAGCTCCAGAGTTGCTAAACAGGCCTCGAATCGAACGTGTGACCCCACCAATGGATTCCTCGTCCGGAGAGTAATCCATTGGTGGGGTCACACGTTCGGTTCGAGTCCCATTTAGCGACTCTGGAGCTCAAAACGCGTCCAGAGTTTTGGCCGCCTCCACCGGTCTTCTGGCCCACTGTGCGGCCAGGCGCGACCAGCGGACCGAGAAATCGGATATCGGGCCGCGCGAGATATTTACTGGCGGCGTGGTGGTCGACGGTCCACCAGCCAGCATCATCCGAGCCACTCGATAATTCGAGACGTCCGCCTCGTTTCCCACCTTCTTCGCGTTGCGCGGCGTGGCGGGGCGGGGCGGGGCGGGGCGGGCGGGCGGGGCGGGGCGGGGCGGGGCGGGGCGGGGCGAACACGCAGAGAGACGCTGCGAGGGAGGGACAAACCACCCCATCGTCGACGCGGCGACAAAGTTGCCCGTCCTTGGGGTGGGGCAGTGCCTCGGCAGTGCCTCGGCAGTGCGGCGTCCTAGACGACGTCCTTCGCATGCCTCCAGCACGGCTCCATGCGCACGCTGCGATCATACATGTGTGCTTGCGCGCGGGGCGGGGCGGGGCGGGGCGGGGAGTCCGGAGAGTGTGATTAGGCAGATGAGGGGGCGGGGGCAGGCGCGGGCAGGCGGGGGAGTGGCTGGCACATTTGGTAAACTCGCTGTCTAACAGACAGGACTACGTGCTAATGATCATCCCCCATCCCCTCCGTTTATCTGCCAGGACTGCGATTGTGTCTCAGTGCCGACCGCCTCGCCCCGCCTTGCTCCGCGCGCTCACGCCGGGCCGGGCCGCGCCGGGCATCGAAATGGCTTCTCTTTGTTGTCCCGGCCGGGGGAGGGTGGCGCAGAAAATGGCGCAGGACGAACGGGATGATCTTGTCTTGGAATGCGGCGCGCTGCCGGACCTGCCGGACCCCACTGCTGCCGACGGCCGGGCTGCCGGAGCCCCCAGGGCCTTGTCGGCCTCCTGGGGCGAGCGGCACTGGAGTGTGTAATCAGTCCCGCACATGCCCCCTCCCCCTCCCTCTCACCCCGGCCCAGCGCCACCGAGAAATTGGCCTCTACTCCGTGCAGCGGGGCGACACCAATTCGACCAGTCCGCTGCCAAGGCGGTGCCAAGGCGAAGGCTGTACGCTCGGACCGCTCGGTTCACGGGAAGCGCCTGCGGTGGACGGGGTAGGCAACCCAACGCGCGGTGGTGCGGCCGAGCCGTCGTGCTGCCTGCCGGCCGGGCGGCGCTGGCGGCCAGCCCGAGGAGGCAGGCAGCAGGCAGCCCACGCGCGCGCCGCTGCAGCCTCGCCGGCTAGCTGCTGACCAGAGAACTTTATTTTGGCTCGTAATTAAAAATCTAGCGCCCTTGAGGGTCTCAGCGTTAACGAGTTAGGTTCGCGCGCTTCCCACCCGACCGGCGGGGGAGGGGAGCGTCTAGCGGACGGAAGGGGCCGTGCTGCTGGCAACGAATTCGCTCTTCCGCCCTAATCGAGCTCTCTATCTCTCTCTCTCTCTCTCTCTCTCTCTCTCTCTCTCTCTCTCTCTCTCTCTCTCTCTCTCTCTCTCTCTCTCTCTCCGATACGAGAGAGATAGAGCTGGTTCATCGCGGACGCGTTGAGCAGCTCCAAGGGCCTCCCCTCTGCGCGAGGCTTGCGAGGCGCGACCAGCGGGACGGCGCGCACAACAACCTCCACGATGAATGGAGCGGAAGCAACGCGTGGCAACGCGTGGCAGTGCGACTGGGCCACCTGCGATGCTTATCTCGCGGGGCCGCGCGCTGCGACTCCACTCGCCTCCACGAGGGGTATGGAAATCGCGCCACCCGGCCAACAACACGGAAGCTGCAATGTTTCTCAGTGCGAAGCCGCTCATCAGGTTTTTATCCATTGTTCTCTTTTTGTGTTTCTTCCGAGGGATGAATTGGTGACAGGCCATTGTTTTTCGTGTTTCTGTCGAGATTTAAAGTAGTGACGGTCCCCGGGCTGGGCCGCCTTCACGTACCCCACCTTACACGACGCGCTTCCTCCAGCAGCCTCCAGCAGCTCCCAGGCGCCTGGTCCTGCTCCACTCTCCAGGGGGCGGCCCTTTAATATTGTTCTTTGTTCGTGTCGTGCGGGAAATTGCCCGCGATTCTCACCGGCGCTGCCGTGCCTCCGTGATTTCGAAAGGGAGCCGCCCAGGCAGGCAGGCAGGCAGGCAGGCAGGCAGGCAGGCAGCCAAGGGCCCGGCTTATTGCCAGACGCGGGCTGTGCAGCTGGCTGGCTGCCTGGCTGGCCGCCTGGCTGGCTGCAGCGCGCTGTGCGCTGTTTGCCGGCCTTGTTTGTTGTTGTTGTTGTCGCTAATTCAGTGCCTCGCTTCTGTCTGCTTGCAGGTGAGTCCCTTTTCATCTCTCCGAGACGGCTTGCAGTGGCGGCGCCAGGCGGCGCTGGAACGGCAAGGCGCTCATCAAAGGCACCAGCAGCGACTCGCCTGCGGCGTCGTCGCTCGGGACGGATTAAGTAGACGGCAGACCCTGCAGCAATATCGTGTAACTGCGTGTACCGGTTTGGCGGCCCTGTGCGGCCCCGCGCGGCGTGCGCGTCGGTGTGTACGGATCAGCCCGGCGGTCGTCGGCGCGCTGGTGGTCTTGCTTGGCTAGGCTCGGCCGACCCCAACCTACGCCAAGCGGCAGCCCGCGCCAGCGCCTCCGCCCCAACGGCGTGGTGCTGGCCGGCGGCGCGCTGGCTGGGCCTGGCTGGGGCGTGCACCCCGCCGGCCCTCGCCCTCGCTGCCGAGCGCCCCCCACCCCGAGCACGGCCGCGCGCCGCGCCAGTCCGCCGCGAGCCGAGCCCGAGGGAAGACCGCCACCGCGCGCCGCGCCCGCCGCCGGCACACCGCGAGACCACGCTCGACACGCGACGCGCGCTCGACCTGCCCGTCGACGGCCTGCCCGCGACGACCGCCCGCCCGCCCCCGCAGCGAGCGGCGCCGCATCCCGACCGCGGCGCGGCGGCTAACCGGTGGCCGCCGTGCGTGCCGTGCCGAGCCGAGCCCTGCAAGCGACCGAGCCGAGCCGGGCCGTACCGCGAGGCAGGGCCGCCTAGCCGAGCCGACAATTTTTCCGGAACACGCGAGTTATATCGACCGAAGAAGGCGAGGGTGGCCGTCGTGGTGCCGCCGAGCCGCGCCGCTGAGCCGCGCCGCGACTCCAGGTGGAGTGATTTGAGTGCATCTTGCGCGCGGAGAGAGTGCGACCGGATTACCCGCCGCTCCAGTGTGCCGCCGCTCCGCCGCGCCAACAAGAGGAGGGCTTACTCGACAACGACGCGATAAAGCCCCGGTCGTCGCCCGGACGACGGGGACGACGCGGCCCGGGCGTCGTGACGCTCCCGGCGCCGTCACAATTGCGCTGATGGAGGTGAGGAGACGACGGCGACGTCCGCCCCAGGCCGGGCTTAACTCCGGCGGGGCGGGGGGACACGTCAGCACACTGATGCTCATCCCGATAACGCCCCCGCTTCAGGGAGAGAGAGAAAGAGAGAGAAAAAACATGGCCGCTTTTCATCGCCTTCTATTTATTTCCATTTCAACTTTCCTCCGGGCGCGGAGAGGAGCCGGGCTGCCGGGCCTCCGCCTCCGGCCGGGCAAGCGGGGCGGATTAGAAGACGACAAGGACGCTGGCGACGCGGCGCGCCATCGCGTCTTGAATAATTGCGGCTAATCAAGATTGTGTCATGTAAATGGGAGCGGCTGGTCTGCCGAAGTGGCGGCGTGGTGTCGGCCGGCCAAGCCAAATTAGGTCACTGGAATGGGGTCATTAATTAATTAACAGACGGGGGCCCGTGCCGTGCCGTGGCGGAGGACGTCGCCGAAGCCGTGCCGGTGCCGGAATGCCGCGGGAGGGCCGTGGCGTCCGCTGGGGCCTGGAGGCCTGGAGGGTGCTTCTCTCGACTCCGCTCCGGGATCTGGAGAAAATCCGCTTCCAGTTCCAGGGCCCTTCCAGCGCCCGGCCGGGGGCCGGCGAAATCGGCCTATCAGTCCGAATCCCGCCGTGTTTCGCTCCAAATGAGTGGAGGGGAGGCGGGGGGGGGGGGGGGGGCGCTCCCCGAAAGACTGATGCCCCGGGCGGTGCGGGTGCCTGCCGGCCGGGCCGGCCGTGACGGGCAAGACGGGCGAGTACACCGGATACCACTCAGGCCACGCACCCTGGCCCGCACCTTGAACCTCTGCACACACACACACACACACACACACACACACACACACACGCACACACACACACACACACTGCGTATGAGAAATTCCTTGATTTCTCTTCTCCCACGCCCCGGCCTTTCCTTTACTCTTTCGGTTTTCGATACTGATCGGGTGCTCTCGGCGGGTGTGTCTCGCGAGTGCCACGACGGCGGCGTCACAGTGTGTCGTGTCTCCCGAGGAGGAGGAGGAGGAGGGGGTGGGGGGAAATAATGCTGTCAGGGGCAGCATGGCGGTGACGTCGCGCAGCGCCTACTTCATCTCGAGGGGCAGATCTCTGCCTTGTGTTTGGCTGGGCTGCCACATCGTGCCACAATCGTCGTGGCCCACGAGAGTCCACGGAGGATCTCTAATATCGCCGCGCTGCCAATACAGCGTCAGGCGCAGTTACTCCCCTTGTGTGTGTGTGTATGTGTATGTGTATGTGTGTGTGTGTGTGTGTGTGTGTCGCTGCTTCCTTTTCTTGGCACCCATTCGGCGCGCACACTTGTGGACGCGGCGACGGCGTTGGCGTCGTTGGCCCGACGCGTTAAGTGCAGCCGTCGGCCGCAAGCCACTTGGCGGAAGGGAGGGGGGAGGGGTGGGGGGGGGGGGCACCGCGGCAGAGGCCATTCAGGCGGCCCAGCCACTGAGCCCTTTAGGGTGGACTTGGACTCAATGACCAGATGGCATGCGTGCTCCCAGCGCTCTAATAGGCACATTTCAAAGCCATTTTCAAAAATGGCGCCACGAAGCTGTGTGTTTGTGTGCGTGTGTGTGTGTGTGCGACAGTGTTTTTTTGCTGGTGTGTTGGTGTGATTTCTTGAGCACGGTCGTGCCTGGCTGCCTGCCGCTTGACCGGCTGGTCGCCATATCAGGCCGCGTCGCCTGCGCCTCGCTCTGGAGCCGCCTACGCCCCCGCCCCGCTGCTGGCCCCTTAATACTTGATGGCGTCCTTCCAGAGCAAACACGCGTCTTCCATCGGATCAAGCCGTCCCTCTCCTTCTGCCTGTCCCGGCCCGCTAACTGGCTGGCGCCGCGATGAACCCCGAAGGGATAGCCTCCAAAAACCGGAGATATTTCCGCCCTCTCCGGCAGCGAGGGGCTCGAGGATTCCGGGAGTCGTCGCTCTGCCTCTCTCGCGCCCTCGCGACGCCCCACGAGTGCGAGAGAGACGGGGACAACAAGGACCCAGCGCGGGGCGTCGTTACGCCATGGTCACGCTGTTGCTGAACCGGAGCGCCCCTCTGACCCGTTGCGTCGGGATGACGAGTTTTGCAGAGGGCCGCGTTAGTCCCGTTTTTGGCCTCGCCCGGCCCGCCCAGGCCGAGGCCCGCCCCTTGGAAGGCCTCGCCTGTCAGGAGACGAGGCGTGGCGGTGGCAGGGCGGCAGGGCGCCGAGGGACCTCTACTCGGCGAGGTCTAGAGGCCGTGGTGAGGCCGAGGCCGGGGGGCTTGGGGGGGCCAGGGCCGGGCGGGCCGGAGCCGGGCCCAGCACCCGGGGTCGCGCTGTGGGGCGGCGGCGGCCCTGTGACAAGCATAGTTCCGGAATTCCGGAAAAGTGTCACATTATTCAGGGCTCCTTTGGAGACTGTTCCCCAGCCGGGTCCTCCTTCTTCCCACTCGGCGCCGTGGCCACGCGGTGGAGGGCGGGGGCCGCACAGTGGGCCAGAAGACCGGTGGAGGCGGCCAAAACTCTTGACGCGTTTTGAGCTCCAGAGTCGTTAAATGAGACTCCAATCGAACGTGTGACCCCACCAATGGATTGCTCTCCGAGCGAGGAATCTATTGGTGGGGTCACACGTTCGGTTCGAGTCCAGCTTAGCGACGCTGGGGCTCAAAACGCGTCCGGAGTTTTGGCCGCCTCCACCGGTCTTCTGGCCCACTGAGGGCAGACCGCCGTGTGCGCCGCCTTCCATTTTCATTACCAACCAATAACACGGCGCAGCCAAGGCGGCGCCCCGTCCCCGCAGTTCGCCATCCCCCGAGGCCCGCAGGCTGATTCCGAACTTGCTCCGTCTCTCTCGCACTCAGGGCGCACCCCGCAAGGGCGCGAGGAAGGCAGGGCGACTGGTCCCGGGTCGCAGCGAGGAATGCAACCTCCACTGCGCTGCGGTCGGGCCCTGAAACTGGAGAGGATCGCATTGGACGGACTTGTGCCGATGGCATGCCTGGGTCAAGTTTCCAGCGGGCGATTCCAGTGTTCAAGGTAACCGTGGGCGACGGTGGCGCACTCTGGAATCCATAGAGCGAGCTCGGACTAGCTAACCACTTTCGGGCGGTCGGGCCCGAGAATGCGGGTAGGGTACCGCCCGCCTCGCCATTTCCACTCAATTGCGGTCACACGTTTCATTTGTGCCCCGCTGAGATTATTTCGAGTGACTGCGACTAAAGTTTAATCCCTCTCTCCGCTTCTCAGCGCTTAGCTTTATTTCGTCGTCAGGAAAATTCACCTCAGATTTGTTGTTGCAAGCACTGGTAACACGAAGGCGTAACTCTATGCTTGAGTCAAGCATAAAGTTACGCTTGAAGACGTTACGCTTGAAATGAAGCACACTCTGGAAATTCCGGGAAATTCCCCCATGCATTTAGATAGGGGAAATCTTGACGGATGAGCATGTTACGCTTGATTTCAAGCGTAATCTGATGACGCTTGAAATCAGAGGGTAATACCAGCTTTATTTTTACCAGTGAGTTCTTTGAATATCGGAGTATCGAGGTGGAAGCTCGAACCGACTTGGGCTTGTCGGCAGGGTGCTCTCTGGGCGCTCTGCGCTGCTTGGCTCGGCACGGCGCGGCTCGGCGGTGTCACTTGCTCCCTGCGACGCCCCGCCGTTCCGGCGCTACGAGGGCGCTCCGTGCTCCTCGAGCCGTGGCTTTAGCCGTGGCGCGCCGACCGCCGCAGCCCCTCGGCCCGGCCTGGCCTGGCCTCGGCCTGCCCGCAAATTGGAGCACCTTCCCGCCGAGCTGCCGGCAGCGCCGCGCGCCAAGCCGCACCAAGGCCCGGAAAGTTACTCCAAAAATTGCAGCAAACTGTCAGAGTCTAGATATTGTGCCGTTTTAAAGTAACGGTTGAGACAGCTCAAGGAAAAAGTAACTGTTAGACTTACATTGAACTTTTCGCTACGAGTGCCTCTTTCCCCATAAGGCCCACTCTGAAGGGGCTCGCCTTTAGTGCATTTACTGCAGCTGACGTACACTGAACGTACACTGGTAAAACGAAAGCGTAGTATTACCCTCTTCAAGCATAATCAGATTACGCTTGAAATCAAGCGTAACAGGGGTCATCCGTCAAGATTCCCACTACCTAAATGCATGGGGGAATTTCCAGAGTGTGCTTCATTTCAAGCGTAACGTCTTCAAGCGTAACTTTATGCTTGACTCAACCATAAAGTTACGCTTTAGTTTTACCAGTGTATGCACCGCGGTGTGGTGGTTCAACGGTCCGACAAAAAAAAAAGCAGCAGAACACACCGTAGAAGAACACCGCGTGAAATACGGCGAAACGAAATGGGAAAAGCGAACACCCGCGTTGGGTGGTGACAAGCTGACGAGGTAACAAGCTCTGTCGCAGCAGGGCCCGGCAGGGCCGTGACGGTCTCTGTGGCGGCGGGGCATGCCGGGCCCTCGGCGACAGGGGCGCTGGGGGGGCGGGGCGGGGCGGGCTGCCCATGTCAATGACACGCACAGACACGTCGCGCCGAGCTGTCGCTCGGGCCCGTCGGGCATTGCAGCGCTGCAAGCTTGACAGCCCCGCGAGGTGCACGAGTGCTAACTGGCTTAGCTACTTTGGGAGGCTCGACTCTTCGGCGGCGCCTCGCGGGACTGCCCTGCAGGCCGAGCAGTGCCTTCTGCCTCTGTCGCACCGCTTTACGGAACGCCCTGGGAGAGCGAGAGAGACAGAACGACGGGAAACAAGTTTGGAATCAGCCTGCGGGCGGAACGCCTCGCGGCCCGTCAGCAACGCGCCACGCGAGTCGGGTCTAGGACGACCCGCTTCACCTGGTCCGCTTCACGGCCCGCTTCACGGCCCACTTCACAGCCCGCTTCACGGCCAACTTCACAGCCCGCTTCACGGCCCGCTTCACAGCCCGCTTCACGGCACACTTCACAGCCCGCTTCACGGCCCACTTCACAGCCCGCTTCACGGCCAACTTCACAGCCCGCTTCACGGCCCACTTCACAGCCCGCTACACGGCCCACTTCACAGCCCGCTTCACGGCGAGTTTCTGCTGTTTCTATTCGCGACGCGCCGACTGTGTCTGCCCCTCCGCGCGCTGCAGTAGACCATCTTGGTCGGCAACGTATTCCTGCGTGCGGCTGGCGCGCTAACTGTGCCGCATGCCGTTTATTCTCCGGACGGGCGGGGCGGGGTGAGGCGGGTCGGGGCGGAGATTTCAGGTCAGGAATCCAGCGCGCAAATGCAATATTTTTATGCGGCAGCGCAAGGGGCCGGCCGTCCAGGCGGTCGGAGGCGCGGGCGGGGTGGCGAGGCGGGGCGGCCGCTGCGCCTTGGATGCGGTGGTGGCGGGGCACAGTGGGCCAGAAGCCGGTGGAGGCGGCCAAAACTCTAGACGCGTTTTGAGCTCCAGAGTCGCTAAATGGGACTCGAACCGACCCTGTCACCCCACCAATGGATTGCTCTCCGTGCGAGGGATCCATCATTGATGGGGTCACACGTTCGGTTCGAGTCCCATTTAGCGACTCTGGAGCTCAAAACGCGTCTAGAGTTTTGGCCGCCTCCACCGGCTTCTGGCCCACCGTGCGGGGGCGACGGTCCGTGCTGGCGCTGCGCTCAAGATTCCGCGCGTTTGTGACCGCACTCTGGCAAAAGAAATCGGGCGTGGATGGATGTAACGCTTCAACGCTTCATTTCAAGCGTACATTTGCGCCGAACCACTGTTGAAGACTTTACGCTTGAAGTGAAGCGTAGATTCGTACCCTACCGGGTCTCACAGTCCAAAACAAACCGACAAAAACAAAACAACATCGAAATCTTCTTCATAAAAAAAAACAATAAATTGTGTGCCCGTTAGTTGTTGTTTTTTTTTTGCGAGAGCGAGCACTATTGGCAGAGGGTGGCAGCCGCGCTCCGCGCTCGCTCGGCTGTCACGTTAGTTCCCGACACTACTCGCCGGGCCGGCACTCGCCACATAAAACACGGCGGACACGACGAGGGCGGGGCGGGGCGTGTGTGGCTTCCCCGAGGCCCGGGCGGCCCGGGCGGCCCGGGCAGGCCCAGGTGACCAACCCCCAGGTCCGCATCGCCGCATCGGCGCAGGCCTGCCAGCCTGTCGGCCCGGCCATAAATATCCCTCCGACTCAATCGCTGGAAGTGGCCGCGCCGTCTCGTCTTGTTTGCTGCTGCACTTGCTACGGTTGCCAACCGGCGACCAGACCGGCCTTGCGGTGGCCATTACCGCTCCGCGGTTATTGCTTATTTAGGGTGGCAACCCTTCGCGAAATGCCAGACGGACCGGGGAGGGGAGGGCGGCATCACCTCGAGGCAGTTGAGCCGTAATTGGCGTCGCCTGGTCACCCTTCGGGTCTTGAGGAAGCGGCCCTGCAAGCCCATCGATTCGTGCTTGTTCTGCGCCCCCTCCCCCCGGGTCCTCCCTTTCTTTTTTTCGCCCCGTCCATCCGTCGACGTCGTCCACGCCGTCGTCGTCGTCGTCTGGACGGCTCGAGGCCTTTCTGGTGCCACAAAGGGGGCGTTGATGGAAAGGTCAATATGATGCCTGCGGCCTGCGTCGTGCGGTGCGCCCCCGCCCCCACCCCCGCCCCCGCCCCCTCCCCGTTTTCAGACGAGAAAAGAGTCCGCTCCGAGCTTGTTCCAGGCTGGTGAATGACAGGAAAACCGAACCGGACGACCCGCAGTGCAGTGGCGTGTGAAACAATGATGGCGGAACACCGGCCAGGCCTGGACCCGAAGTGTGGAGCTGGCCGCGCTGGCACTGTTGCTGAGCCACTTCTTAGTGTTGGCCAGGCTTTTGGTGTGGCTTACACTTGCAGGCTGGAGAGGTGCCAGGCCGCGCCGCGCCGCGCCGTGCCGTTATAAAGTGGCGCGGTGTAATGGTGGTGGTGTTGGCGCCCGCCGCCAGAGGAAACCAATTAACAGATATTTTGTCCTTTGCCCCCGCCGCCCCCCACCGGCATTGTACTCCCGGGCTGCCCCACCCCTCCCCGCCCCACCTCGCCCCACCCTGCCCGAGTCTCCCGGTCAAATGAATCGAGCGTAATTTGATTGGATGGCTGAATCCTCTCTCCCTCGTGGAGAGCGCCAGTGCGGTGCGGAGCCGTGCCGTGGGTCATGGAGGGTCCATGGCCATGATGGGCTTTCCCTGCAAATACAGTATGCATGCGCTGCGAATAGAGCGGCGCGTACAGTGTAGGTTCTCGCCGGGCGAATAATGCACCAGGCGAGCCAATCAGGGCCCCGCCGACACACTAGAAGGGGGGAAAAAAGGGGGGTGAAACAAAGGTTGGGTGGTGTTGAACCCGGCCCCGGGAGCTCACGGGACTGAGTTTTAATTAGCACTGACCTCGACCGCCGCGGTGCCGTGGTGGGGTCGACGGCCGCCACAATGCAGGCGGAGCAGGCACCCTGTTGACTCATCCCCGCTGACGAGTGTCTTCCGATCACGCGATGCGACGCCGCCACCGCCGACCTGGACTCCGTGATAGGATCGACCTCCCGCCCCACTTGGAGGGCAGTCGTTCGGAAACAGCCCTTTTGTCTGGCCGTGCGGGCCGTGCCATCAAAGGCAGCGGGCCAAGGCGGCTCGGCCCGGCGGAGGGAAGGCTGGCGTGCGCGGCGCTGATTTCGAGAGGATTTCACGTCAAGTGGAGACAAGCTGCGGACTGATTCCGTCGCTCTGTCTCGCTCGCACTCACGGCGCACAGTGGGCCAGAAGCCGGTGGCGGCGGCCAAAACTCTAGACGCGTTTTGAGCTCCAGAGTCGCTAAATGGGACTCGAACCGAACGTGTGACCCCACCAATGGCTTGCTCTCCGAACGAGGAATCCATTGGTGGGGTCACACGTTCGGTTCGAGTCCCATTTAGCGACTCTGGAGCTCAAAATGCGTCTAGAGTTTTGGCCGGCTCCACCGGCTTCTGGCCCACTGTGCGGGGCGTCCCGTAGAGGTGTGGGGGAGACAGAGGGCGCTCAGCTTGCTGTATCCTCAGGTGGGGACGGCCGGGCGCGCGTCGCCGACGTCGTCGGGCCAAGCGAAGCACGGCGACCAAGGCCGGACGGAGGGAGAGTTCAAATCGCGTTACGCGCTAATCGGGTTAGTGCGGCGTCATGGGGCGTTCCGTCGCCTCCCGCACGCACTGCTCGTCCTGCCCGGCGAGCTGCGCGCGCCGGGCGCGGCGTCTTGGCGGGGGGTCGTTTGGCGCGCTGCGCCGTGCTGCGCTGTGCTGCGCTGCCGGTGGTGGCGGAGCGCACCCGGTGCCCTCGGTCGGCCTCCATAATTCATACGCGAGTATCCCCGCCCCGCCGCGGCCCTGAATGTTGCACGCACCGGCCGCGCCATAACGCCAGGCATTATTCGCACGTTTGGGGCGTCCCGGCCGGTCCCCGCCGCCCAGGACAGTCCCGGAAGGTCCCGCACGGTCCCCGGGCGCGGCGGCGCGGCGCCGAGGCCGAGAGGCTCGCTGACCCCGAGGCTGAGGCCCGGCCGAGGCTGAGGCCCGCTGCCGCCCCTGGGGGAGATAGTGGCGGTCCGCAGCGAGTTAACCTGAGCAGTCGGGGAGTCGGGGACGCGCGGATAAATGGGTTAATCATTCTGGGTGGCGGGGCGGAGGGCCGAGGGGCCGATAAAGCCGCCGAGCACGCCCCGCCCCGCCCCGCCCCGCCCCGCCCCGCCCCGCCCCGCAGCACCCCACCGCACCCCAGCCCGCTGCACCATATCTGCCGCCGCGGGCCTGCGAACCAGCGAAGCCGCGCAAAGTGGTGCACCGGAGCGCGCCGTGGCGTTGCTCGCAGTGTGGGAGGTCCCTGCCTCGCCCTGCCTCGCCCTGCCTCGCCTTGGAGCAGCGGTTTGTCGAGAAGTGTTTCCCTCTCGCTGCAGCCCCGGGCCTGCCTGCCCGTTCGCCCCGGGGACGCCACGCCACGCCGCGCCACCTAACACGCACTTTATATTCATCCTCTGTCCCATTCAGCCTGCCGCCTGCCTGGATCCCTGCCCCGCCAGGCCCAAGGCCAGGCCCTACCTGGAGACAATCCCTGCAACCTAATTAATCCAATCCGCATCCACGTCTTCCTCCTCGTCGTCCTGGTCCTCCTCTTGGCGGCGTCCTGGCCCGGCCCGCCGGAGGGGCTGCTCCTAGCTGCTCCCCGAATCGAATCAGGCCCGACAGGCAACCTATTTTTTCCCCCTCACTCCAAGTCCAAGTTGACTGCGTGGCGCTCCGTCCTGGCCTGCCCCGGCCCTGCCCGCCCTAATCCCGATGGCGCCACATATTGGCACATCTGTGCCGGGCCCGGCCACCCCCTTTTCCCAGGTCTGTTTCTAGGAGGACCAGTTTCTTGCCCTAGCCCGTAATAACCTGGGTACAAAAACCGGGTGGGGAAAGGTGTATGTGTCCGGGTAATTTCACCTCTGGGGGGGAACAGGCCACTGAGGAATACTGCCTCTCTCCAGGCGACGGGGGAAATTTCCCCGAGGAGAGGAGAGACACAATTATCCACTAGAACTTCCTCCCGAAGAGGTACATGCCCACTAGGGTTAGTTCCAGGAGATCATAATTTACTAGTGAATTCGTACTTGCCCCCAGAAAAACGAGTGTGACAGATGAAAAAAAAATCCACAAGCAATTAGAGAAAGCAAGTCATATACAAAATGAGTCAAAATAAATTCTAAACACAGAAAAAACTTGATTCACGAATTTTAATGTTTTCAGCACCATAAGTCATTTTTTCTTAATTTTAAACTTTGCGAAATAAACGATGAGTTAGTCAGGTAGGTAGACGAATGCCCAAAACTCAGGAATGGGCGCCCGCTTTGGCTTATCCTTGGATTTGTAAAAATCCAAATTTTCTTTTTTTAAATTTGATTTTTCTGAAATTGCGTGTGGAACGTGTCTTTCAACACCTTAATGCTCGTTTTCTGGTGAGGGAGTACAAATGCCCTAGTAAATTATTAACCCCTAGGTAATTTTAAACCCCAGTGGCCATGTACCCTCTCAGGAGAGAGGGTAAGAAAATTTCTATTTATGATTACCCCCCTGTGATAGGTACTTTTTTCCTAGGGAATTTTTACCCCCTCCAGAGAGAGGGTATTTTTCCACTAGTGGATTATTACCCCCCCTAGAGGGGGTAAAGTTACCCTAGGAAAATATTACCCCCCACCCTGCATGAGTATGATATCCCTAGGGAATTATTACCCTCCCCTAGGGCAAGGTACTTTCCTCCTAATGAAATAGTACCCTAGGTAAGGGGGTAAAGATACACGCTTACACCGGGCCCCGGCCCGCCCCTATCTCACACTCTGTCTTTGAGCCGTCATTCGGATCCAGTTTCTTTCCCTCAGCCCGTAATACGTGGCCGTCACAAAAACCGGCGGAATGGGGAAAAAGTGTGTGATGTGGTCCGGATGTAATAGAGGCTCTGCCGGGCGGGGCAGGCGCGCTGCCAGGCTACTGCCCGGCTACTGCCAGGCGCACGTGGAGGCATTTCGCGCCGACGCGGAGAGGAGAGAGACAATTATCCCAAAGACTGTCCTCCAGCGACAGGCTCCAGCGGCACGGCTCCAGCGGACTGATTCCGAGAGTCGTTTTCGTCGCCCTGTCCCTCTCGCACTCATGGGCCGTCCCTGAAAGGTGCGAGAGGGACAGAGCGACGAAAGCGATTCTCGGAATCAGTCTGCAGGGCAGGGCGACGCGGGCGCTAATTCCTATCCCGTGCTCATTTCCTCGTGCTCACCTCATTATGAGCAGACACTTACTTTCGCTGCCAGCGGGCCCGGCCGGCCTGGTCCTCGCGGAATTGCTGCTGTAAATGTAGCAGCGACGACGGACGGCCCAGACGGGGCGCGAGGCGAGGCGTACGGCGCGAGGCGCGAGGCGCGAGGCGAGGCGTACGGCGCGAGGCGCGAGGCGCGAGGCACCGCCTGGACGCCGAAAAAAGCACCGCCAGAACGCCCTCGCGGGTGGAATCTCCTCAAGACGGATTGCCTACACGTGCTGGGATGTCGCCTCGGCCGGATTCGGCTCCGCTGTCCAGCCGCCCCGGCGCGGCGCGGACTGGCTCTATTTTTTCTACGGCCGGAATGGCTGGGGCGGGGCCGGGGCGGTCCGGCCGGCCCGACCCGGCCCCCGCGGATGCAGTCACGTTGAACCAATTTGGACGACGTCACTCAGGCCATCAGCCTCCTCCCTCCCCCGCCCTCCGCGTCTCGAATCCTCTTTATACCTCCACCACATAAATAACGATCAGCTTCGACCCATCATCGCCTCTTGTTGACAAGGAAAAACGAGTGTGAGAAACACGGCCAAAATAGAGCGCCAGAAGATCGGCGGTCGCCTTCAATATCGGGGCTGTCGTGCGACATATGCGGCCGGTCGGGTCGGGTCGGGTCGGCCGGCGGGCTTGGCGCCCGCCAGACGGAGGGTAGGCAACCCGGTGCGCAGGCCAGTCCAGCGGGCTGGCCCAACCCGCGGCCGGCAGGCGGCGGAGCGGGACCGCATCACGGACGTCACACAGTGGGCCAGAAGAGCGGTGGAGGCGGCCAAAACTCTAGACGCGTTTTGAGCTCCAGCGTCGCTAAATGGGACTTGAATCGAACGTGTGACCCCACCAATGGATTGCTCTCCGAACGAGGAATCCATTGATGGGGTCACACGTTCGGTTCAAGCCCTGTTTAGACCCTGCGGCTCAAAACGAGTCTAGAGTTTTGGCCGCCTCCACCGCTCTTCTGGCCCACTGTGCGTCATGGACCATGGACCGGCTGCGGTGGGTACCGGTTCAGCGAGTTGTCTTTCCTCTGCGGTTCGCTGTTTCGGAAACCGCAGCCTCCAATACAACATCACCGGCAGTGACTCGGTCTCGGTCTTCGGCCCGCGCGGTCGGCGAACTCGGCGCTCTGGCTCATCCGCCGAGACTGGCCCCGCGGCGCCCTGCGGCCGAAGCGCTTTGAATCCGAAGCACCTTCATTGACTTCTGTACTTTGGTACACCCTTTGCGAGGGGCTACTTGCACAATTACTGTCTTCCAGTCGCTGCCCCCCGCCGCGCCCCGCTGGGGGGATTCGCCGTGGTTCGCGACCCTCGGCGGCGCACGGCCCCGACCCACAGTGGGTCAGAAGGCCGGTGGAGGCGGCCAAAACTCTGGACGTGTTTTGAGCTCCAGAGACGCTATGCAGGCCTCGAACCGAGCGTGTGACCCCACCAATGGATTCCTCGTTCTGAGAGCAATCCATCGGTGAGGTCACACGTTCGGTTCGAGGCCTATTTAGCGACTCTGGAGCTCAAAAGGCGTCTGGAGTTTTGGCCGCCTCCACCAGCCTTCTAGCCCACTGTGCGACCCCGGCCCGGCCTCGGCCCGGACCAATTTCCAGGTCGGCAGGATGGCCACGGTGTGGCGGCGCCGTGCTGGGGCCGTGCTGGGGCTCGACATCCAGGCCCGGCACCTGGACCGCTTCCGCGCCCCCCTCCACGGCATCCTTTTACTTTATTTCCTGTTCCATTCGCTCGCAGCGCCGCAGTCACTGCCTCCGCGCCACCCCCCGATTCTTCCCCAATCCTTCCTCGAGGACGCTCATCCCGCAGCTCACAAAACGCGCGCGGGACGGCACAGCGCGCACCGCGCGGCGTGGCGCGGCGCGGCGGCAACGGGGAGGTGGGTTACTTTTTCGACTTGCATCCTCGACACTCACACACGCACACACACGCACTCAAACAGCCACACACACAGGCGCACGCCAAGGACTTATTTACGTCGATCGTAAAAAAAATCCTCTTCTGTGCCTTTATAGGATGGCACAGTCTCTATATTCCCCGGCCTCCCCGCTCTCCTTCGGTGGCGGGTCTTCCCCTCCCCCTTCCCCACCCCCTCCTTTCCTCCGTGACGCCGGCGGCCAAGTTGGACGCGTATTATACTCCCCGGATGAAATCAATGGCGTTGTCTGGCCGCGCACCTGGGAGGTTGGCACGGCACGGCGTGGCACGGCGTGGCACGGCACGGCCGAGGCCCCGGCCGCCCAGACTGCTTGTCGCGCTGAATTTCCGCCCCAATGGCGAATGGCCGCCCTGCAAGTTTTATATCATTTTCAGAGTTCCTTTACGAGGGCCGCGGCAGGCTCGCGCCAGGCCAGCCAGCCCACGCCGCGGAGGAGTTTGCGTCCGACTACTTTCTTTCCGTCTTCTTGTCATTTTTTTTTGCCTTGCTCGGGGGTTGGTAAACCCACGCGCGCGCGGCGTCGGCATGGCGGTACCCCTCGGGGTGGTGTTCGACCACCGGGGAGGGGAGGGGAGGGGCGGGGAGTTGTTTGGCGGCGCACGCCGTCGCGTCGCTCGCACAAGAGTCCTCCACTTAGGCCCTCTCTATGGCTGTAAAACCGAGCTTTTTACAGCCCACTTGAAGCCCATCGACAACACTGCCTCACTTGTCAGGCCTGCCCCCCCCCCCCCCCCCCCCCCCTCCCCTCCGCGCCGTGCCGCGCCGAGCAACATTACCATCCCGCGGCACTATGGGTAAGCAGAACAATTTGCGGGAAGCATCATCCTCGAAGACTCTGCTGCCAAGATAGTGGCCGTTATCTCACGTACACTGCGTAGCACTGCGAGCACGGCGAAAGAGGGCGGTGAACTCGCTGCGCGTGCGGCTGTGTGTGTGTGTGAGTGTGTGTGTGTGTGTGTGTGTGTGTGTGTGTGTGTGCGGGCTGCCTTGCCTCCGCACTTGACCCAGCGCGCTTTTCCGCGCCGCTCGCCCACCGATACTCCGATACTGCTTCATTTTTCAGGCGCTGCAGGCGCTGCAGGTGTGTACGCACCACGCGTGTAATTCTTTCCTCCTCCTCCCCTCCCCCCCCCCTCTCTCTCTCTCTCTCTCTCTCTATCTCTCTCTCTCTCTCTCCCCCCCCTCTCTCTCTCTCTCTCTCTCTCTCTCTCTCTCTCTCTTCTCTCTCTCTCTCTCTCTCTCTCTCTCTCTCTTTCTCGCTCTCTTGCGCGCTCATGAAAAATTTGCGGCGGCGCTTGTATGATGTATGGGCCTACTTTGTGACTCCTCGCGTCGCTCGCGCCTGAAAAATTCACCGCCGTCCAAAGTTATTAGCGTCAGGGAGTTGTCAGGTTGATCTCTCCCCCTTCCCTTGCCCTCACTACCGCTGCGGAGGGTGCGGTGGTGTTGCCCCGCTCGACCGCTCGCGAGAGAGAGAGAGAGAGAGAGAGAGAGAGAGAGAGAGAGAGAGAGAGAGAGAGAGAGAGAGAGAGAGAGAGAGAGAGAGAGAAGGGCGTGGGCGGGGCTCATTTCCACTTTTCCGTCTCGCTCTAAATAATGGCGGCGAATTGATTCATTAGCGGAGCTTGACCCGTGACGAGTCGGGGTGGGGTGGGGCGGGGCGGCCAGGCGCGGCAGGCGGCAGGTTCCCGATGTTCCCCTAGTCCGCTTCCTCTCGTACCGCCCCGCCCACTCCACTAGACTCTAAATGTAGGGTGCCCAGTAACTGGGCGCCTTTGTCGCCCGCCCCACTTTTTAGGGTGCCAAATGTCGCCCAGTTTCTGGGCACCTTTGTCGCCCAGTCTCGGGGTGGACAAACCATTAAGGAACCTGCCTCCACCCATGGACCAGCAGCGACTGAGGTGCCAAAGGTGTCCAGAATCTAGGCACCTCAGTCGCCCAGGAACTAGACACCTGAACATGTTCTACCCTGGGAGAGGGCCGGTTACTGTTTGATTTGTCCACCCCGAGACTGGGCGACAAAGGTGCCCAGAAACTGGGCGACATTTGGCACCCTAAAAAGTGGGGCGGGCGACAAAGGCGCCCAGTTACTGGGCACCCTACATTTAGAGTGTAGACTTGAGC
This sequence comes from Thrips palmi, assembly GCF_012932325.1. NCBI lineage: Eukaryota > Metazoa > Arthropoda > Insecta > Thysanoptera > Thripidae > Thrips > Thrips palmi. Next base: position 1,195,498 of record NW_023144635.1, read on the forward strand.
CTCGAGGCGACACGACACTGCCTTTGTACAGGCGGCCCCAGAATCCGGCCTCGCCCCGCGATGAATGACCATTTCTGACATTCCATTTTCCCCGAAAGACGAAGTAGTATAACTTGCCGGCGGAAAGGTGTGGCGCCGCCTGCTGGAGTCCTCTCCGGAGTCCCCTGGAGCGTGTCTCTTCCAGGCGACTTCCAGGCGACACTCGCGCGCCCGACGGGCGGACTAAGTCCCGCTATCACTTTACCGCACCGATTTAAAGCGACATTCCTTTTTTCCGCGCTATTTGGAACCATTTCTCTCTCTTTTTCTTCGCTGTGCCCTGAAAGGCCTCGGTGCGCGCTGCACACTGGAAGGGAGGCCACGCGCGTGAAACGGAGCGCGCGTTTCTGCCTCGAAATAACAACAACTTTGTGTGCGGCACTGAGTGTAATGCGAGAGCGGGGCGCAGCGGCGCAGGGCGCGCCCCAGTGGCGGAGGCACGCGCGCGCCCACTCACACTGACGCGCTCTCTCACACACACACCTCGCACACTCACCTTGTTCTCCAGCTGCCAAATTCTGTGCATAATTAACCGGCTGCCGCGCGGCATTGCGCCGCTGCCGCCGAGCGTGTGAGAATGCCGACGAGATTTTATTAGGCGTGGGTGCGAGAGTGGCGGGGCGCGGCTGGCGGGGCCCTCAACGCGCGTCGGACACGCGCGCGCGCGCGTTCACACACACACACGCACACACACACTTCATAAACGTGAGCCCCGTGCCGCTGGAGCCGCGGTAGAGGGCCCAATCGAGCCTCAGCGGACCAAGTTGAACGCAAGTCGGGGTTCGGTTAGGGCTCAGGTTGGGTACGGGAGTCGTGCTGTGTGGTGGAGATCTTAACGCGAAAAAACACAGCGTAGCTAATCGACCGTCGCGGCCGAGAAAATTTGAATTTCCGTTGCGGAACAACTGGTCGGGCCTCGGTGTGAAGTAGGCCCACACTGCCGGGGTGCGGCGTGCGGCCCACCCTGTGCACTGTATGAATCCAGTTTAGTGAGTTTAATATTGTAGAGATTGGGCCTGCGCGCTGCGCCGCGGCGGCACCCACCCGGCCCGCCACCCGGCCCGCCACCCGGCCAACCCCACCGCGCCCCGCGCATCCGGACCCACCACTGCACCACTTCCTCGGATTTCCATTTTGGAAGTGGAGGGCGGACGTTGCGGCGCTTCATTTGGAAGTTGATAACTAAAACTCGTCCCGGATTCATGGTCGGCGCGGCGCCGTGCCGTGCCGTGCCGTGGCCTCGAGGTTCGGGCCTCCCCTCCCCAACTGCCTGTCCTTCCGCGTCTCCCCGCGTTCGGCCGCCATTCTTTGCCATGGCAGTGCAGGCCCGCGGCCCCTGGGAAAACGAAGAGGCGCAAAACTGCCATGGTTGTTGTAGCGACGCAGCGCCGGGCTGCGCCGCGCCAGCGGCCCGGCCGTCCGTCCGTCCGTCCGTCCGTCCGGGCTCAAAGGACGGCATTAGTCAAAGGCAGGGAAGGGCGAGCCGATTAAACGAGTTCCTCGTGCCGCGCATGCCAGCCCACGCCAGCCTTTCAGCGCGTGCACACACACACACACACACACACACACACAAGCACACGCAGGCAGTTACATTCTCCCTCTTTCTCTCTTCCCGGTCCACCTCCGGGGCCGCGCATGCTCGATTTCGCTCGTAGTAATTTGCCGGGCTAATGGTCTTGAAGTCCTTTTTTCCTCTCGGCGTGCATTGGGTGCAGACTTTTCTAATAATTAAGCTTCGCTCAAAGAGATGTCTAACCGGACTAACCCTCTGACAAAAAAAGGGGTGCTTGTTGTGCTTTTTGGTGGCGGTGGCTTGACGGTGCTCTGTTTGCAGGCTGGGGCGCCATGACGGCCGGCACGGCCTGGCGAGGCACGGCCTGACGAGGCACCATGGACCCGCGCTACGCGCACTCCACCTACGTCCCGGAGCAGAGCTACTACCCGGGCGATGTGGTGCCGTACCCGGACGTGGCGCGCGACGCGCGCGAGGCCTCGGACCAGTGCGCCAAGACGCAGGCCAGCTTCTACGGCTACCCGACCGCGGCGCCGGGGGCCTTCCCCAGCCCGGGGCTGGCGCCGGGCCTCGGCCACGGCGGCGTCCACGGCCTGGGCCAGGGCCTGGGCCAGGGACACCCCTACATGGCGGGGTACGCCACCGTGAACAAGAGCATGGTGGACCGGGCCCGGGCGCCGGCACACGACAGCTACGGCACGCTGAGGACGGCGCGCTTCGACGTGCAGGTGAGTGGCTGGCTGCCGAGGAATGCGACGACCTCGGCGACGACCTCGGCGACCTCGCCCTCGGCGTCGTCCTCGCCCCTTGAGCTCATAACGAAGGCCGTGCCTCTCCGCCCGCCCCGCCCCGCCCCGCCACGACCTGGCCTTCCCCGTGGCAGTTTGTCACAAGCCGCCGTCAGATCCACTCCCGACCTTAGGGTGGGAGGCATGCGGCACGGCCCGGCGCAGCGCGCACCCACCGCAGCAGTGGTCTGTGATTTACGTTTGGCCAGCGAAGGCACACGCGGCTCGGCGCCGTTCTCATTGGCCGTGGCCCTGCCTGCCTCTCTCGCACTCGCGGCTCCCGGTGTAGGTGCGAGAGAGACAGAGCGTCGGAAGCAGTGCTGGGCATCAGGCTGCTGTCCCCGGCGCCCCGCACGCTCTACAAATCAAAGAGTGTACATGGTATGCTCTAACTGGAGCATGCCTGCAAGCACGCTCTAGCTAGCGCATGCCTGCCAAGCATGCACTAACTAGTGCATACATGCCATGTACACGCTAACTGAAGCATACATTTACTGCAAGGGATAGGGAGTTTTCTGCACCAGGAAGCGTGTACATGGCATGTATGCACTAGTTAGTGCATGCCTGGCAGGCATGCGCTAGCTAGAGCGTGCTTGCAGGCATGCTCCAGTTAGAGCATACCATGTACACTCTTCGATTTGTAGAGCGCACGCGCTGTCTCCATTCCGGTCAGCGCGTCGAACAACAGTCGGCGAGGTTCGGACGGACTGCTATTATTTATAGGTGCGGCTGTGTTTCGAGTGGCGCCGCTGCGCCAGACTGATTCCGAACGTCACTCCGCTGTCTCTCTCGCACTCGTGGGGCGTCCCGCGTAGGTGCGAGAGAGACAAAGCGATTCAGTCGGCGCACGCCTGGCGCGTCACTGTCGTCTAATTCTGGACACGGGCGTGCCTGGCCGCGTGCGCTGGAGCGAGGCTGGAGCGCGGCTGGAGGCACTGGAGTGGAAGTGCCTGTTTGGTAGCATTGAATTACTGTCTCGCCGGGCCGACCTGGCCGCTTTGCTGCTGTCGTGCGTGCGTGCCCCCCCCCCCCCTCAACGAACTTTCCGCCCTAAATCGAAGCAGCAAATGCGCGGCGCGGCGGGGCGGGGCGGGGCGGGCCGACACGGACATTAGCAGCCCTTACTCTTGCCCTTTTCAAATCGCCCGCCCGGCGGCGCCCTTTCTGCCCTCTCTGTGTGTTGACTTTGCGGTCGCGCTGCCGCCATGTGGCTTTCGCAGCCTTTTGGCGCGTTCGCCGCGACCGCAGCCCCGCTGCAGCTCGCTGGGCAGCGCGCGGCCTCTGCAGCTCAGTCGTGCCCGCGTCACGTAGGGTCAATTTTTGTCTCAAATTCACAGGACTACCCTTGGATTACCCCGGCGATGACCCCAAAATTTCTGGCGCTACGGATTACTGATCACCTATAGGCTGTCAGATGACCCGACTCGTTTTTACTCCCTCGACGGCCCCTTCATCATTGCCCCCAAAATTGTGCAGCAGTTGGCCACCCCTCGGCTCGCCAAGTGTCCTAATCGAATCGATTGTAATTTCAACAAGCTGCGTTCCGACTGTGGCGCTGTTTTCCAGCGACACGTGCTGCACGCGCGCTTGCGTTGTGCCCCCCCCCCCCAGCATTTCCAGGGCGAACAGTGATGAAAGTTGGCGGGCGTGATTTGGCTTGCTGCATGCGTGCCTGGCTGTGGCTGCCTGCCTGCTGGCTGGGCCCCGAAAGGAAGCGGGCCAAAGTGGCGCCCGGGCTGGGGGCTCAATTATCCCCCTGCGTGCCTGCCTGCCTGCCTGCCTGCCTGCTGGCTGCTAAGCCCGATGTGACTTTCCGCATCTGGCCTCGGTCGGCCGACCCTCTGCTCTGACCACTCGCGCCATCTTTGCTTTATTTTCCTTTGCCACCCCGCTGAGCTGTGCTGGTCCGGTCCCGCCCCGCCCCGCCCCCGAGGTGGCCAGCATCACGCCCTTGCCGCCCCTCTCTGCATCAAAGTGCCGTGCCGGCCGTGCTGGGCCGCGTCCACTTCGCGCCTGCGGCCCCTATCTTCCATTACGACTGTCCCCGCGCCACGCCGCGCCACGCCACGCCACCGGAAGAGAAGTTGGCGCCGCCACTCAGCTCTCTCCAATTCACAAGAGGAATGTACAAGGGCTGCATCGCGGCCCTTTGTCACGGGACGCGCCCTGCCCTGCCCGGCCTGCCCTTGGCCCTTCCATCCCTTTGACGGCTCTGTTGACTGGGTCCCGAGCTCGTCTCGTCCCGGGCCGCGCCGTGGCGACTGGCCGCCTCGCCGCCTCGCATTCCCTTCGCTAATTATTGCCCGTCTCTTTCCCGCACGTCGCCGCACAGTGGGCCAGAAGACCGGTGGAGCGGCCAAAATTCTAGACGCGTTTTGAGCTCCAGAGTCGCTTAATCGGACTCGAACCGAACGTGTAACCCCCACCAACGGATTGCTCTCCGAACGAGGAATCCATTGGTGGGGTCACACGGTCGGTTCGAGTCCCATTTAGCGACCCTGGAGCTCAAAACGCGTCTCGTATTTTGGCCGCTCCACCGGTCTTCTGGCCCACTGTGCGCCGTGGTGTGGCTGCGTGTCCCTCAAGACCGCGGAGTGGCGGCAAGTGAAGACAGCCAGTGGCGTGCTAAAGACCGCCCCGCCCCTCCGTCGGCACCGCCACTGCCTGGCAAGTTTTACGCACCTGGCAACTTTTCAGGAATAGAATTACGGAGCGTGGCACGGCGAAGGGCTCCGCGCCGCGCTGCCGTCGCACTTCTACCGATCCCTGTAAAAGACGGGTGGCGAGTTACTGACTTGCCGCTTTCGGGCCGCCCTAAACTTGGCGTCACTCCGTCAGGCAGACGGCGGGTGGATTCCGAGGGGCGCCGCTTTCGTCGCTCTGTCTCTCTCTCTCGTGGGAACAGAGAGAGAGAGGGAGAGAGAGAGAGAGAGAGAGAGAGAGAGAGAGCGGCGGAGAAAGGCAGCTCAGTTCGGAATCTGGCTGCCACAGCAGCGCGCTGCTGCGGCTGTTTAATTCACGCGGCTTAGCTCGGGCCGCCTCTCTCGCACCGCCACGGCGGCGCCCCGTGAGAGCGAGAGGGACGGAGCTTGACGACGCGCCGCGCTGATTGTCACGACACGACGGCGGCCGGAGAGGCCGGAATGCGGCATGAAAAATTGATCGGCTCGCGTCATCCCGAGGGCCCGAACGCCGAGGGCCCGAAGGGGTCAAAGCGGCGGCCGATGATGTCCACGAGGATATCATGGCGTCTCACGGCAGGAATTGCGTGCTCCATTTTTCATGACGCCGCAACACGGCGTGGGCGGCTCGGCTCGGCACGGCGCGGCGCGGCCCACCTCGCAGTCACAGCGGAAACAAAGTTTGCGGCACTGGAAACAAGACGCAGGCCGCGCTGCCTGCCTGCCTCGGCCTCGCCGCCGCCAAGTTATCGTGACTGCTTCGCCAAGTTGCGCCATAATTCGGACCGCTGGCCATTTTGCCTGTCGTCCCGCGCAACGCCGGCCAGCGCCTAAATCCGCTGTATCGGACTGGCCGCGGCGCGGACGGCCGGCGCGACGGCCAGCGCCGCACAGTGGGCCAGAGGACCGGCGCAGGCGGCCGAAACTCTAGACGCGTTTTGAGCTCCAGAGTCGCTAAACAGGCCTCGAACCGAACGTGTGACCCCACCAATGGATTCCTCGTTCGGAGAGCAATCCATTGGTGGGGTCACACGTTCGTTTCGAGTCCCAGTTAGCGACTCTGGAGCTCAAAACGCGCCCGGGATTTCGACCGCCTCCTCCGGTCTTCTGGCGATTCGAATCCACTGTTCGGCCGGCGTTTTGACAGTGTACTGCCGCGCCGCCGCGTTGAATCCGCGGGCGGCCCTTTAGGGAGGCGCGGCGCGCCGTGTTTCATTTACCGGAACACGGGTGAGGTGTGCAACAACTATTACAATAAAGTTGTTACGCAAACAGACATTACGCGCGCGTACAGTGTAGTACACCCCGCGGCGCTGATAAACTTGGCGGCGCGGCGGCCAAAGGCATTCGGACGCAAAGTTTCCTCTGAGAGTGAAAAATTGCCGCGCGCGCGAGTGGCCCGGGAGGGGGGTGGGGGACGACAAGGAGGCACAGCATGCGACTCACTCATTTGCGGGTCATCGCGGAAAAAAGAAAGAGCCTTGTTCTTTATCAGGGCGACCTGTCCCGGTTCCAGCTGGGGGCGAGTACGCGGGGCGTGCCTGCTTTGTTTACAGCCGTTTGAGCACGCGCTGTTTTTAAAGGTTGCGCGGCGAGCCCTGCGCCCCCTCGTCCCGGTTGTCATCCCCGAGTCCCCCTCAGGATATGATCTTTCAGCCCTCCCGTTTGCGCCCCCCCCCCCCCCCCCGCGCCCTCGAGCTGCTTTACAGGGGCTTTACTGCCGCGCCCATAAATCCGAACCAATTTACCGCCTTTAGTATCTTCGATTTTTCAGCCAAATGACGCGTCGCGCCGCGCCGAGCCGAGCCTCCTCGCTCACCTTGCAGCATTGAATTGAATTCGGTTTGATTTAGGTCGCGGCACGGCGGCGCCGCGTGTATCCCCGGGGACACAATTTACCAAGTTATTTACTGCTCGCTGACATTTTCCCTTGCCCGCCGCGTCCCGCTCCGCCTCGCCCCGCCGCGCCACGCCTTGCGATATTGCCCGGCGTCCCGATTATTGCTCTGTCGAACGCGGCCGCCTTTTTGAAAAAACCACGCGTGCCGCCTCGGCTGGGATTCGAACCCGGGTCGTTGCTGTGCGGGATGACGCGCGCCCCGGTGGTCGCGAGAGCGTCGTCTCGTCTGCCGGCGCCTCAACTTGGGGCACTTGGTCGTAATGCCTCGGCACGTGTGTGTGTGTGTGGGGGGGGGGGGGGGGGGGCAGGTGTGTGCCTGCACTGCCCCCCCCCTTCCCCGTCGTTACTCGCCTCGTCATAACAAGTTTGGCGTGTGTCTTTCCCTCCCCTCCCCGCGGGATGGCGGCACGGCGCGGCCCGGAGCGCAAACGGTGAATAATGCACCGGAGATGATGGCGCGGCATGCAAATTTAACGAGATTGCCCCCCTCATTGTGCGTGCGTAGAAAAGAATCTGTTGCGCTGATCGCGCACTACTTCTAGGAGCCGCGGCGGCCGCGCGCTTTTCCTCCCGGCGCGTGCTTGGCCGCCGGGCCGCCCCACTGCCAGAGGGTAATTAAAGGGAAACTTTTCGCATGCGGCAGATAGCAGCGCTCCGGACAGGTTTATGTTCTTGGGGTACGCGCGCGCCACACACTCACAAACACACACACACACACACACACACATGCACACGCTAAAGTCACATCATTTGAGAGAGCGCCGAGAACTAGTCCGTGGGGGGCGCCTCGGTGGCCCCAGCCCTTTCCTCTGTGTGTGTGTGTGTGTGTGTGTGTGTGTGTGTGTGTGTGTGTGTGTGTGTGTGTCAGCGAGTGTGTGTGTGTGTCAGCGAGTGTGTTCTAAGAAGACCAATGTCCTCCTTTTTCTTGCTCCCGAGATACCTACCTGAAATGTCTTCAAAAAACAACAAAGTGCCCCTTGTCCGTGGGCAAAGCGCTACTCCCCCCTTCCCCTCCCCCCTCTCAGGCCGGCTCTGGATCCGCCACTGGCCTACCCCGCCGACTCGATTCCCCCGTCGCCGCTCGGCCGCTCGCGATTCATTCCATACGTCATGTCCACTTTTTATTAATAAAACTTTTGGCCCGCGGCGCCGCTGCTCCGCCATGCCATTATTGTCCCGCATCCATAATGCGACCCTTCCCCGCCCCGCCACACCGTACCCCGCCCCGCCCCGCCCCGCCCCGCCACACCGGACAACACTAATTAACGATTCGGTTGCGCTGCAGTCGGCCCGAGAGGCGAGGCATCCAGTGGCGTTGCTCGCCGTGCTGCAGGTGGGCCGCACTCGATGCCACGCCCCGCCACGCCCGTTCCGCCACGCCCCGCCACGCCACGCCCCGCCCCGCCCCGCCCCGCCACGCCAAGCTCCCATTGTTTCGCGGACGTGGCCAATTCCGGGCGGCCAATCGCACGGCGCGATTTCCGCCCTATGACTGGCGCGATTATCCGCGCGCGAGGCGGCGTGGGAAGCAGACGGCGGGCGCTAACACGCACGCACACACTCTCACACACACACGCACGCACTCACATTCACGCGCAGAGCGATGCGTCCCGATGCATTTCGGGGAACCAGCGCCCGCGCTCGCCATACTTACACACGAGCGCGCCCAATGATTGCATATGGACGCGCTGTGTGAAATTTGACTGATTCGCACCAGCGGTGTGATGGGTCCCTCCCCTCCCCACCCCCGACCCCAGCCAACCCCAGCCCCCTGGAAATGGAAACCGCGCATCGCTCACACACGCAAACGGTCGCAGTCTGTCTCTATCTCTCACACTCGCACGCTCATACACAGCAACACTGGCTCACTCCCATACCCTGTATTTCCTTTTTTCTCTTTTCTCATTCTCTCTGCTCTTTTTCTCTTTCTCCCTGTCTCTCTCTCTCTCTCCGCTTCCGCGCCTTTTGCGGTCATAATAAGGGCGGGCCAATAAGAAGGGCTGGCTGGCGCAATGGCGGCACTGCTTGCTTGCCGGGCCCCTTTGAAGTCGCAGGTTAATTAAAGTGGGAATGATCAATGAGCCCGAGTTTGATTGAGGATGGGCTGGGGGAGGGGGGAGGGGCGCTTCGGAAACAGTTCCTCCAGGTACTGCCTTGCGGCCGCAGAGAGTCCCCGCCTCCCCCTTCTGCCAGTGCCGTGGTGTGGTCTGCCGGGTCATAATGGTTTCCGATGGGGACTGCGGCTCGGGCGCACCGCGAGAGCGGCCAGAAGTCAGCGAGCCCCTCTTTAAAATGCGCCAACGGTTTCCTTTAGCGACTGCTGGACCCGCGCACGCCCCGCGCACGCCCCGCGCACGCCCCGCGCACGCCCCGCACGCGTGTCGATGCCTCCACGTCGTCGTCCTGGTCCGCCTCCTCCCCCCGGCCGCGGCGGCCTTCCCCAGGGCGACGCAGCGAAATCCATCTTGTCGCTGCATCCCCGCCCCCGCCCCCGGCCCCCGGCCCCAGCGCGCGGCGTGGAGACATGTCGACGCCGCGGGGAGCCGGGAGCGGCGGGGGCGGCGGGGGCGGCGGGAGCCCCAACCCGACCGAAATGCTATCCGGGCGAGGCGCGGCGCGGCGGGCGCGGAGCACTACCGGGATAAGGGAAGCATATTCCGAGTACGGCAAGAAAATCTGCCGTTCGCTCCGCCAGCAGCCGCCCCGCCGCGGATTTAATGAAGAAAAAAAAGTCCGATATTATTGAAATTAGCCCCAGCTTCCAGGCTTCCAGCTTGCAGCCTCCAGGGGCTCCAGCAGGCTTCCCGGAACGACGCTGGGGAAGCAGGTCCCGCATTCAACTGCCACCTTCCGCCGCCGCCACGCACCTTGCGCCGCGCGCCCCGGCCATTTTGAATATTTATCACCGGCAGCAACAACAGCGGCAACAACAACATCAACGACAACGGCAGGCAGCTGCGGCGGGGCGCGACCTAGGCGATATAGGCCAGCAGCAGCGCCAGCAGCGCCCAGAGCAGACGGCACCGCCGGAAAGAAATCTTATTATCCGGCTGCGTCAATATTGTTGCATGTGTGTGGCGCTGGGCCGGATTCCGTCAGGGGTCGTTCCGTCGCACTCGCGGGGCGCTCCGTCGGGGTGCGAGAGAGACAGGGCGAGGGAGCGGCCCCTCGGAAATGGCGCGACTCCGGGGCGTCGTCCGTGGCGCCGCGCCTCGCAGCCGTCACGCGGGGCTCTGGCTGGGTTGGCGGGGCACAGTGGGCCAGAAGACCGGTGGAGGCGGCCAAAACTCTAGACGCGTTTTGAGCTCCAGAGTCGCTAAACAGGCCTCGAAGTGAACGTGTGACCCCACCAATGGATTCCTCGTTCGGAGAGCAATCCATTAGTGGGGTCACACGTTCGGTTCGAATCCTGTTTAGCGACTCTGGAGCTCAAAACGCGTTTAGAGTTTTGGCCGCCTCCACCGGTCTTCTGGCCCACTGTGCGGGGCTGGCCAGGTCGGCGTCGACACACGAGATGTGCCGCGGTGATACTCGTCGCTTTGTTTGGCGCACGCAATGATAGGGCTGCAGCCCGATGCGGGCGAGTGGGAATGGCTTCGTCGAAAAGGTGGACGAGAGTATAAAGGGAAGGGCATAGCCTGACAGGCCCGATAGGCGAGAGAGAGAGAGAGAGAGAGAGAGATAGAGAGAGAGAGAGAGAGAGAGAGAGCGTCCCTGCCCCACGCCCGAGTGCATTTCCAGGCTCCTCTTCGCGATGCACTCCTCATGGCCTCCCTCGCGCTCGGCCTTGCCAGGCCCTTACCTCACGCCGGCCAGGCCTGCACTGCAGTGGTACCGCTGCTGCTGGCCCTGACCGTGACGAGTATGTGACGGGGCCGTGGCACAGGGACTCCGTTTGTGTGTGTGTGTGTGTGTGTGTGAGAGAGAGAGAGAGAGAGAGAGAGAGAGAGAGAGGAAGAGAGCGTGTGTGTGTGAGTGTGTGCAAAGCGTGCGTCAACACGGCTGGCGCATATGTGTCGCGGAGAGGCCACGCGGGGCGCGCTCACGGCTGCCACGCTGCCACCCCCAGGGGGTGCCGCGGCCCCGCGGCCCCCCAGGCCCAAGGGTTGAGCCGTGAGTGAACGCTCCTTTCCATTCGGTGCAAACACCCTCACGTTTGGAGTCTGATCACAACAATGGCGAGCAAACAAGCTGCCAGCCCCCCTTGCCCTTCCGGCCCCGCCCCCACCCCCGCCTCCGCAGTCGGCTGCATGTCATCGTTATTCCCCGTGCGACCCCCCACGGCCCACGCCAATGCCGATACTCCAACACAAACACACACGCACACACGCACGCACACCGTCTGCGCATTCAATAAGCAGCCGCGTCTCCGCAGCGTACACTGTCGGGCCAAGCGCGTGTGTCGTAAATTTGGTAGAAATATCATTTGCGGCTCGGGTCTCGGCGCGCGCGCAAAAAAAAAGTGAAAATAGGAAAAAAAGATGCGGCGCGCGCTGGCTGGCTCCGTGGAGTACGGGCGCCTCTACACACACTCGCGCGCTAATGGCCGTGCTGCGCTGGCCGCCCCACTGGAGGCCGCTGGAGCCGTGTTGCTGGAGCGGCGCGGTCTGGCCGTCAGGAGGTCCCTGGAGCCGCGCGCTTCTTATGGCATATGAGCCGTGCCGCGAGGGGGCGCGTTAAATTGACCGTGAGGTACTCGCGCGCTTCTCGCACCACCACCCCGGTACGTGTGTGTGTGGGTGTGCTTGTTTGTGTCGGGTTGTGAGTGTAGGTTGTGCTTGTGCTCTACAAACTCAAGTGTGTACATGGTACACTCCACCTGGAGTGTACATGCATGTACACTTCACCCTGGAGTGTACTTGGAATGTACACTTCACCCTGGAGTGTACTTGGCATGTACACTTCACCCTGGAGTGTACTTGGCATGTACACTTCACCCTGAAGTGTACTTGGCATGTACACTCCAGGTTGGCGTGTACTTGCCAAGTCCATGCCAGGTGGCTCATACCTGCAGCAGGGAGCCAGCAACAGTGTACCTGAAGGTACACGCCACCGTGGAGTGTACATGCCAAGTACACTTCAGGTTGAAGTGTACATGCATGTACACTCCAGGTGGAGTGTACTATGTACACACTTGAGTTTGTAGAGTGTGTGTCGGGTTGTGTGTGTGCGTGTGTGTGTGTGCGTGTGTGTGTGTGCGCGCGCGCGCGCTCGGATGTTTGTGTGTGCGTGGAATGTGCGGTTGTGGGTAGCTGCAAAAAAAGCACGCTTAAAGGCTCCATCCTCCGAGGATTTATGTCGAGAGTTTAAATTAATCCTGCGCGGGGCTGCTACCCCGCCGTCGATGCGCCCACCGTCGTCCTCGCCGTCCGCCCACGACGCTGTGGAGTGACCCAGCCTGCTGCTGCCGGGTGCTGCCCCCCGGGTGGGCGGTGGACGACATGACATGCCCCGCCTGGGCCGTTCGCTGTCTCTCTCGCACTCACGGTCCGCCCCGTAGCGTGCCAGGGGTGCGAGAGAGACAGCGCGACGAGGCGCTGGCATGCGTCGGACGGCGCAATCAAGGTGCGCCGCGAACTGTTTGCCTAGTTATTGAAAACGGGTCGGTTGGGCTGGCTGGCTGCCTGGCGGGCGGACGGGCGCACAGTGGGCCAGAAGACCGGTGGAGGCGGCCAAAACCCCGGACGCGTTTTTGAGCTCCAGAGTCGCTTAATGCGACTCGAACTGTGCGTGTGACCCCACCAATGGATTGCTCTCCGAACGAGGAATCCATTGGTGGGGTCACACGTCCGGTTCGAGTCGTATTTAGCGACTCTGGAGCTCAAAACGCGTCTGGAGTTTTGGCCGCCTCTACCGGTCTTCTGGCCCACTGTGGGGCGGTCCATCGGCAGGCGCGGCACGTGGGCTGCCCGATTCCTGGACTCGTTTTCGGCCGACGTCGGCGCTTCCCCGTTGGGCCCAGACACAGTGTAGGGCCGGCCGCACGGCATGGGGTGAACACGGCCGGCAGCCCGCCAACCCGGCGAGCGGCCATCGAGGACCACGGACTCGATGGCTACCGCGCGGCCCGGCGCCACTGGCACTGCAAAAGCAGGGCGCAGTGCTGGAGGGCTGCGGCGCGGTTCAACGGAATCCAATACCTCCGCAGACTCGCCCGAATCACGCTGTCGCACTATACCTGGCCCTTGGGCCGGCCGGCCGGCAAACACACTGTGCCGTGCGGTACCGTAGGTACCGTGCCATCGCCATCACACCGCTCGCGTGTCGTGTCGCGCCGCCCCGGCACGCCGTTCACGCCGAAAGGCGCGGCACATCGCCGGCCGGCCCGGGTGATTACGCGCATGATGAGAAATACCTGACGTTAAGTGGAGCACTCTGGCGACAGCCACATGAAAGGGGCCCTCGGCGGGCGGGGCCGGGCGGTGCGGGGCGGCCCTTCAAAGGCGCCCTCCACTCTGAGGCCCACCACCTACCGGGGAGCGAGTGCCGTGATGGCCGACAATGTTTTCGCACGTGAGGTGGTAGTGCAGGGCCTGTCCATCAACACCAACTCTAGTGCCGCTACACGCTACACACCCCGGCGTCGTAAAACCGCCCCATCTGCCGCGGGTCCCGGACACCCAGGACACCCAGGACCGCCCGCCGACGATCGCCGCCAAATATGCCGCACGACACGGCGGGGGTGCGCGGCCCACGAGCACCGCGTCGCACGAGCGGCGCGCTGAGGTCAAAAGCAAGCGATCCCGGTGTGGCGGGGCGGGGAGTCTTCTTTTGCTATCGGCGTCCTTCCGCCCTCCACGGCGCCCCAATATACCCTCCCCGCCCCGCTTGGCCCGGCTTGGCTCTGCTCGGCAGCGCCAAAGCGCCACTTGTATAAATTTTATACCGGCGATACTTTAAAGCCCGGCGAACACGTACACTCTGTGTCGGGGCTTTACGGCGGGCGTAAAGGAGATCGAGGCGCGCGGGGTGGAGAGCCGAGCCGGAGCTTGACGCGGACGTGGCCGCCAGGCGTCGCTCTCGGGGGACGCGGTCGTCTCCTACTCCACGCCCTCCTCCGCGTTCGGCCGCCGCCTCTGTCTCCCGCACTCGTGGGCACAGTGGGCCAGAAGACCGTGGAAGCGGCCGAAACTCTAGACGCGTTTTGAGCTCCATAGACGCTCAATAGGACTCGAACCGAACGTGGACCCCACCAATGGATTCCTTGTTCGGAGAGCAATCCATTGGTGGGCTCGCACGTTCGGTTCGAGTCCCATATGTAGCGACTCTGGAGCTCAAAACGCGTTTTGAGTTTTGGCCGCCTCCACCGGTCTTCTGGCCCACTGTGGTTGGGCGTCCCGGGTGCGAGAGGGACAGAGCGATGGAAGGTACTCTCGGAATCAGTCTGCCGGGACCACCGCGCGACTCGACTTGACCGCAAATGGCGATTTCTGCTTTTCGGGTACCTACACTGCAGTCGATGACGTTCGGCGCGCTCTTTCTTTGCAGTGGAGGTGTACAATGTACACTGTACACGCGCACGACACCGGATTGAGTGCACTCCCGTAATGGGCGCGGCGTGCTTGTCCGCGGTGACGTCCCATCGCATGCATGAGCTCGCGGGGTGCGGTGGGGCGGGGCGCGGCGGCAGCGTAGGGCTTTTTCCCTTTTTCCCGCCCTCTGCGGTGTTCCCCCTCCCTTCTGCCCGCTGGCCACGCCGGACTCGTGGTTTTGCATAATTCCGCCGGCAACAAGGTCACTGCTCCGCCGGGCTGCGATGCGCCGCGCTGCCGGTGACGGGGCGGTGTCCGGAGGTCGTGTCCCGTGCGCATCGCTGTTCGCCTCTGTCACGCCGCGTCACGCCGCGTCACGCCGCGTCACGCCGCGTCACGCCTCTTTCACGCCGCGTCACGCAACCCTTCCGCGGCGCGCTTTTTGTCGACGCGCCTCCGGTTACCGCGCCGCCCTCCGTAGACACACCCACTCGTACACGGGTGGACCTGACGCGCACTTTCGCTGCTTTCTTCTACAGTGTTATTCCACGAATGTGACATCACACTCGTTACAATGTGAATTATGTCACGTTCGTTTGAACGTGACGCGGCCATCATGCGGCCATGTGATGCTGGTGTCACATTCGTTTAAGCGTGGATCAACATTCAAAGGAATGTGACACCATATTGAAACAAACGTGACAAAATATTCACATTTTAACGAATGTGACGTCACATTCGTTGAATAACAGTGAAGCGAAGGAATCCGTTCGACCTCCTGTCCCGCCTTACTGGACGCTCGCGACAATTCCCTCTCTGCGCTTGACTGCCCTGAAAAACCAAACGTGGTGTAGACCGCACCAACTGGTGCGGTTAAATGGATGCCATTTTGACCGCATCAGTTGGTGTGGTCTAGACCACACAGTAAATGTCTTACGGTGAAAGGCTGCACCAACATATTATGGTGGAGATTTTCTCCATAATACCAACGAAATTAGTCAAAATATCTATATGGTACAGTGAATTCTCAATGGTATGTTACGAAGTCAGCTGCACCACCATAATATGGAACATATTCACCATAATATGGAGAATCGTCACTGTACAACATTTAGAGTGCACGTTTGGGGCGTTTGATGCGGTCTAGACCACACCAAACGTGGTCAAACGTGGTCTAGACCGCACCAAACGTGGCCAAACGTGGTCGAGACCACACCAACTGATGCGGTCAAAATGGCACCCATCTGACCACACCAGTGGTGCGGTCTGGACCACGTTTGGTTTTTCAGTGAAGCGTCAAGTCTCAAGCGTCGTTGTATGCCTGACCGAAGCGTGACAACCTCGCTTCAGTTCACAAGTGTAGCGTCGGGCGGACTCCCTTTCTTCCGACGCCTTTCCAGCCCTGATATCCGCGCGCCTTCGAGGAGGGGGGTTCGCCGCGGGCGTCGTCGTGGCCGTGCGGAGCGAGCGAATGGAGGCGGCGGTGGTGGCGCGTCGTGGCGCCGGGCAGGCATGCCCCACCGGGCAAGAGTTGAAGTGGTGGCCGTAAGGGCTTCCGGGAGGGCGGCTTAGCGGAGGGCTACGCTACCCTGGGCGGCCTTGGGCCACGGGACGCCACGGCACGACGGCTGGGCACGGCGAGGCACGGCACGGCATACACAACGGGCCTTAAAGCTCTTGAGGCGTCCCGGAGACCATAAATTCCCCTTAATAAAAAGTCTTTGGCGCATACGGATTGCAGTAGTACTGGCTGAAGTCCTCGCAAAAAGAAATACGACTCGCGCGCGCGCACACACACACACACAAACACACACACAAACACACACACACACACACACACACTTTCTCACGCTGTCACACACGCACGGTCACACACATATGAGCCCGTTCGTCGCTTTGTCTTTACTCGTCGCTTTTATGCCCATGTGCACTATTTACGTGTGTGTGTGTGTGTGTATGTGTGTGTGAGAGTGTTTGTGTGTGTGCACGCGCCGCATGGCGGAGCCACAATGCGTTTTACGGCAAACGCCGACAAGTTTACGAGGAGCATAAGTTATTTTTGTCGGGTAAGACTGGCGTTTTTCCTCGGACCGAGTTAGCGCCGTGTATGCCGCGCTCGAACGAACACTTTACGCTGGTAATCCTCTTAGTACTGTCCGGCGAGCGGCGGCAGCGCGGAGGCCTCCCTGCTGCGCCGCCATGCCGCCCTCCCCGAAGCCGGGGCCGAGGCCGTGCGCGCGATGAGTGAGCGGGAGACATTTGGAAAGCGAGTTGCCGCCCGTTACCGCAAAGACGGGCTGATGCCCCGCAATAAGCTACTTAGCTCCGCGCAATCCGGGGCGACGGCCTCGGCTACGGCCTCGGCAAGCCGGCCGGCTGGCACATTGATTCAAGGCGAGGGGGGCGACGCCCTGGCCGCCGGAAGCGCGCCGTCTTTGCGTCGATGATTGGCTCGGAAAGGTCGCGGTGCAATTGCCGACGAGTCGGCCTGGCGACAAGCCGGAAATGAAGACGCCGAGGCCGTGATCGTGGTGGCCGACGCCGTGATCGTGGTGGCCGAGGCCGTGATCGTGGTGGCCGAGGCCGTGATCGTGGTGGCCGAGGCCGTGGTCGTGGTGGCCGAGGCCGTGATCGTGGTGGCCGAGGCCGTGATCGTGGTGGCCGAGGCCGTGATCGTGGTGGCCGAGGCCGTGATCGTGGTGGCCGAGGCTGTGATCGTGGTGGCCGAGGCTGTGGTCGTGGTGGCCGAGGCCGTGATCGTGGTGGCCGAGGCCGTGATCGTGGTGGCCGAGGCCGTGATCGTGGTGGCCGAGGCCGTGCCGCCGGACAGAGCAGCGGAGAGCCAATTAGCGCGCCGCCTGAGCGTCGCGGCGCGTAACTCGATTTGAAAGGGTTAAGAAAGTTTGCCTCGACTTGGTGACCCGTCCCCCTGCCCCACCACCGCCAGCCACGTCCTCAAAGTGAAACCAGGTGGTTCGTTGAGAGTCTTCTTGCAAGGCATGCTGTGCCGACACGCGTGCTTCTCGGCGACTCCGCAGAAATGTGTATATACACACGACGAGAGAGGGAGTGAGAGAGAAGTGTGAATGGAGCCGCAAGGGTTCAAAGGATGTAAGTCCGTGCCGGTCTGTCGTGGCAGTCGCTGTCGCGGCCTGCTCGCGGCCCGTTCTGTTTGACTTGGCCTGCAGCCTACCGTCCGCCCTGCCTCGGCCCGGCCTGCTCTGGCAAGTTTAGGGTGAAATAATTCTGGAAGCGGGGCGGCCGGGGCCGGCAGGGGGCAGCCGGGACCAGCGGAGCACTGCCAGAAGGAAAGGGAAACAGATTACGGCGAGCGGGAGGTGTGGTGCGGGTCTCCGTGGGGCTGATCCCCGCCCACTCTCCGAGGAGAAAAAAAAAAGGAAACGTCCAGCAAGCCCTCTCCAACCAAAACATGTCAACACTTTTTCATCACCGCTGCTTTTCCTTTTTTCAAAAAAGAAATAAAAATGAAAGGGTAGAACGTCTTTCCGGCGGCGTCCCCCCTTTTTTAAGCCGTATTTTTTCTACTTTGCTGCACGCGCTGGCACCACAAGTCCTCGGTCGTGCTTCCGCCGCGTGGCGTTTCGAACGTGTGTGTGTGAGTGTGTGCGTGTGTAGGTGAGTGGTTGTGTGCGTGTGCTATCTGGCTGGCGATACTCCGCGCTCTAGTGGCCGCACGGTGCGTGTTATTGCGCTGCCGTTACTCCTGCGGCCTTTTATTTCAGCAACGCGCGCTGCGCAGCGCTGCGCGGAGAGGGTGAGAGAGCGAGAGAGAGAGAGAGAGAGAGAGAGAGAGAGAGAGAGAGAGAGAGAGAGAGAGAGAGAGAGAGAGAGAAGAGGTAGGGGTGGGGGCGTCAGGTAATTTACCGCGCGCCGGACGGGGCAAGGCGTGCATTTTCAAAATTATATCAACCGGACAGCGCGTGGCCCGAGGCGGCCCCCTGCCTCGACCACGCCATCACCTTGATAACGGCCTAGGGGCGGAACAAGAGCAAGACGAGCAGTTTATCGCCACCCGAATCCTGTTGCAAAGAGAAAGCAACTTAAAAACGCACAGGAGTTTGGCGAGAAAGAAATATTTTGGCTTGTTTTGCGTTTTATTTGTTGCTGATCGCGCTGTACATCGTCTTCCGCGTGAGCTCATCCACGTGCGTTCGCATGTGGAGGTAAATGCTGTGTGTGTGTGTCAGTCAGTGCGTCTGTGTGAGTGCGAGGGTGATTGATCAGCAGTGCGCAGCCCCTGCCGTGCTGCGGCCCGCCAGGCTTGCCGCTCGAATGGGAATACGATTCTTCCGTGTTTCCCGTGGGCGGGCCTGGGCGGGCCTGGGCGGGCCTGGTGCCCCTTCCCCCCTCCCGGATGAGGACCTTGCCCCCCGCAAGGTCACGCGGAGGGTGCCGAGGCGCCGAGGGTGGCGTCGCTTCGTCGCGCGGCGATTCAACGCCATCCACCAGGAAATTAGGCTCCGCGGCCCGATTGTACGCACATGTGCCCCCACCGCCAAGGGGCCCTTCATTTCCTGTCTCCCCGCCGGGGTCCCCGCCGGGGAGCCTGGCCTTGCCTGGCCTTGCCTGGCCCCGGAAGAGAGCCCCCCGGAGCGGTGAACGGCTTGAATCGCCGTCCTCTTTCTCTGTTATTGCTTCAATCTTCCCTCCCGGAGAACCGAAACGTGTACAAGCAAACATGCCCGACCGAAATTCGCCCCTCCTGGGCCCTCTGCGCGCGCGCTGGCCGCAGCCATGAAGACCCTGCTGACGAATCAATCGTGCTGCTTCGCGCAGTTTCTCCCCTTTCCACCTTTCCCGAGACCTTTCGCCTTTCACTTCCTTGATTTCCTCTCTCTTTTTTTCCCTTTTACCTCCCCTTGCCTGCTTTCTCACCCGAGTTTTTTCTCTGTTCCAGGTGAGTCACGGGTGACGGATGCGCGTGTTTCGGCGAGTACACCTCTGCATGTGTGAGTGAGCGTGCGTGTGTGCGCGGCTAGTGGCTGGCCGGCCCCCTGTTCCGTTCCGGCTGGCCCTGGCTGGCCCCGTGGCGCCGAATTAATTTGGTGATTTGTACAGGCCGGCAGCGGTTGCCTTCCCCTCGGCGGCCCCTGGGAGCCGTGCGCGGCCGTGCGCCCCCCACCCACTGCCGGCCGTCCCCTCCACCGCTTCCCCGGGCCGCGTCCGCCCGGCCCGGCCCCCCACCCCGGCGCCCCCGCCCCCACCCCACCCACCGCGCCAGCCATACTGACAGTCAATCTTTTAGTCACCAAGGAATCGAGGGGGAGGGCCCTGCCCACCCTGCTCGGGGTGGTGGCGTGGCGTGCGCCCGGGCCGTCTCGCCCCGCGTGCATGCTGTTTGCTTTAGTTATTGATGTTTGCTTTTATTATTTCTTTTTATCCGGTGAAATCACTCGCCGGCTCTGGCGTTAATGGCCGTCCGGGGATAGCCAATCGGGCCACCCGAGACAATCACCGGCGGAGCGGCCAAACGGATCGACCGGATTGTCTGGATCGTCTCACTCGCAATGCCGGACCTTCCCCCTCTTTCTCCTTCGCGCATAACTTAGCCAAATTCCCGCGAATCCAGTGCGACCGCCTCCACCACGCTTTTATTGCGGCATTGCGGTGTCAGAAAAAAATGGTTTTACTCTTTCATTGCGCTGTTTGCGAAGTGGGAGCAATATAACAGTTAAATTGCGTTCGACAAGGGCCCCGGTCGCGGGTTTACGTTTCCACGGCGGGCCATTTTGGAATTATTTTGAAACACGGCCATAACTCGCGCGGCCCTTACCTCGTCGCGTGTGCCTCCCGCAGGACATGCGTGCACAGGTCACATTGCATTCTTTTATTGCGTCTCTTAATAATCCCTGCGGCGTGGCGGGGCGTGGGGGGTTGGGGGCGGGGTGGGGTGGGGCGTGGTGGGGTGGGGCGGGGTGGGGTTGGGCGAATCCCAAACGGGGAGATATTATCCCCGATACGCGCGGCGACGGTCGGCCGGCCGGGCGCGAACCCTCTCTAGGAAGGAAGCGCGTTCCTGGCCCGCGGGGTGGCGGCGGTGGCGTCGCGGTGCCGGCCGGCAGCAGGGGTAGGACGCGCCGCCACGCCACGCCCGGGCCCAGGTCCGTCCGGCCCTTATCAAGGTGGAGAGATCGTCTATCGCGGACCCCAGGGCGTCGTCTAAACAGTGCAGTACCTCACACCGTACCTCACATCGTCATCAACGTACACGCCAAAATTTTCCAAAAAGCAAAAAAACAAAAACACTAAGCTCTCAAAATTTAAAAACAAGAAACAAATTAAAACAAAACTGTGAAATTGAGCCTTACTTGGCCTGACTGCATATTCACCGCTGGTCGATGCAACAAACTAACTCGCCGCCCCGGGCGCTGCTAGGGACGCTGCTAGACCGCGAAGCGTCTCATCGTCCGTCACTTGGCTGCTCTCATTCATCATGCAGACTTTGGCGCAGTTTTAATCGCGGCTCACCCGCCCGTCTCAGCCGCCGTGCCGTCGCGAGTTCGACTCGCCAAATGACAGGGTTTGCCAAGGGGCCGACCACGTGATGCAATTTCTGCGGCCCATCCCGCCCATTACGCCATACGGCCCGCGACAAACATTATTCATGGAAAAAAGGGGGTGCAGTGTGGACGCGAGCGGTCCACTTTGTGGCGCGTTGTCATCATCTTCAATACATTGCAAATTCGGCGACGCCAGGCAGAGACGAGAAAATTGAGCCGCTCCTGGCCCACCGTGACCCGCTCCAAAGTGCAGGCGCCTCTGTCTCGTAAAAAGGAACCGGTTCAAAGATTCAAAGAGCACTCTGTCACCTGACATTGTAAAAATATAATTTTCGAAAAAACTTAACTTTTGCGTGACGCCTTGTGAATCTCACCGTTTAAGAGGTATTGACACCTGTTGTTCGGAGCGGGTCGCGGTGCATCAGGAGTGGGCCAAATTTCTTACCTCTGGCGGCAGGGGAGCCAACTGGCCCCAACTGCAGCCTAACCCGGCCCCGTCGCCGTCCCGAGTGAGCGGCAGGAGAGTAGCCCAGGATACTTATTTTTTTGGTCGAAAAATCAAAGTAAAAAGCTGAAATTTGGTGGACACGTACATTCGACTGTGGAGTCGCAAAAACAGGAAGCTGGCCGCGGGAGAGCCGCGGAGAGCGGCGGGGCAAGGAGGATGTCCGCTCGGTAAAAGTAAAAGGCCCTTACGAGTTTTGTTTTCCCTTTTAAAGTGCTGCGGCTTTAAACGCGCCGCTTAGTATGCGGGGGCGGCTGGAGTTTACACGTCCCCCTCTCCCCCCCCTCCCCCTGCAGAGAAGGCCTGCCGGATGACCCAACCGACCCAGTGGCGTCCCAGCGGGCCTGGCGCTGTGCGCGCTGTGCTGCTGTTCACAATGACACAGCCAGTGTGCCAACCAAGGGTCGGCGAGAACAACAATCCCCACTGCCATCCCGCTTTGCAATACTTTGACGACAATTTTTTGCGATTAAACAGGTTTTGCAATTTGTGGGATTTATTACACCCCGGGGTGGACGATGGTTAAGTTAGCAACATTTTGCTTTAGGCACTCACTACTTTCTAGCATTACACCGGGCCAAGAGCATTTTCCCGCATTTCCTCACCTGTCCTGTCAGGGAGTTCCTCACCGTTTCCGCACCCTATTATCTGTGCGATTCCCCTACCAAGAAACTGATTTTTTTTACAATGTGGTGCGTCGAAGGAGTGGGGGGCCTCGACCGTGCAGTCTCGGTTCTCTCATTGCCAATCGCTTTTCCCCTCCACTGTAACAATGGCGGCGCCAAACAGCGTCGCTCATTCCAGGTTCGGAGTGCCAAAAGACGGGGAAAAGAGCGAGCTATCCCCCAGTGCAGCGGAGCGCGATGTAAAACAGATCGGCCCTCTTTGGCGGCGACCTGGCCGCCGCGCCACGGTGCCGCGGGCGGGACGCGCAAAGAGGCAAAGAGGGAACGAGAGAGATCGATAGTCTGTTGCCCCCTCTCGCTTTGTGTAGACACATCTCATGTGCGGAATGTGCAATATCAGCAGCGACGTTTTTTACCCCCACCCCTCTTGATGAAAGAGCCAATGGTGTGTACGCCAGGGCGGCCTAATCTGCCATGCTGAGTGCCTCCCCCTCCCCGTCCTCGCGGCATGTCGGAGTGCCGCGGTGGCAGAACGCCAGCTAGCACCCTCAGCCGCCATGCGTGGTCTGGCGCGGCCTGGCGTGGCCCCTCCAGGAGGGCCTCCACCCCCTCCGCCGTTCCCCGACACACTCGACACACTGTCTTGACACCCTTGACATCCTTCACCGCGGAGGGGCCTCGCGGCGACCTATCGTGGCCCCGGGGGCTGACGGTGACTGATTCTTGGAAGACGTCGTTCAAGGGCGACCCCTCCCCGCCCGCCCCTGTTTCACCGAGACAAGCGGCCGCTCAGGGGCGGCAAATTCAAATTTAAAACGAGGCCAGAATTACACGCGTTCCACTTCCTTGTTGTGTGTGTGCGTGTGCGTGTGTGTCCACGTCTGTGTGTGAGAGGACCATCCGGGAATGGATCGTAAAGCCGGATCGTAAAAGCGGCGCTGGAGCTGGAAGCGGGCCGGCTGGAGCCTGGAGCCGGTCCAGCCAGCGCGCGGCCATGTCACTGAATGTGCTGCGCGGGCCGAGACGGGATGGGGCGGGGCGGGGCGCACCGTACGGGGTGTGAAACAGGGCTACATGTCGATTCCAGGGACATTAAGAGGCCCTCTCCAGACTGTGCGCTGTCTCGCACCCCTCCCCTCCTTGACCCGCCCCCTGGCCACCCCCTGGCCGTCCCCGTCCTGCCGACCGCAGCATGTGCGTCGCCGGACAACTTGCTGGTGTACTTGATGTGGCGGACCGGGCCGGACCGCGCCGGGTTGGGGCGGGTCCTTTGGCACTGTGACCTGCATTTAGAGCTCGTCATGGGGACGCTGCCCCCAGCCCAGCCAGCCCGTTGGCTCGCTGCCAGCGGGAACATGTCACTAACACACTAATGACGCAGGCTGTCCGACCGAGCGACGCTCGCTGCCACGGCCGTCAGCTCGAAAAACGCGCCGGGTAGACTAGCCCTGGTGATGGTTGTCCTGGTGGCGGTAGCCTTGCACGCGACACTAACCCACTAACGCCTGCATGCCCGTTTGCTCTCCGACAGGACCAGGAGGATGACGACGACGGCTTCAAGCCGTCCTTCAACAACACCAAGACGGTGGCGGTGGGCGGGTACGGCGCCGCCCCGCCGGCCGGGCCCATGGCGCCGGCGCAGCACCTGGTCGTCAACACCAGCTCGTCCGGGACGCCGCGCACCACCGTGTACCGCGGCAACCCGCCCGAGTACGAGGACAGGAACAACCGCGGCGCGGCGCAGCGGCCCGCCCAGCGCAACGGTCAGTGTCCTTTGTCTCTTGGCGCTCCTGCCGTGTCCTGGCCCCTGTCACTGACTCCGCTTGGCTGCGCAGGCCAGGGCAACGCCAACGGCGTGGACTCGTCGGCGGGCTGCTACTTCTCGCCCACGCCACTGGCCGCCACCACGCAGGACGGCGGCCTGCCCGACGGCTGCGGCAACGGCGGCGTGGTGACGGGCAGCGTCGGCGGCAACCGGGGCCGCTCGCCGTCCCTGTCCATCGCGCCGGCCTGCGGGCCCAAGTGGTGCCGCTCCAAGCTGTTCGGCATCCTGGGCGTCCTGCTCATGGTGGGCCTCGCCGTGGTGGCCGCGCTCATCCTGCACGCCGAGTGTGAGTACAACCAGCAACCATTCCATGCTTTGTTGTATTTATGCTGTTACTTGTTTTTTTGTTTTGTTCTTCTTTCTTGTTTTTTGTTTTGTTCTTATTTCTTGTTTTTGTTTTGTTATTATTTCTTGTTTTTGTTTTGTTCTTATATCTTGTTTTTTTACAGATACTAGTTTTTTTTCTTAGTCCTTTGTTGTGTTTGTTTTTAATCTTGCGCTTGAATGTTTTCGAACTAACTGCACCGGGTCGGGAGCCCGTCATGGTGTGCCAAGTGTTGCATGCACTCACAAAATAACGCCCAGCTTTAAAACAAACATAAACGCAACACGAGATTTCATCCCCACGCACACCTGTGCGGCGCAGAGCGCTGCCGGGCGCTGCCCTGCAGGCGTTTTATCCCCGCGCAGCAGCGCAACTTTAGCTAACGCGGCGCACTTCGGAACTACTGGGGCGGGTAGCGCTTCCGGGCCGCCGCCGCCTACACTCCAAGGTGTCGTCACCCCGGCCGTTTTCACTCATCGCCGCGGGGGGCGCCGCGGGCGCTGGGGCGGCGCGTGGCTAGCAGCAGCAACAACAACAACACTCAGACGGAAACGCGCAAGAGAACTTCTTACGTTATTTACGAAAGTCCCAAATTAACAAGTTTTCTAGGACAGCGTTACGCGGGGCGCTGTGCCGCCCCGGCGGGTGGTGGAGCTGGTGGTGGTGGTGGTGGTGGTGGCGGCGGCGGCGGCTGCGGGGCAGTCGGGGATGCTCGTTTCGCGCCAACCCCGCGGTGCTGCACATTGCACATTTACGCGCCGGAAATGAGTGCCCTTTATTCCCAAGGCGTGGCGGCTGAGTTCGGGCCTCGGCGTCGTCGTGGTGGTGGTGGCGGTGGCCGCGGTGCTTGTGGTTGCCGCCTGCCAGCGCTGTCATGCCGGCCACGGCGATGATGGACCGCTCCCTCCACGACGCAAGTTAAGACCGCTTAGCGTCGCCGGCCGGCCTCGGCCTGGCCTCGGCCGGCCTCGGCCTGGCCTCGGCTCGGCCCCGGGACGCCCCGCCGCCTTCAATGAGGCTGCAGGATCGCGGGGTGCTTGAACTCGGCCAGGTCGAGCGCGCCGAAGACGTCCTCCGGACGGGTGGAGCCGACGCCGCCAGCGCGGCCCAGCCGAGAGGAACAAATGAGATCCCCGTCCAATAATTCCGATAGTTATGGTAATAAAATCAATTCTACGCAAATATACTTTCCCCTTCGGCGAGCAGGCCACCCGCCCGGACACGGCCGCCGGGCCCCCGCGGCCCCCGCGGCCCCCGCGGCCACGGAGCCGTCTCCCCCAGCCGATGGCGGCGTGGCCAATGGCAGAATGTCCATATTGAAGTCCCTGTCGGAGTTACTCCTGCCGCGATTCGGCCAGAAGGAGACGCTGGCTGCAAGCAAGATGGCCTTCGCGCGGCCTGCCTTGTCACCTGGAGCCCGGAGTCCGACCGCCCAGCTTCCCGCTGCGCACCGTGCGCCGTGGAATGGAACGGAACGCCCCCGCCCGTGATATGACAGCAGCTGGGCCAACTTGGCCGCCCGGCTTGTGGCTTCTGCGGAGAAGGAGAAGTTGGTGGTTTTTACCGCGGCGAACCAGGCCGTGGCCCCGCTCCGGGCCCCCCAGCACATGCCGGGCCTGCCGGGCCGCGCGGCGAGAACCCGTCTATTACGCGCCCCACCCCGCCCCGCGCCCCGCCAACGCTTTGCAGTCACCGCACCGCCCGGCCCCACCAAGCCCACCGAGCCCCGCCAGGCCCCGCCAGGCCGGCCTTTTTTGCTCCGCCCCGCAGCAAACCGGGTCGGCGGAAGACGTCGGAAAAACTTTTTGGCCAGTCAGTTTTGTTCATTTAGGCCGGCCGGGCTGCGCTGGGGTGCGCTGGAACCATCTGCCACCTGTTCTGCTCATTGGCGTCCGCAGCGTCCGCAGCGGCGGCTTGACTCGGCCTGGCTCGAGGCATTCGTCCGCGCAAACGGCCAGCCCGGCCAGCCACCCGGAGGGTCGGGTCCGTCGAGCGATGCCGCTGCGGGTCGGGTCCGTCGAGCGATGCCGCTGCGGGTCGGGTCCGTCGAGCGATGCCGCTGCGGCTCTGTCTCCCTCGCACCCAAATGGCACACTCCGTGAGTGCGAGAGAGACAGAGCTGCTGTCAGAGCTGCTGTCTCTCTCGCACTCACGGAGTGTGCCATTTGGGTGCGAGAGAGACAGAGCGAAGAGCGGCGGAATCGCAGGACGGACGGCGGGTCCGCCAGCCGTGGCGAAGGAGGCCGGAAAGAAGGGGAGCGCTGCCGGACTCAACCCTCGCGCCCCGCGCGGACGCAGCGCGGAAAAACTGGCGGCCGAACCCTACACTGCAGAGGGCCGGAGGAATAAGGAACGGGGAGTCGGCGGCAAGGAGGAGGAAATGAAGAAAAAGAAGCACGATGGAACTAAATTAACATAATATTAATTAAAATCCTTACATCTTCCAGAAGGGCGGAATGGTGGGGGGAGCCTCGGGGCGCCGCAAGCCTACGGAAAATACGGCGGTGGTTGCGGAAAGGGGGATGCTGCCGCTCTGGGACTGGTGCGTCGTGGCGGGGCGGGGCGGGGCGGGGCGGGGCGGGGCGGGGCGGGCGCGACGGGGCCGTCGTTAGTAGCGTTGCGGTGTGAATAGCGGCCGGACGGAAGGGAAGGGTTAGGTTAGGTCTCGCCTTTTATTACCGTGATGGAGGAGAGGATTATGGAGATACGACACGGCCGCCGGCATTGTTTCTCCCTCCTTCCTTTTTTTTCTATTCCTTTCGGAACACAATTAAAATTACTTACACCGTGGTAACCCGCTTACTTTCCCGCTCAACAACAAACGCATCGCGTTTCTTCCTGTAGTGTAGGCGATCGTGATTTTGTGGTCCCGGAGCGAGGCGAGGCGCAGTCTGTGTGGCGGGGCACTGTGGGAGTGCACTCCGGCCGACCCGCCAGGACTCGTTTTAACCGCGGCCTGCTTCGGACAAACATCGTGTGTTTGCGTACTGCAAGTACTGCAGAGGGCGGCCGGGTCGCGGGCCAGGGGATGAGCGTGGGGGCAAGGCTGGTTTCGGGGGGCAGGCCATTTTGTTAGGACCGCGATGCACTGCCTGACCCGCCTCCGTGATGACGTCCAGGACCGTCCCGTCGCGTGGAGACATTACTGCGTCCTCGCCCCGCGCGCCACGCAGCGCCACGCGGCGCCACGGTGCGCATCAATGATTCAAAGTGCGCCGAGAAATTGTTCCGTTTCCCTCGATGTGGGGCCCTGGCCGCCAGCAGCGTGCCTCCAGCCCCCCGCCTGCCTGCAGGCAGCCGCCGGGCAGCCGCCGGGCAGCCGCCGGGCAGCCGCCAGAGCCGAAAGCTCCGCATCTGCGACTGCGGAAGGGAAAGGTGGCCCGGAATTTATAGCGGGGTTAGATAAAAGGCAACACCAACCCTCTCTGTCCGCAGCAGGCCCCTACAATAATAGCCCGTGTGTGTGTGTGTGTGTGTGTGTGTGTGTGTGTGTGTGTGTGTGTGTGTGTGTGTGTGTGTGTGGAGACGTGAGCACGTTCAACATGGCGTGACAGGTGGAGTGACCAGCGCCCCTATGCTAATCGGGCACGTGATGGGACCATGGGTGACCACCCCGTTGACCCCGGCCGTTCCCGCCACGCTCCGCCACGCCCCTACACGCGCGTGACCAGGGCGCCGGGGGTCATCTGGCGTGCCGCACACGCGTGCTGCTGACCCTTGCTGTGGGTGTCGCAGATTGCGGAGGTGTGGGCCGCTGGAAGCGCGCTGGGGCGTCGAGGTCGCCGCGGGCGGGGCGGGGCGGGGCGGGGCGGGGCGGGGCGGGGCGGGGTCGGGCGGGGTCGAACGAGGCCCGGCTGGACGTGGCTAAATACACGGCGCTCGACTCTAACTTTGTGACTGGCGTCTGCGCGGGTAAAGTTTTTATTTGCACCTGTCAAGGGCTGGCGCGCGCGGCCGGGCCCTATGCGCGGGGCTGCTCCTGCCTGGCCGTGCCGTGCCGTGCCGCGCCTTCCGGACACCAGGTGACGTGTAGTTTCCGCGCTGATGGTATTGACAGCTTTAGACGGCTGTACGCTGTACGTCGTGTCTACCCGTGTAAGCAGGTGGGACTGCTCCACCTTGCCCGAGGCACCGAGTTCCAAGGCGGGCCGGTGGCGGGTCGGCCCAGCGGCGCGCCCGAGACCCAGAGACGCAGCAATAGCAGCGGCCCCTGGTTTATTTATCAAGCCTTCGATTGGCCGGGGAAGGAGCGGCGCGGCGTGGCGGTGCGCGGCGCAGGCTCTGAGGGGCTGAGCCGATAGCCGGCGGCGACCCCTGCGCCCGCTTTTCCGGGGCAGTAAATTTGGTTTAGTTTGAGGGCGTCTCCCTTCCAGTGCAGCTGCGGCCCGCGACGCCGTCCTGGCGGTGCTGGCGGTCGGTGCAGTGGCGTGCCTGGCGCGGCGCGGCGACATTCCGACCTCCCCGTCGACGGCGAGGGCGTGGCGCGCGCCGCGTATGCGCCGCGTAGGCGGCGTGCCCCGGCCCGCCCCGGCCGCGGCAAATTATACCGCCTTATACTTATTTATGGCCGTGTCGGGCAAGCGGCAGGTCGGCGGGCTGGCCGGCCGGCGGGCTGGCTGGCCAGGGGGCGGCGAGCGCCGACGAGGCCCTCCTCGAGGCCGAGGCCGGCGTCGCGCTACAAATCACCGATAACGCGTGGGGCAGCGGACCTCGGCCAGCCTCGGCCAGCCTCGCTTGCCGAACGAACACCGCGTGGAACAAAGCGACCCCTTCCATCAGGGGCGCGGCCTCCTCCTTGGCGGTGGTACCATTTTGCGTCGCCAGTCCGCCGCACTGCTAGTGATGCCCCTTGAGGGGTGCCGCGTGGCGCAGTGGGGCGGCGTGCGGGGCCCCCGCTGGGGCTGCGGGGGCGTCGTGAGGTAGGACTGCCAAGGCATTAATATGGATGCTTGACGAACCCCGGGCCGGCTGGCCTGTATGGGGCCGTGCGGCGCTGTGCGGGGGGTTGGCTCGTCGCCCCGCAGTACGCAGTACACCACGCGGAACACCGCATGGTACACCACGCGGCACACACCCTCGCCAAATAATTACTTATCGTCGCTCGATCGAACCACTCCGATATTAAATTCCCAGCGCGCGCGGGTTTTTCGTTTGCTTTGGGTCCGCCTCCATCCCGCTGCCGCTGGAGATTCCAGTGGGACTTCCAGTGGGACTGCGCGCCGAGCTGGAGCCGGCCAAACAAGGTGCACTTTTCCTGCTGCTCCGCCGAAAAAACAAAAACGGAAGCAAAACCAAACAAAAACAAACCGGGAGTGTGCTCGTTACTTTGCCTAACGAACAGGCCGCGGTGTCGTCGGCCGGTTGTTTTGGTTTGCTTCCAAGCGGACCGTCGGGGCGGGGCTGCGGAGTAGTGGGGCCTGGCAAGGCAGTTTAGCAGCGCGAGATCGAAGCCTGCTGCACGGAGCCATAGTTCTACCCCCCGCACTCTCACGCACACACACACACACGCACGCCACACCCGATATCACTGAATATGTAAGTAAATATCACGACATCAGCATGCGCGACACGGCACGCCAGTCCCTAGCGACCAATGGTTATTGGGCCACCCGCACGCCATGCCTCAGACCCCGGGGAGTGGAGGGGGGAGGGGCGGGGGGAGTGGAGGGGGAGGGGCGGGGGGAGTGGAGGGGGAGGGGCGGGGGGAGTGGAGGGGGGAGGGGCGGGCGGCAACGGGGAAACGGGGACGGTGTCCTGGTGGAGCTGCGCAACCCCAGCTCCGTGGCTCCTGACTGCTGCGGCCGAGACTCCCGGACTGCACGGCCCAACAGGGTCTGCAGTCGAACCTGTTGACGTGAAGGGCGGCGCAGGGCTGGGACGGCCTGCCGTTCATTTGCCAAGAGAGTTCGGCCAGGCAGCCAGGCCGCAAGGCCCCAACCCAACACGCATCGGCCTCGCCCTTAGCGGAGGCCGTGCGAATTATTTCACGAGTGGAGTGGAGGCCGGGGCAGCCTGCTGGTGGCCAGGGTTGGGAACGCTAATTTATCGGTTAGCGTCGATACGACGATACGATAACGATATTCGTTATCGTATCGTATCGCGCTAAATTTTTGCCAGGGGGTTAGCGTTAGCGCGATACGCTAATGAAGAACCGCTATCGTCGCATCGTATCGACGATAACGCTGTTCTTTTCAAAGGACAAAATGCGTCCAAAATTTCCCTGAGCCACTCGCGCTTGAGCACCGAAACCGCGCGGGCCGCACTCTGTCGACTCCCAAGCACCGTAACGCGCCGCCGCTGGGCCGCGGATTCGGCCTTAGGAAGCGGCTGAGTGGGTCGCGCCTTCATTTTTTCAGCCAATATGCTTTTTCAGGTACCTTTTTAGTGATTTTGGTTATCGTTGGCGATTATCGACGATTATCGTATCGTATCGCGCTAAATTTTTGCCAGGAGGTTAGCGTTAGCGCGATACGCTAACGCACGTCTTACCTTAGCGTATCGTATCGCGCTAACTTTTTTCGTTAGCGTTCCCAACCCTGCTGGTGGCGGCCTGGCCCTGGGCGGACTGGCCCTGGGCCACTCAATACAGTTCGTCAGCCTGCAGCGCTTTGTGGCTGCGAGCCTCCATTCGTACCTCCAGCCCTACCTCCAGCGGCCGAGCCGCGCGGTCCGTCGCTCTGTCTCTCTCGCACCCGCACGTGAAGCCCCTTGAGCGCGACAGAGACAGAGCGACGCAACGGCTCTCCGCCGAAACGTTTTGTGCGCAGCTACCTGCGCCTTTTTTCCCAGACACCAAAGCGCGCCTGCAAACGAGTACCCTCCCCCTCCCCTTTGCGCCCCCGGCAGTGCAGCGCGCTTTAATTCCCGTTTGCAGCGCTCGCCGCGTGAAATCAATTTGGCCCTCTCTGCGGGTGCCCGGCTGGCAGGCGGGCTGGCCGGCAGGCCGGTCAGACGGGGCTGGCGGTCCGACGTGCCACGGCCCAATAACGCGCACCTTCGGGCGGCACGTAGCGGCACTCCGAGGAAATACTTTGGCCGATACGCGCAGCGGCACGGCCGCGTTTGAGGAGTTTGTCGTAATTGCGGCCCCGCCCCGCCCCGCCCCGCCCTCGCCGAGTGAGTGAGTGATAAAGCGAGGCGAGTGCCCTTGAGAGAGTTACGGGTACCGCGGCGCGGCAGGCACGGGCTGCTGCAGTGCGGCCCATAAAAAGGACTTACCGCGGCCGCCACGTGAGAACAATGCAAAGCGGAACCGGATATGGCCAATGGTGGCCTCGCTGGCCCGCCCCGCCCTTCCCTGGCCCGGAGACAGACGGCCGCAATTTTGGAGCCATTTTTCCAGTGGCCCTGTTTGCCGCCGGGCCCCGCTGGGGGCGCGTGTCCCCGACAAGCACGGCCGGCGTTCATCGCCAGCCTTGTTTGGCGACTCAGCGCTTCGTCGCTCTGCCTCTCTCGCACCCCTGCGGCGCGCCCCGCGAGTGCGAGAGAGACAGGGGCATTGTTCGGAGTGCTGTTGGCTCAGCGCGGAGCGCGCGCAGCAGATAGAGAAGTGCACAGAGTAGCACTCGAGTCAGCTGCCGTGCTTCCTTTCTTTTTGCGGTGGGCCGCGGAGCGCGGAACGCCGTGGGGCGCGGAACACAGAGCGATGAGCAGAAGCATTTCGCGCTGGCTGACGACTGTTGGACTGTTGAACGAACCGCACGGCTCCATTCTCCGCCTCCCTGTCTCTCCCCTTGTTGCTCGCCAGCTTCGCCGCGCCAGGGCTGCCAGCGCCATCTTCGCGCCCCGCTTCAGAATTATTATCATTTCGCAAAGGAGGGTGGGTGTTTAAGAGGACCGCAGAGAATTCCCTTCTTTTCTACTCTCTCCTCCTTTTTTCGGCTCGCGCGTCGCCGCTTCTGCAGGTCTGCGTGTCCCGGGCCGCCCTCGGGGCCACCGCCATGCCCAATACCCTGGAGATGAGGGAGGGGGTCGCCCTGCCGCCCGCCCGATCGCTGAGTGTGTTCAGATATCAGGGTTTCCCCCCTCCGTCCGGAAAGTGCAAGAAGGGCTCCGGATCTGCAGGAAGTCTGCCAGGAAGAAGCCGGCGGCCGTCGAGGCGCCAAGGACAGCCATGTCTCGTTTTGCAGTGCAGGCGGGCATGTGTCGGGCCCGAAATGGCATACGATCATGTGTGGTCTAGCCCTTAATTGGCTGAGCGTTAGCGAAGCCCTTGCCGTGTTTGGGTGCGCTGAAAAGTGACTGGTCGTGCGTCTGTCTGTCTGTCTGTGAGTCTGTTTGTACTCACCAACGATTCTCAGCAACTACAGTGGCTATAGTTTCAAGATTTCGTATTTAACGTCGCCTTAGTACCCCCCAACACGAGTTTGTTTCAAATCGTTGTTTAGTATCGTTTGAAATATTCAAAACATATTTTTGAATCAGGTCATTAGCGTGGTTAGGTTGGCAGCGCGGCAGCGCTTACCAATTTCTCATACCTGCGGGTCCGCGGCTCTCAAATACGGGACTTAAGCAAATAAGCAAATAAAACGAAATAAAGAGTAGATGGGTTTGGAAATGAGATCGGCCTTAGTTTTTCAACATTCTAGAATGATTAAAACCATTTTGGAACACCAACACAGCGAAATATGGAAAATGGATTCGAAAATGATTTACGTGTTTCGTTCCCCTCTCCCCCCTCCCCTGTCAGAGGGGAATCATCTTCAGGTCAGTGCACTTTGACAAAGCTTTGTAAAAAGGATGTTTTTATTTTGACCTTTTGTATTGTGTGCATCTTCTTATTTCATTCTAGTGTCATCCTCTTTTTAAAATTTTCAAACTAGAGGAAATCAGGGAAATGCATAAATAACTTGTGTTGAAATTGGCAGGCATACTTAGTTTGGACTCGAGAAATTCATTCTATTGCAATGCTGCAAGCTGACAAGAGTCCAAAAGTACTAACATGAGTTTATTAATAAAATCAATATATGGTTGTGTATATTTAATCCTAATGGAGTTTGAATTGACATTGGTTTCAAAGAGACGACTCAGGTTTTGAGCGGTGAGTGAATTGGTGATTGGATTTAGTGAGACGATTCCTTTAACTTCACCGAAGTTAATGTAACTGGTACTACTCAGTAATGTTTACATGAGTAAGATAAATTATGTCGGTTCATTAAGCCTTGGGTAGCCTTGGCATTGGACTCTATGTGACGAATCACTGGATTTGACAATAATTTGTCCCCGTTAACTGGTTTAGATCAGCCTACCCTAAACTGACTCTCTTAATATTTACTGTGATAACATGTTCCAACCAATATTGTTTTATTCACTGGTTCACAATGAAAGAATAACAAAATGTTTCATAAATATAACTTATAAAATTGTGAGTTCATTAGTTAAGGAAAAAGAGGTATCGAATAGTGACCCAAGCATACGAGTAGCCAATTAAGCGATTCAATGTTGGCAATTGAATTTTACTCGACTGAGGGATTCGCTTTGGTGTGGCATCAGGGAATTGGTGACGACAGAGGGTGCTTCATGAAGACAAATAGGAACAATATACAGAAATTGAGTTTTAAGTATTGTATGTAGTTTGCAGTGTACTGGTCACAAAAACTACATTTATTTCAATGCCAATCCTACATTTTCATCTAGAGCTACGCAATTTGGGGCAAAACTTTCCAAGTTGAGATTTATGTATTTCCCTGTAGTTTTCAGTGCGCTGACCTCAATTTTGACATTTTAATTGTCCCCTAACCCAAAATTTAACCGATTTTTGGTTAAATTTTTTGAAATGAATTGTACAGTGATTCTTGCAGTTTTTTGAGTGCTGATAACGAAAATAACTCCCATTTTAACACCAGACCTATATTTTCATCCCATATTAGGTCATTTTGGACCAAAAATTTCAAGTCAAGTTTTATATTGTTTCCTGCAGTTTTTTGTGTGCTGAACTCGAAAATGACTTCCAAAATTTTCCCAGACTCACACTTACCCGAATTTTGACCAATTTTGGACCAAAATTTTTAAATCGAGTTTGACATTGATTCCAGCAGTTTTTGGTGTGCTGATAACGAAAATCACTTTCATTTCGACTCCAGACTTATATTCTCATCGCAAATTAGATCATTTTGGACCAAAATTTTCATTTTGAGTTTTACATTGTTTCCTGCAGTTTTTGGTGTGCTGAACTCAAAAATGACCTTCAAACTTTTCCCAGACTCATATTTCACCGAATTTTGACCAATTTTGGACCAAAATTTTTAAATCGAGTTTGACATTGATTCCAGCAGTTTTTGGTGTGCTGATAACGAAAATCACTTTCATTTCGACTCCAGACTTATATTCTCATCGCAAATTAGATCATTTTGGACCAAAATTTTCATTTTGAGTTTTACATTGTTTCCTGCAGTTTTTGGTGTGCTGAACTCAAAAATGACCTTCAAACTTTTCCCAGACTCATATTTCACCGAATTTTGACCAATTTTGGACCAAAATTTTTAAATCGAGTTTGACATTGATTCCAGCAGTTTTTGGTGTTCTGATGACGAAAATCACTTCCATTTGTACCCCTGGTCTAATGTTCACTGAATATGAGCCCATAAGATGGACATTTCGTCTAATCAAGCAAAGTCCAAAGTGCACAAAAAATGTCAATTCGCATCGCTCAGCCACACTACGCGCCCAGACTGAACGGCGCGTACCCCTAGTGGTAATGGTACGGCGGGTAGGCATCGCGCGCGCAGGCGTGCGTCGCGGGCTGGCCTACCCGACGGTCCGCAGGGGCTCGGTGGAGAGCGCCTCGGCGGCGGTGCCTCCGGCTTCGCCGTCTCTTGTTTCATCGGCCGGCCGACCGACGTCCTGTCAGGCCCGCTTTGGGTCCTCCGTGGCGTGGCGAGGCTGGTCGGGCTGCTTGGGTCGCTCGCCTCGCCCGGCCAGGGACTCTTCGCGTTGTTTTAGGGTTCCTATCGAGCGCCCCCCTCCCCCACCATTACGGGCCGGCCCGGGGTCCCGGGGTTCGCTATCGGCTCCCACATTAAGGATATCGAACGTGTCAGGCCTGCTAGCTGCGGCTCTGCAGGCTTGCCAACCCTTCGGCTTGCTCAAGAAACCCCAACAACTATGCCCGGTTTTCCTCTTTTCTTTTCATTTTTTTCCCCGCAGTGTCAGTTCGAGTCTTGTTGCTGGACGCGCCACGGCGTCCTGGCGGCCGGGCGGCGTGGGCCTGAGTGGAGGTGAAGTAGTGCGCGGGATGCGGATATTGGATTCGGGGCCGCCCTCTGTATCTTCTTCGAATTTCGGCCGCCCCGCTACACTGTGACGCCACTCCCATTCCCCAGTGTTATTTCGGCCGTGACTTTCCCATGAATTTCCGATGTGATTGACGGACGAATATGGCCGATGGTGCTCTTCCATCGAGGCCTGTCCCACGCCGATTACGTCCATGGGCTCGGACTGACGAACGGACGGACAGACAGACAGACGGACGGACACACACTGCAGTCGACGCTGGCTCGCCGGCACACTGGCTGGCCCTCCACTGTGCACGCGGCGCGCGTCCTTTTGGTTTTGACTTCCTCATTACGACGTGGTCTGAAAGGGGACCAGCCTCGTTGGAACGGACGGGCGGGCGGACGGACATGCAGACGGACGCACGGACGGGCGGGCGGACGGACATGCAGACGGACGCACGGACGGGCGGGCGGACGGACATGCAGACGGACGCACGGACGGGCGGGCGGACGGACATGCAGACGGACGCACGGACGGGCGGGCGGACGGACATGCAGACGGACGCACGGACGGGCGGGCGGACGGACATGCAGACGGACGCACGGACGGGCGGGCGGACGGACATGCAGACGGACGCACGGACGGGCGGGCGGACGGACATGCAGACGGACGCACGGACGGGCGGGCGGACGGACATGCAGACGGACGCACGGACGGGCGGGCGGACGGACATGCAGACGGACGCACGGACGGGCGGGCGGACGGACATGCAGACGGACGCACGGACGGGCGGGCGGACGGACATGCAGACGGACGCACGGACGGGCGGGCGGACGGACATGCAGACGGACGCACGGACGGGCGGGCGGACGGACATGCAGACGGACGCACGGACGGGCGGGCGGACGGACATGCAGACGGACGCACGGACGGGCGGGCGGACGGACATGCAGACGGACGCACGGACGGGCGGGCGGACGGACATGCAGACGGACGCACGGACGGGCGGGCGGACGGACATGCAGACGGACGCACGGACGGGCGGGCGGACGGACATGCAGACGGACGCACGGACGGGCGGGCGGACGGACATGCAGACGGACGCACGGACGGGCGGGCGGACGGACATGCAGACGGACGCACGGACGGGCGGGCGGACGGACATGCAGACGGACGCACGGACGGGCGGGCGGACGGACATGCAGACGGACGCACGGACGGGCGGGCGGACGGACATGCAGACGGACGCACGGACGGGCGGGCGGACGGACATGCAGACGGACGCACGGACGGGCGGGCGGACGGACATGCAGACGGACGCACGGACGGGCGGGCGGACGGACATGCAGACGGACGCACGGACGGGCGCGGCCGCACACACGCACGATTGCATGCCTTGTCTTTAGCCTTGCGTTTGACGTAACGGGGCTTCCCTTTGGTCTGTGTCTGTATGTGTGTGCGTGAGTGTGACTGTGTGCGTGTGTGTGTGTTATTGGCAGCCGGGTGCTCTCCGCGTGGACAGCAGCGGCACAGTGCCCGGGCACACATTTTGGTGCCCCCCCCCTTTTGCCCCAGTCCGCCCCTGCGTTACCGCAACCCGGACCCCCTCCCCCACTTCACCACCCATCAGTCTTCGCCTCACAGCAAGTCCCGCATGCGCGCGGCATCTGAACGCGAGAGGGGGCTGGCCGTGCCGGCTGGCCGCGCCGGGCCGGCGGTGGACGGACGGACGGGGGAGCGAAGCAGTCGATTTGCATTTTACTGACAGTGAAATACTGGCATCCAGGCGGCGCGGTTCACACGAAATAACCCCCTCTCCGAGGTGTTCATCGCAAATGGCCTCGTTTGCAAGCATTTGGACACCGCGCGGCGGGCCGCCACAGCGGTGCGTTCTCTGTTCGGCGACGGTCATTTTGCTGCTGCTTCCGCGGCGGGCGGACGCCCGACAACGTCGCGGCGTCTCTCTCGCACCCGCGGGCCGTGCCTCGGGGGTGCGAGAGAGAAGGCGCACATCAAAGTAGTGTCGGCGGTGATTGGCGCGGCACGGCGGGCAAATACCGCCACGGGCTGTGGGGACAGCCGCCGACTCCGAAGCGTCCTTCCGTCGCCCTGTCTCTCTCGCACCCCCACGGGACGCCCCACGAGTGCGAGAGAGACAGGGTGAGGCAGCGGAGTGCGGAGGGAACGCCACGCGCCGCACCGCCGCGGGGACCTCGCCGACGGAGACGGCGCAGACGACGGGGACCGTGAGCCTGACGTCCCCGACGTCCCTGACGAGCGGGGCGACTGTTTGCATGTGATCCGCTACATTAAGAGGCTCGTACCGCGCCTGCCTGCGCGCACCTGCGCAAACACCCCCAACTTGTGATGGACTTTTCGGGCAAATCTCTGTTCGCAATGGCAGCGGGCAGGGCGAGAGCCAAGCGAGACCGCTCCACGCCATGCACCATTCGTCGATGGCAGCGCGCCGCAGCGCGCGCCAAACTTGGCAGACTGCACTGTACCTGGCGGTTCGGCGCGGCGGCAACGCAGCACGGCGCACAGTGGGCCAGAAGACCGGAGGAAGCGGCCAAAATTGTGGACGCGTATTGAGCTCCAGAGCGCTCCAGAGTCGCTAAATGGGATTCGAACCGAGCATGTGACCCCACCAGTGGATTCCTCGCGCGGAAAGTAAATCCATTGTGGGGTCACACATTCGGTTCGAGTCCTGTTTAGCGACTCTGGAGCTCAAAACGTGTCCAAAATTTTAGCCGCCTCCGCCGGTCTTCTGGCCCACTGTGCTGTGCTGGCCTGCCAACTGCGCTCTGCGCGTCTGCTCGCCGATCTGGTTTCGTTTTGCCGCGTTTTTCACTCGTTTGGCTGTGGATGGCGCCTTCCCATCCCGGGCCGATGATTACCTGGAGCACGCCGTGGTAGGCCTGGAGCAGGAACAGGAGAAAACAAGCCTCTTTTTCTGTCTTCTCTTTTTATTAAAGACAGCAGCAGGCCGCTTGTAACGAACCCGCAGCATCCGACTGTGTGTCGCCACTTCGGCCGTCTCGGATTTCGCGTCGCGGGCCGCAGACAGCGCGCGTGGCGCGGGCGAGGGCACTGGTAATGATTCGCTCACCGCGTCGCCGCGTCGCGGTGTGCCCCGCGGCGCCTTTTATGACGCAACCGCCTCGACATATTTTGTTTCGACGCGCATCACGCTCCCCATTCGTCCTGAATCAATACGCCAGCCTATTTCCCCCGGGGTGTGAGGGAGGAGGAGGGGGAGGGGGAGGAGGACCTAGCTGGGGTCTAGCAGGAGTAGGAGTAGTCTCGTCGGCGGGGCCAGCCTGGTCGCCAGTCCGACTCCACCTGAAGGCGGGCGGGCTAGGCGGGCCTCGCCGTCTCGATTTGTTTCTGCCTGGTCACCCTCGCCCCCTCCCCCTTAACGACGCGATCCAGCAGTCTGAGGAGGAGGAATGGAATTGGGGGATGAAGCGTGAGAATGGGGTGGGAGGGGGGGGGGGCTTCGAGGGTTAGAGAGAGGGGGAGGGGGCCTCGGACACGGCGAGATGACGGAGCAGGCAAATTAGAAGGCGCGGCGTGACAGCCCGACTGGTACTGCACCTGCCACCGCGACAACGGCTTGGTGGTGGGGGGAGGGGGGTCGCCGCGACGGGGTCAAGTGCCCCTCGGGGACAGATTTTTCGGCTCGGCCGACAACGACGAGCTGATCCCGAGAAATAACGGTCCAGGCTCATTGCCTCGTGTGTGTGTGTGTGTGTGTGTGTGTGTGTGCGTGCGTGTGTGTGTGTGTGCGTGTGCGGTAAGTCGTCCCTCCCCTCTGCTCGTTATTGGTGGACGCGTCATCTCGGGGCTCGGGGGAGGCCCTGCCGCCTGCCTCCGCCGTTGCAGGGGAGGGGGTAATGCTCGGGAAGATTGAGTGAAACGCGAAGAACAAAAGGAGGGGCGGATCCAGGAAGGGTCCGGCCGGCCGGACGACGGCCGGCCATATCGGATTTCGGGCGGGCGCAAGCAGCGCCAGCAAGGTGCGCGCGTTCGCAGGGGTAGCGCCGACGCCTGGGCCCCGGCCGCCCCGGCCGCCCCGGGCTGCGGCACTGTGGGGCTGTGGGTGAAGGTGAGGACGGCCATCCGCATCTCAAGTACGTAATAAGGTGCCGCCAGCCCCGCCAGCCCGCCGGGCTTGCCGCAAAGCCCCGCCGAGGCCGCCGAGGCCGTGCCGCCATTGGAGGGGCGGTGCTGCGGTGCGCTGAGCCACGCCGTCGGTGCGTGCGGTGCGTGCGACGGCACTGCGGAATCAATGGGCGTGCCGACGGCGGGGCCCTCAAGGCGCCCCGCCCTGCCCGGCCCTGCCACCTGCACGAACGACACCGCCAAACAACGCAGGAACAGCGCGGAGGCCGCGCGGAGAGCACCAGCGCCACCACCGCGGCCACGACGGTCATCTTGGCGAGGGGCGCTCCGACGCAGCCCCGCCGCGCCACGCCGCGCCCGTTTGTATTCATCAGGGTCGACAGCTCGGCCGCCCGCGGGACGGCGTGGCGGCCGGTCTCAGCCCCCCGCCTCGCCCCCGCCTCGCCTCCCTGCAGGCCCCCGCGGCGGTGGGAGGGCGCGCCGCCAGTTAGAGGCTTCCTGGACTCCCCCTGGAACTCTCGGGCTGGGCCGGGCCGCTGGACTCCAGCCGCTGGAGGCTCCAGGCTCCGAGCCCGAGGCTCAGGGGCTCAGGGGCGGACTGGTCTCGCCCCGCCGAGCGCCCCGCCGAGCAACGGCCAATCCCCGGTCATTGACGGCGGCCGCTTCGAACACCACTTGGAATGAGTGTTTACGAGGGTGCATTATTTACGCGCACCGCGCTGATCCTAGCTGCCTACACTGCGAAACGCAGTACAGGCGCCTTGAAAAAGCCTGGTGATCAGAGCAGCCCGCCTTCGGTTGTGGGTACCAGGTTGTCGAGCTATCGCACAAACTTGATACCACAGCTAAGTAAGTTTTCCTTGTGTGCCAGACTAGCAGGCCTTTTCTTGCGGTGTGGCGGGGCATCTTGGCGGAGAAGCTTGCGGTGCTGGGCACAGCGGCGCAGCGGCGCACCACACACCTGCGTGGCTTTTTGGCGGCCGGAGGGCCAGACCGAGGGCCAGACCGAGGGCCGGACCCACGTCCACAGTGCGGACTCCACACGCCCCTTTTGTTCTTGCCACAATGCCTCCTGTCTTTTGTCTCGCTAAGCGTGTTTGTCTTGGCCGGGGCCGAGGCCGGTGTGGGGCCGGGCGGCCGGGACCGAGGAGGCCCGGACGGCCCGGGCCGAGGCCGCTGCTGAGCTGTTCTTGGCCGGGTTCGCGGCGTCTCTCACGACGACCACCTTCACCCCCAACGACCCAGCGCGACCCTCGCTGCCAGGGAGTTGTGTGTGTTGAATCTTACTTCCCTCTCAACTCTGAAGGGCTTCCTTTCGGATCTTAAACGTCCTTAAAATGTGCTGATCTTTGTTTTCGAGTGCTTTTTGCGTCTAATGGAAACGCCAAATGCTTTTTTCGTTGATTTTTTTTTGGTGTGCGTTTCTTTTAAGTACTTTGCATTCCGCAGTCGGTGCACCGCGGATCCATTTCGCTCGCCTAGGTTCTCCTCCGCAATTACCCTCCGGCGAGGGGCTCCTCCCCGCCCCGCCCCGCCTCGCCCCGCCCCGCGGTTCGGGAAGACGGTTGCCCATTGTTTTCCAGGCCGATGGCTCGGTCCATATAAAAGGAAGGTGCGGCGACCCGGCCGGGCCGCGGGGCGGGGCGGGGCGGGGCGCGTGGAGGAAGAAGTGAAGTGGGTATTAGGCGGAAGGCGCGCCGGATTTCCGGCGAACATTCGGCTGCCGTAAGGCAAGCCGGCAAGCCGCGAGGCTAGCCAACAGCAGACTGATTCCGAGAGTCGTTTTCGTCGCTCTGTCTCTCTCGCACCCATACGGGACGCCCCATGAGTGCGAGAGGGACAGAGCGACGAAAACGACTCTCGGAATCAGCCTGCAGGCGAGCCGAGAGGGCATCAGACGGTCCGAGAGGCAAGCCGGCGGGCAAGGCATGCAAGCCGAGGGATCGCATGTGCCGCCGCGGGGCGTATCTGCGAGTGCAGTGGCGTGGCAGTGGCGTGGCAGTGCTTTCCGAATGCACAGCCGCGGCCAAATTAAAAGGATTACGGCGGCGGACCGCCGCGCTGCCGCCGAGTCGAGCCGCGCGGCGCGCATCCGTAGGCCGTATACAGGGATATCGCCTCGGAGGCGCGCGGCGAAGCGCGGCGGGGTAAGCCTTAGTTATGCCAGTCGTATCTTCACATTCCGGGGCACCATATCCTCTGCGGTGCGCGGCGGCGCGGCGGCCCTACACCCGCACGCACCACGCCGCGCGCGCCACGCGTGCGTCCTGCCTGACCCGGCCCCGCGTGTCCTGGGAAGGGTTGGAGAGAGAGAGAGAGAGAGAGAGAGAGAGAGAGAGAGAGAGAGGGAGAGAGAGGGAGAGGGAGAGAGAGAGAGAGAGAGAGCGCTGCTTGGTCGGGATAACACGGCACGGCTTCTCCTCGCAATCTTGCCCCGTGATTTGAATCCGCGGCAACCCCCGCGGGGCCGCGGGCCGCGGCACGGAGGCCGGGGCGCCCCCCGCGGGGCCTGCGCGGAGGCGGGCTGCGATCGCGCGCCTCGGTGATGAGCGTCGCCTAAGTGACTCGCGCGCCGCGCCGCGTCCTGCCGAACCCGGCCGAACCCCTCGGGAGAAAACTGCCGTGCCACTCGCGACCTTCAAAACGGACGAAAATCGGGTCCGTTTGTTTTTCAATTCGAATCTTTCCCGCGCCCCACTGTGCCCACGCATTGCCTTATCACGCCCACTGGTGTTTTTCTTTGAAATCGTCGCCGAAGGACGGCCGGCCCGCGCCGTCGCTGCGCCATCCAATCAGGTTTATTATTCGAAAGGGAAACGGTCCTGAGGCGGTGGCGGTGGTGGCGGCGGGCGTGGCCCCGCAGAAGGACACAAGTTCAAGTAGAAGAAATGCAGAGAGAGATTGTTCCCTTGATTGCAACTGGATCCGCAGGGATCAGAAGGCGGGGTCTAGAAGGGATTCCTCCGCACTATTTTCTTTTCCTCGTTCGATTCTCGGAAAGCTCCACCTGTGTGTGTGTGTGTGTGTGTGTGTGTGTGTGTGTGTGTGTGTGTGTTTCCGTGCGTGTGTGTGTGTTTCCGTGCGTGTGGTTGTCGGTGTGAGCGTGCGCTCGGTACCCGCAGTGTCATTCGCTTCGATATCGTTCCCGACGGTCCCCGGTTCCCGTTTGGATCGGAGCCCCGGGGAGGTAGGCAGTGCGCTCGCTGGCGTGCGCCACGGGTTGCCTACACTGGCATTCGCAGGCGCCCGGCATGGCGGCGCGCAGCACCACGGCTGTTTCCAGGGTAGCCGGGGGGTTTTCCAGGGCTGCCGGGGTTTCCAGGGTCGCAAGGGTT
This sequence comes from Thrips palmi, assembly GCF_012932325.1. NCBI lineage: Eukaryota > Metazoa > Arthropoda > Insecta > Thysanoptera > Thripidae > Thrips > Thrips palmi. The sequence continues at coordinate 1,238,367 of NW_023144635.1, forward strand.
GCCGGCGGTGTCGAGGGAGGGCGTCGCGTCGAGACCCTTGTTCACGGAGACGGGGCTGTTTCCAGGGTAGCCGGGGTTTTCCAGGGCTGCCGGGGTTTCCAGGGTCGCAAGGGTTGCCGGCGGTGTCGAGGGAGGGCGTCGCGTCGAGACCCTTGTTCACGGAGACGGGGCTGTTTCCAGGGTAGCCGGGGGTTTTCCAGGGCTGCCGGGGTTTCCAGGGTCGCAAGGGTTGCCGGCGGTGTCGAGGGAGGGCGTCGCGCCGAGACCCTTGTTCACGGAGACGGGGCTGTTTCCAGGGTAGCCGGGGGGTTTTCCAGGGCTGCCGGGGTTTCCAGGGTCGCAAGGGTTGCCGGCGGTGTCGAGGGAGGGCGTCGCGTCGAGACCCTTGTTCACGGAGACGGGGGAATTAAAAGGAGTGGAGCATTCTCCGCCCCACCCCGCACAGGGCCGCGCAGGGCCGCGCGCCCCCCAGTAGTGCCCCCGAGTGGTGGCCCCGCCGAGGCCCCCGCCCCGTCTCCGGCGACGCAACTCGGGGGAGGAGATTGATAATTTGAATAGACAATCCATCGCTCGCGGGCAGAGAGCAGAGAGCGGGGCGGCCGAGGGGAAGGGGGAGGGTGGCGGCACGGCGGCGGCGTCTCCGGCCCCGCCGGCCTCCGCGCGCCAAGACACGGCCATCACTTACTCGTTGACGACGGAATCAAATGGATGAGTGTGTGCTTGAGCCGCACGGCCGGGGGGATATTGCCTGGGGGAGGCGGGCCTAGGCGGCGGGGCGCGGCGAAGATTGGCAACAGTTATTACTCGATACAGTGGCCGTCTCGTTAGGCCGCCCCGCCCCGCCGCTTCGAGACTCGGATCACGTCGCGCGCGTCTCGGAGGGGACGCGGCCCAGGAAGGGGTGCGCCGGAGAAATCAGTGTCTGGGGCGTCGCACAGTGGGCCAGAAGACCGGTGGAGGCGGCCAAACCTCTAGACGCGTTTTGAGCTCTAGAGTCACTAAGCAGGCCTCGAACCGAACGTGTGACCCCACCAATGGATTCCTCGAGAGCAATCCATTGGTGGGGTCACACGTTCGGTTCGAGTCCCATTTAGCGACTCTGGAGCTCAAAACGCGTCTCGAGTTTTGGCCGCCTCCACCGGTCTTCTGGCCCACTGTGCGTCGCACGGCGGGACGACGGCGGCCTTCTTTACGCAGGCGGGGCCGCGCATTTTTGCAGCGTCTGCTTCAGGATCAGCGCCCAGCGCCGCATTAGTCTTTCTTAAAAAGTTTGTCGGCGTGCATGGGTAAGGTCGCAGCCCCCGCCACGCCACGCCCTCGCTGCGACCGCTGACTGACGGATGAGACAAAGGGCCGCTCATCATAGATCGCAGCCACAACCAGTGGCGGCGCCCCAGTCCTTTGGTGAAATGGCCCTGCCCGCCTGGCCCGGCCGCGAACGGGGAGGGGGCAGGGGGAGGCGGGGGGCGGTCTAAACTTCATAATATGAGGCAAAGCTCTTCCGCTAATAACATTTTGCGCCTCGAGAATCACTTTGGTGCGGTCGTGCCCCACCCGGCCCCGCCCCGCCCCGCCCCGCCCCGCCTTGTTCCATCAGCGCCTGCCTGCCCTACTCCACACTGCGCAAAGGGTCAGGTCCGCTCAAAGTCCCCCCTCTCTCTCTCTCTCTCTCTCTCTCTCTCTCTCTCTCTCTCCTCTCTCTCTCTCTCTCTCTCTCTCTCTCTCTCTGCGATGTGGAGGCAGCGCAAAACTGTGGTGTGCGTTCGGAGCAGCCCCGCGCTGGCACGCCACTGCCACGCCACTGCCATTGCCACGCCATGCCACGCCAACGCACAGTGTACGGCACGGTGCCAATCATGGCGTGCGGCAGGCTACTCTTGTCCGGCGCTGCGACGGCCAGCGCCTGGACATGCCGTCTCGGCCGAGGCGAGGCGAGACCGATGTTACCACGGCCGCCACGACAGAATGACGTCATAGAGTGACATGGCCGCGTCCAGGCACTCTGCTTCCAGCGTGGGAGGCCTGGCGTCGGACAGGCTCGGTGTACACACACCGGGAAAGGGAGTGGGCACGGCCTCGCACTGCTTGTCGGAGACGAGATGGCTGACTGCTCGGCTACGGCTCCGGTATCGGCTTCCTCTCTCGCTCCTGCCTCCCGAAGTCGCCCCAGTTGCGAGTATCAGTTTTGACTTTGAGTGCACTCGGGACTCGGCGCGGCCCCCTCTGCAGTCGGGGCTGCCTAAGTGTCTCCCTCCCGTCAGTCTGGGGGAGCAGGGAACAGAGAGACGCCGGAGCCGAGAGGGGCGTGGGCACCGTGCGCCCGGCGTACCTGGAACACAGCAAGCTAGTCGGAGTGACGGAGTGACAGTCAGTCAGGGTGAATGGCGGCAAGTTAGTTACAACTTGCGCCTTTTGCGTGACTGTACCGCGCTCTGAGAGAGAGAGAGAGAGAGAGAGAAAGGAGAGAGAGAGAGAGAGAGAGAGGAGAGAGAGAGAGAAGGCGGGAGGGAAAGCGGCAATAACCTTGTTATCGTGAGGGCAACTTTCTTCTCTGGCGCTTAACGCGCTGCTCCGCTTGCCTCGGATGAAAAGAATGGGCCCCGGCGGGCCTCGAACCCGCGCCAGCGCGCGACACGCACCTTGTCCAGGAAGGGCCCAAAGTGGAGGGCAAACGAAGATGAGGGAGGTCTTATCTGTGCGGGGGGAACGGCAGACAGAGGGAGAAAAACCCTTCGCCGTCCTTAAGCAGGTCCTCGAACTTGCTGCGCCAAAGCCGCTCTCCAGGAAAGTGGCCTTTCCGATCTTAGCAGCGGGCCGAGTCGAGCCGGGCCAGAAGCCGGTGGAGGCGGCCAAAACTCTAGACGCGTTTTGAGCTCCAGAGTCGCTAAATGGGACTCGAACCGAACGTGTGACCCCACCAATGGATTCCTCGTTCGGAGAGCAATCCATTGGTGGGGTCACACGTTCGGTTCGAGCCCTGTTTAGCAACTCTGGAGCCCAAAACGCGTCTAGAGTTTTGGCCGCCTCCACCGGCTTCTGGCCCGCTGTGTCGAGCCAGGTCAGGCGGGGCCAGCCGAGGCAGGGCAAGCCGGGTACGTAGCAGGAAATGGAACCACCGCGGTCGTCCAGAATATTCGTACACCACTGCACTGTAAGAAATAAAAACTGGGAAGTGACGACGATACCTCTGGAATAAAAATGTTGCCGGAGGTTCTTTGTAAATTTACGAAGAATCGGGGCCTCAATTGTGAATTTCAGAGGATTATTTTTACAGTGTGGAGCGTTTGGACCTAAACCGGCGGGGTGAGTTTTCGTACTCAAGTTTGGTTGACAAGGGCCGTAAACGAGTGGCGGGACGGGGCGGGGCGGGGCGGCGCACTCGCGCCCTATCTTGCAGCTCGTCGGCGCGCATTGTCCCGCGGTGCGGCGACTTGCTTCTCTGGAAAGGTGAGCCGTGGAAAGAGCGGCGGTGCGCGTGTGTGGAACTCAAGGAGCCGCGCCTGCCGAGGCTGCCGAGCCGAGCCCCGTGTGTGACGCCGCGTGACGCGCGCAAGTTTTGTTTGCCAACTTGGCTCGGCTCGGCTGGGCACAGTGGGCCAGAAGCCGGTGGAGGCGGCCAACACTCTAGACGCGTTTTGAGCTCCAGAGTCGCTAAATGGGACTCGAACCGAACGTGTGACCCCACCAATGTATTCCTCGTTCGGAGAGCAACACATTGGTGGGGTCACACGTTCGGTTCGAGACCCATTTGGCGACTGTGGAGCTCAAAACGCGTCTAGAGTTTTGGCCGCCTCCACCGGCTTCTGGCCCACTGTGCTCGGCTCACTCGGCGCAGTGCCAGGGCAGCCAGGGCTTTTGGACGCGTCACGACGAAAGCTGGTTTATTAATGTGTGCCTGCCCCCGGCTGCCCCCGGCCCGGTGGCGCGGTCCACGCCGACAGCGGCGCACCGCACCGGCCGTGTGAATTCGCACACACGCAGCGCGCCCCAGGAAAGAGGGAGAGAGAGCGAAGTCCTGACTGTTTTTGTTTCCTTGTTGCAGATTTCTCCGACTTGCCCGGAGCCACGAGCTTGGAAGGTGAGTACCGCGCTCGCTGCCGGCATTCCTATGCAAATCGGGGGGCTAGGTGGCTAAGGCCGCCGCGGCGCCGCGCTGCGCAACTCGCTTGCAGTGGCGTGCCCGTCTCTGCGCGCCGGTCGCACGCCGGACTCACAGCCTCGCCTCGCCGAGAAGAGAGAGAGAGAGGCGGCCGGGAGGGGCCGGGCGGCCAAAGCGCGGCGGCGGCGGTGCAATGCGGGTACTACGCCGCCGGCCCCGCCAGCCCCGCCGGCCCCGCCAGCACTGGCAAATAAACGGGGATTAACAAAGTTTTAAGGGAGCAGGGGCAAGGACACGGGGCCATCGCCACCTCGTCTCCTCCGGCAAGGCCTTCGGCGGCCGCACGGCCTCCAGCACGGCCTCCACGGCCTCCAGCACGGCCTCCACCGCGGCACGCCACGCCACAGTGGGAGGGATCCTTAACTTACCTCACAACGGCATCATAACGTTATCGTACGAGTTAAAGTTATGACCCTTAACTTCTAAATTCTTTTCAAAAGGATAAGTTATTTTTCTTGTGTCTCGAATTTGTGTGGAGATACTTTTGGAAGTACTTGCAAAAGTCCGTACCCTTAACCTTTAGCGAACATTGTCTTATGTTACGTTATGAAAGCAGTGTTAGTTACATGTTAAGTTAAGTTAAGGATCCCTGCACAGTGGGCCAAAATACCGGACGAGTTTTGAGTGGCAGAGTCGCTAAATGGGACACGACCCGAACGTGTGACCCCATCAATGGATTGCTCTCCGAACGAGGAATCCATTGGTGGGGTCACAAGTCCTGTTAAGCGACTCTGGAGCTCTAAACGCGTCTGGAATTTTCGAGGGGGCAAAAACTCGGGATTTTCGTGTACACATGATTCGGAAAACGCAATGATTGCGCATGGTTTTAATTGATTTCATGGCTGATTTTGCCTTATTTCGCGACGCACCAGGGTGATGTTGAGCGTGATTGCGTGTGATTGTGTTCGGAAAGAAATGATTTCGGACTGATTTGGCCTGGTTTCGTGTGATTCTGCCTAGTTTCGGTCGATTTTAGTGATTTTGGCTGATTTCGGATTGCTTGATTTCGCGTGATTCTAAATGATTCGCGTTTGATTTCGGGGGCCGTGTACACATGATTGCGCGAGTTTTTGCCCCCTCGGGAATTTTGGCCGCTTGCACTGGTCCTCAGGCGCACTGTGCACGGTGCGCGTCCGGGCGCGGCGTTGCCATGGCGACGACGTGCCACACCGGGGGGCCGAGGCCAGGGATCACGCCGCTAAAGGTGTTTCGCCGCACCGGCCTCATCTTGTTTGTTCGTTTTATAATACGCTCCAGCGGCTGAGAATAGGCCCGGCCAGAATGCAAAGTAGTGTAGTGGCGGCGGTGCGACGGCCATTTTACCACCACAGTCCCTCCAGCGCCAAGTCAGAAAGGGGGTGGGGGAGGGGTTGTAATTATAATTGTTGTTGGCTCCCAAACAAAGTCCCGGAGCAAGGCAGGCCGGGCGGGGCTGGCAAGGTGATCGCGCCTGGTCCAGTAATTAACCTAAGCAAGCCGGCGACCCACCGCAAGCGGCGTAGCCCGCAGCCCCAGCCGCGCCCGCATCGCGCATAGCGGCACCGCACAGTGGGCCAGAAGCCGGTGGAGGCGGCCAAAATTCCTGACGCATTTTGAGCTCCAGAAACGCTAAATGGGACTCAAACCGAGCGTAAGACCCCACCAATGGATTCCTCGTTCGGAGAACAATCCATTGGTGGGGTCACACGTTCGATTCGAGTCTCATTTAGCGACTCTGGAGCTCAAAACGCGTCTAGAATTTTGGCCGCCTGCACCCGTTTCTGGCCCACTGTGCACCGGGGCCCTCGCGCGGAGGCGTGCCTCGGCTCAACGACTACTTGCGCGTACCGCGTGCGTGCGAGTTTCACTCCAAAGTTGCTGTTTGACCAACCGACGTGCCCACAGCGGTGTGGTGGTGCTGCATATAAGTAGGCCGAAATCCGAGCTGAAATGCCGCGATGCACCCAGTGAAGGAAGACCTCTTACAACCTCTAGTACGACATTTTCAAAACTTTTTTCCTGGAAGTCTCGTTTTGAATCGACAATCCCTGATGTGAAGGGCTAAAGGACTGAAGCCCAAAATTTCACTGTCGCATGAAAGAATCTCCCGAAAGTAGACTTTTGGAACGTGTCGCGGTGAGAGGGTGGTCACACGTGTCCAGACTGACGAGTCGCCGCAATGTCCGGGGCGGCGGTGTGGCGGTGCCGTTCGTTTCCCGCCAGCTTTGTTGTTGTTGTTGTGTTTTGTTGTTTTTCTCGCACCCCACTTCCTGTGCGACTGTGCTGTTCTTGCAACACTTGACATTGGAAATCGAACCCGTCCTCCGCGCCGGGGAAGGGAGAGGGACAACCACCTTGCCCCACCCCCACACCATGTCCTCTCTCTCTCTCTCTCTCTCTCTCTCTCTCTCTCTCTCTCTCTCTCTCTCTCTCTCTCTCTCTCTCTCTCTCCCCGCCGTTCTCTGCTGTCCCTCTCCCACTCATTAACCTGCCTCCCCCCTGCCATCCTATCGGCCCTTTAATATTGCCCCGGGCCCCGGGCCAGCCTGGGCCCTGCGGGGATTCAGGTGATCCCCTCAGCCCCCTCCCCCGTCCTTTTCTATCTCAGCAGCGCGGCGCCGGCTGGCGACTCCTTGATCATTTTCACGACCTTTCCAATAAATCCTCCAATATTGTGGATGGGAATCAATCGGCGCCCGGAGCTCCCCGCCCCGCCACTCTAAGCGGAAAAGACGAACCATGCCCTGCTCTACTGCTCCTCTTAATTTATTCCCTCATCGCGAAGCTGCGCGCCCGCGGGGGAGGGAAAGGGGGGGAAAAATATCGGATTGTTTCCTGTTTCCCAGGGTTGTTGTCGAAGGGCGGGTCCAGAGACGGGTCCAGCGGGTGGCGATGCCTGTGGGCGAAGTGCGACTTTTTGCCTACCTTCCAGGCAGTCCGTGTCGCGCTATGGCGTGCTGTGCTGTCCGCGAGGAAACTGACGACGACGGTGACGCCGCCCTCCGCCACGTCGAAAGGCCACTCGATGCCCGACGCACAAGTTTGCGCGCCGCTGGAGTGCGCGGCGAGGCGGCCGGAGAGGCACTCGGGCCGCTCCAGCAGCCAGGCTCCAGCAACAGCAGCCCGTTCCAGCCCGGCACAGCCCGG
>NW_023144635.1:1248151-1258151 GCF_012932325.1 Thrips palmi
CCAGCGGTATGAATTGATTATGAGACGAAGGCGAATCGGGGGTGGCGGCCTGGCCCGGTCTGGCCCGGTCTGGCTGCAGCCTGGCTGGCGGGGCTCGGAATGGAGTTCCGGCTTCGTTAAGCCTCTCCGTGTGTCTCTTTCACGCACACGCGCACTCTACTTTAACTTTACATTACCATTCTCCGCAATGCGTTTGGCGGCGCGGCCCTACTCTACCGTCCTCCATCACAAGCTCATCCCTTTCACGGTCGCACACACACACACAGAGACAGACACAGACACGCACACACACACACAGAGAGAGAGAGAGAGAGAGAGAGAGAGAGAGAGACACACACAGACGCTGAGCGCAGTGCGACGTGGCGTGCAACATTGAAGCGAGGCCTGTGTAACCGCGACCCTCCCCCCCCCCCCCCCCCCCCCCCCCCCCCCCGCTGTCCGCGCGGACTCCGGCGGACTCGGCGCGCCGCGCCTTCTTCGTACTCGCGTCTCGTCTCCCTCTGGCCGGGTTATTTTTGTAATGTCCCGCGTGTTCGTTTTCATTTGACCTCCGCCCTGTTTTTCCCCCTTTTTTTCCCCTGTCCTTTATGTGCGGCGTGGAAGCGAACGTGTTTTTAGGCGTGCCGGTGTGTGAGAGGGAGCCTGCGTGCGTGCGTGCGTGTGTGTGTGTGTGTGTGTGTAGGTGTGTGTGTGTGTGTGTGTGTGTGTGTGTGAGCGTGAACGTGTGAGCGTGAACGTGTGAGCGTGTCGAGTGTGCGCGCGCATGTGAGATGGGGCAGGTTGAACCCGCCGGCCGGCCTGCCTGCCCGGGCCTAACCAAACCCTATCACCGAAGCCGCCCGCCGCCCGCTTGCCCGTCTGGAGGGAGGGTAAGGTCTGTTAGTTGACATGCCTCCGTAATAGGGTCCGTGGTCACTACGGAGACCGTGGAGACTGTGCGCCGCTACCGCGGCCTGGAGGACGGGGAGCTTGATGGGGCCGGGGAGGGAGCGGGTAATAACGTGGAAGTCATAGCGAGGAATTGAGTCCACCCCCAGGCCCCATCGGCGGTCCGCTCGGCGCCGTGGCCGGGCCGATGGCTGGGCCGATGGCTGGGCCGTGCTGGACCTAATCCCACCTAAATTAGCGGCCCAAAGGTGCATTCGCCATCGACGAGACACCCCGCCCTGCCGGCCCGGCCCGGCCGGGGTGTGGGCCGGACGGCCGCGCGGCCCCATGTGCCCCATAATCCAGGTGAACACGGCGCCGCGTGCAGTTTACGGACAGGTGGATGGAGCCATCGGGGGACATGTGGCGGGGCGGGGCGGGGCGGCCTCGGTGTGTGGACACTACTCGACATGCCCGTTGGCCGGGCCTGGCCGGGTTGACTCAGGCAGGAGGCACCCGTACGCGGGTGTTTAACTTGGACCGTCTTTGCCGGGGACCAACTCACTGCTCCAGGCTCACATCCGCTTGTCCTTGTCCGGCTTTCACCGGGCTTTCACCGGGCTTTCACCGGGCCTTCACCGGGCCTTCACCGGGCTTTCACCGGGCTTTCACCGGGCCTTCACCGGGCCTTCACCGGGCCTTCACCGGGCTTTCACTGGCTTTCACTGGGCCTTTCGCTGGTCTTTTGCTGAGCTTCAGCTTTCGTTGGACTAGCACGTGCTTCCGCTGTGCTCTTGCTGTGCTCTCGCTGATGTGGTCTTTCGCTGAGCTATCGTTGGGCTTTCCCGGGGCTTTCATCAGAGCTTTCCATGCCGTCATTAGCGCCCACGGCGCAAAAAAGGCGGGGCGGCCCGCAAAAAGAGGGCCTGGCGGCCGTTGATGTGTGTAGCGGTGTAGCGGCCGCCCTTTTTCCCGCCAAAACCGCACGAGGCAGGTACGCGAGACTTAATGGCCACTCACTTTCCAGAATAATTATTATATTCTCCGCAGCGCCGACCGACCGGCTGTAGGGCCAGGGCCAGCCATGGCCAGCCACGGGCCTTCAATGGATTTGTTGGGAGGCTTTCAGTCGCCGGAACTAGCCCAGCGCAAGGCGGGGCCGCAGCCGGCTCGGCCAGGCGGCACTATCCGGCCGAAAGCTACCCTGCTATACGCGGGATTAACTCGCCAACTTTCTTAATTATAAGTCCCGCGCTCTCACTCGCGCTCACGGCCCGGCCGGCTCTCATTGGCCCCCCTGTGCGTGCGTGTGTCTGTGTGTGTGCGTGCGTGCGCGCGTGTGTGTGTGTGTGCGTGCGTGCGTGTGTGTGTGTGTGTGTGTACATGCCCCTTCCCCCGAGCTTTTCTCTAACTCTACGCTCGCAGGCGGCTTTCCTGGCCAAGGTAAAACTGTTTGTCGACCCCTTCCCCCCCCCCCTCTCCTCAGCTCCACCAACAACGCCGCGCTGGCAGAGCTAGCTCTGCGGCTGAGTGTGTGGGCGAGGAGCGCGCCGCAAATGTGTGCAAATGATTTTGTTTGAGTAGTGCACCGGGGACCCAATCCCTGCGATTGAGTTGGGCCCACCCCGCCCCGCCCCACCCCGCCCCGCCCCGCCCCGCCCCGCCCCGCATGCAGAGCCAGGCCGGGCGGGCCGCTCCCGCTGGGTTTTACTGGTAATGAAATGACGAAACTGCGAAACGACAACCAACGTGGTGGCGGCACTTGGCGCGCAGTGCTGCACTGCTGCTGCGATTGAAAGCGAAACTGCAGCGCCGTTGCCTCGGTTAATCACCGCCAGGGTGCGCTGCCCGCGCTGCCGGCGCCGCGGTCGTCGCGTAAAACGCAGTGCGCAGTGTTGGCGCACCTGCCGGCCACCGGGTCCACTACAACGACCCCCTTGATGGCACGAGTTATTCTTCAGCGCCGCGGTTTATCCCGCAGAGAACGACGGGATGGCGACGACGACGACGGCGTGCTGTGGCGAAGCCACGCAGTCGTATACCAAAAAAAATGCATTTTTTTCGCAAAAGAAAACGAGGCCAACAACAAGAACAGCGAAAAACGGCAATAACAAGAAACGCATTGAAGTAATTGGCACGCGGGTCCACATTTCTGCCCTTTTCCATGGCCGTCCTTGCATTTGGCTCATTACCAGTGATGCGGGGTCCACGAGGGCGAGCGGGCCGAGGCCATGTCACGCCATCCCATTTCATATCGCCACCCGCCGCGGCGCCGCGCGTCACATGCGACCGTTTTCAATGAGGCTTTTGTTTCCGACGCGCCGCGCCATGCCACGCCGCGCCGTGCCGCAGCACGCGCGTGCCACGCTTCGGGGCGCCCACTGTTCGGCCGGCCATTGTGCGGTGCAGCAGTCACGGCGCATCTCTGAAGGCTCGCCGTCTGCGGCCGGCGTGTCAACTTGTTTTTGTCATTGACGGCGACCTCGTGTTGTCGTTGTTTTTCGCTGCCATTGGCAGCTTCGAGTAGTGCCGTCACGTGTCCGCTCGACGTGTCCGCGCACATCGAGGGGCCACCGTGCCCCAAATCCGCGCGCGCTCATGATTAGATTAAATGACGGCACGAGGTCGTCGTCGTGGTGCTCGCCATCGTCATCGTACTGTTGCTCGTCATCGTCGTGGCGCTCGCCGTCGTCGTGGTGCTCGTCTTCGTCGTGGTGCTCGTCTTCGTGGTGCTCGCCGTCGTCGTCTAGTGCTCGTCGTCGTCGTCGTAGTGCTTGCCGTCGTCCTGGTGCTCTTCATCGTCGTGGTGCTTACCGTCGTCATTGTCCTGCTGATCGTCATCGTCGTGGTGCTCGCCGTCCTTGTGGTGCTCGCCGTCGTCGTCGTGGTCCCCACCGTCGCGCTAAAGGCCGCCGACGACGACGCCGAGGAGAAGAAGACGCGTAATTGAGCGCTGCGGCTGACGCGCATAACGCGCCGGTGATAAGTGACACTCATTTGGCGGTAAGAACTATCGGAGCACGCCGTCGACGAGAGGCCGCCGCCGACGCCACCGAGGCCGCGCCCCGCCGCGCCCCGCCGCGCACTCCATCATCCGTTTAATGATTCGCAATGGTGTTGAAGGCTGTGTGGCAATGGATGTGCCGCGCGCTGCTCGGCGCTGCGCTGTCGGCTTTTTCACGCGCCCCTTTTTCTCTTTCCCGCTCACTATGCTCATAGACGAGCACCCCCTCCCCTCCCCTCCCCTCGGCCGTTCGCCCCCGCGGCTCAAAAAGCGGCGGCAGCGAGACCCGCACCAAAGCGGCTGGAAAAAAAAATAGAGCGTCGCTTGTCTGTCAATAAATACCCTTTGGCTGATGACTCATCGCCAAAACTGCTCATCCGGCAGGGAAAAAAAGGGGGCAAGAGGAAAAAAACATAGAATGGCCGCGGGCACACATGTGTAGTGAAATAGAAGCATCATGGAAGGAGTGTGTGGTGGTGGATTTGGCTGTGTGTGTGTGTGTGTGTGTGCACCCGCGCGCGCAAACCACTTGGACGTATTGCGAGCGCTGTGTGTGCTTAGTGCATTTCTTTCCAAAGCGGGGAGGGAGAGTGCGCTCTGCTTTTCGTTGTCTCGTCATCCCGACATGCCGACTCAGATGCGCGTCCCGTCCGTCTCTCTCTCTCTCTCTCTCTCTCTCTCTCTCTCTCTCTCTCTCTCTCTCTCTCTCTCTCTCTCTCTCTCTCTCTCTCTCTCTCTCTCTCTCTCTCTGTTTCGCGTGCGTGGGTGCGTGTCTGTGTCTGGCTGGCCCGTCGTTTCGGCGGCGTGCCCTTCCTCGCCGCCGCAATGAGCTCTTTGAACAAGTACTCCCACTTCCACGGCGCCATTGTTGCACCGCCATGCCGCGTGCTTTTGCAGTGCAGTGCCATAGCAGTGCCGAGTCGACGCCACGCCAGCCCGAGGGTTTGCAGTGTGGGTCCGGATCTCCACATCGGCCTCGCGGAAGCAGTGTGCTGTAGCAGGAGGTATCTCCCTGCAGGGTGGCTGAGGCGGATCCAGAAACTCGTTCAGGGGAGGGGAGGATGTTGTAGCAAAAGTTGCTCCCTTACAGGGGCAGAGTGTGACTCTTGCCTACCTTTCAGGTGCCTTTACGGGGGTCCGTCGCCCCCCTCTGGATCCGCCCCTGCTGGCTGACGGGCCGGGCGGCGCCGGCAGTTAGCAGTGTCCGCCCCGCGGGACGCATTTGGCGGCGCCGTGCCGCCCAGCCGGGCCGTCCGGACGACGGAGGCTCGCCGAAGACGCGCCGACGGCCGGCCGGTCTGGCGGTCGGACGGACGGGCGAAGGGACCGGGGCGCGATGTACAGCAGCACTGCGAGCGGAGCCGAGATGGCCGAGATGGAGTGCCGCGTGGGGGAAGTGGCACCGGCGGCAGCTCTGGCGGCACTGCTTGGAGAGGAGAGAAGACGCTCGGGAAAAAATATCGCCGCTGCAGTGCGTGTGCTTTATTCTCCCTTTCACCGCGACCTTTCCCCTCTTTCCCCCTTCCCCGCCCGTCCTGGACCCGCCCCTGCCGTCCGCAGCGTCCCCTCGGTAATAGGTTCGCGGCGATACCATCTTGTGTTCACAAGGGCTGCCCGGCCCGCCCGGCCGGCGTGTCATGCATAGGTTAAAGTGGGACAGCGCTGCCTGCCTCGGGCCTCTGTCTCTCTCGCACTCGCGGGGCGACCTGTGTGGGTGCGAGAGAGACAGAGCGACGAGAACAACGACGGCCGGGATGAGTGTGGCTGCAGTCACGATGCGGGCAGGCAGGCCGTTGGAGGCGCTGCGCTGCTGCGCTTGCGCCGCCCGGCCCGGTGAGGCGCCGTCAAACTTGCTTTGCTTCCCGGCACAAATTAAACTTCCGGCCGCTGCGCTGCTGCATCCGGCCTCAACCGGAAGTCTCGTGGGTGTTTCATTACCGGCAAACGAGGCGGCCGAGCCGAGCTGGCAGCACGCTGGCAGCACGCTGGCAGCACGCTGGCAGCACGCTGGCAGCACGCTGGCAGCACGCTGGCAGCACGCTGGCAGCACGCTGGCAGCACGCTGGCAGCACGCTGGCAGCACGCTGGCAGCACGCTGGCAGCACGCTGGCAGCACGCTGGCAGCACGCCGAGGAAGGGATGGCCTGGCCTGGCCTGGCCTTGCCCAGGGAGGGGAGCCGGAGCCGGTCTTCGAGCGACGCAACGCACCTAAGACTTCCAAAGGGTTGGACCTGAGCCCTCTGCCAACCGGACCAGCCTTGGCCGGCGGGCAGGCAGGGCTGGCAGTCCGGCAGGCAGCCCGGCAGGCAGGCAGGTGGGCTTCAAAGGACGTGTGTGCGGTGAGGGACTGTGGCGAACGGAGGGGGCAAGGACCACGGCCGCCACCGCGGCCCAGCCCACCACTTGAGCCCCACCTCGACCCGCCACGCCTCGCCACGCCCCAGCCAGCCGGACGACCAGAGAGGAGAGATGTGTCGCGGGATAACGCGAATGGATACGAGGTGAAAGAGAGAGGGAGCGAGAGGTTTCTGACAAAGGAGCCGGGCCTTGTGTTTCTGGCAAAGTAATGACTCGGCGAAAGACAAGCTAGCCGAGGCTGGCCGAGGTGAAAGCCAGCATTTTTTCTTTACCCCCCCCCCTCTCTCTCTCTCTCTCTCTCTCTCTCTCTCTCTCTTCATGCAGAAGGGAAGGGTATGTAGAGAGAGAGGGACGGACAGAGAGAGGGGGAGGAATAAGAACGTTAGGAGGGCTCTCTCTGGTTTCGTCCTCGATTTCCAGGAGCGGGCGTGGGTGGCGTGACACCCCTGATTCGCATTGTGACACGCGCGTCAGCGTGAGATATTCCCCTTCTTGGCCACCCCGCCCTGCCCCGCCCTGCCCCGCCCCGCCCCGCCCCGCCCTGCCCCGCCCTGCCCTGCGCGTCCTCCGTCCTCAAGATACATCTGACACAATGACACAACACGGCTCCTGATACGCGTCACTGCCGGAAACAAACTTTGCGTCATTTGTCACGAGCCTTCCCGTCCTCCGCGGCTCTCCGGCGCCCAACTTGATAATCGCGCTGCTCCTGATGAGGGCCGTGCGCACCGCACGCCACGCCGCGCCACGCCGGGCCCAACAAGTAGTGCAACTTGGCGGCGGCCCGCCGCGGCGGTCGCCCTCCCTCTCCACGCCGAAATGAAATGAAAATACAGACGCAACCTCTTCGGCGGATTCGCTCAAACTTCTGTGACTCGCAGCCCCGCAGCTGCACGCCGCGGCTCTGGCTGCCCCCCGCGAGGCTGTCGGGGCTGGCGAGCCCGCCCGCGGAGAAGCCCCGCCAAGCGGCGCGCAGCGCGGCAGAGTCGCCCCGTCTCTCTCGCACTCACCACCGCACCACTGCGAGAGAGACAGAGCGGCACAAACGACTCTCGGAATCAGTCTGCAGAGCAGCGCAGCGCCCCAAGCAAAGCGGGAGTTGAGCCGCGGGGAGTGGAAATTGAAAACTTGCCGACGCGCTTCGCTTGTGAGCGCGGAACGCGGTGGGGCGGGGCGGGGCGGGGCGGGGCGTGGCGGGGCGTGGCGGGGCGTGGCGGGGCGGGGCGGGGCGGGGCGGGGCGGGGCGGGGCGGGGCGGAGAAGGCCGCGTTCCGGACCGGGCCGCGAATTGGGTTGAGGGAGGAGTTTTGTTTCGAAGGACAGGGATCATGTTGAGACCCAGCCGCCACTTCTCAGTTTCGGGAACAAAACAGAAACGGGACACAAAAAAAAATCGAATCAGTAAATTGGACGAAGACTGAAACCAAAAAGATAAAAGTGTCTTACGGGCTCGTGAACTTGGTATGAATGTAGACTAGTGCAAAAACAACAATGAATTGGATTGCAGTGCATTTTGAAATTGGGCTTGCGTGAACGGGGACGCGGTGACGCGGACGCGTAATGAATCGGTGGCCATCCCCCAAACCCCACCCCCACCTCCCGGCCGCCCTGGACGTTGACAAGCCGACAGCTGAGCGGGGCCAAGCCGGCCAAGCGGGGTGGGGCCCAACAATCGCCTTGTCATTTTCACACATTCTTCTGGGCATCAAGCTCCGAGTGCCCTCCTGGCTGAAACAAAAGGGCTCTGCTGGCCGAGGCCGCCCCGCCCCGCCCCGCCCCACCCCGCCCCGCCCCACCCCACCCCGCCCCGCCCCGCCCCACCCCGCCCCGCACAAGGCCCCCCTCTGTGATCCTCTCCCCCGCCTGCTGGAAGAGCTGGATGGCCCTTCAAATACTCTCCCCGGATATTTGTGTCGATCGGAAACGAAAACACACACACACACAGAGAGAGAGAGAGAGTGAGAGAGAGAGAGAGAGAGAGAGAGAGAGAGAGAGAGAGAGAGACTCGCGCGTGTATCGAATGACCCCGAGTTGTTGCTGGTGGCGCTCCTCCCCGCGAGCCGCGCGCGCAGTTTGACACTTTGGGCTGCTTTTGGCGCAGTCCGTTGCCCCGCACCGCCGCGGCCTGCCCGGGCCTGCCGCCGCTTCCTCTCCGTTTGATGTGACTCGGCACTGTAAAGCCATGGTAATGCAACCGAACAATAAATCGGAATTTAGCCCCGCGCCGCTCGTCTTGCCCGGGGCACTTAGGCCCCCGTAGCCAGCCAGCCAGAGCCCTCCCTTCTGGCACGCTGTCCTGTGCCGCCTGCCTTTTTTTTTTATCAGACAAGATTTATTCATATTTTTTTCACGTTTACTGTTCTTTCTCTGTTCTTTTGTGCTTTTCGTTTTTCTCGCGTAGGCGAACGCCTCCCCGGTCCCTGGAAGCGCCCCGGTCCTAAGCGACCAGTGTAGTGGTCTGGTCCGCGCAGCTCGGCGCAGCTCGGCGCAGCTCGGCGCAGCTCGGCGCAGCTCGGCGCAGCTCGGCGCAGCTGCGTGCAACAGTGCAGACGGACCAGTGCCCTGCCGGCGCTTGCTGGAGCTTCCTGGAGCTTGCTGGAGCAGACAGCAGACGGCATGGAGGTTTAGCCGGGGATTGGGACTGGCTGCTCCAGGCCCCGCTCCAGGCGCACTGAGTGAGGTGCTGGAGTCTGGGGCGCTGGCGGGGCTGTTGGCGTGGCACGCGGCACGCGGCGGGGACTCGAGTTAAGTCATCAGGAGGCGTGTAGCGGGGACCGTGAACGCGTTGCCGGGACAAGTTTGCGCTCTTTGGAGGCCGGACGGGCAATGAGGCTCCTTCCGAAAAGCGCTGACGCCACTGACGCGCTGTCTGTCTGTCTGTCTGTCTGTCTGTCCGTCCGTCCGTCCGCTCGCCCGTCCCCGGAGACGTCCCAGGGAACGTGTTCTATTGCCTCCGACTGCACTTTTCTATAGGCTTATTCCGTGAATGGGCTGTGCCGCCTTCACCTTCACCTCCATCCCCTCTGCCGCTCGCTGTGCCGCCGTGGCGCCACAGTGGGCCAGAAGACCGGTGGGGGCGGCCAAAACTCGAGACGCGTTTTGAGCTCCAGAGTCGCTAAATGGGACTCGAACCAAACGTGTGACCCCACCAACGGATTGCTCTTCGAACGAGGAATCCATTGGTGGGGTCACACGCTCAGTTCGAGTCCTGTTCAGCGACTCTGGAGCTCAATACGCGTCTCGAGTTTTGGCCGCCCCCACCGGTCTTCTGGCCCACCATGGCGCGCCACCTCGGCGAAAACGCGCCGCTCCGCGCCCTCCGCGGGGCGGGGAAGCAGGAAATATTGCGTTCTGTTGATGGCGAACGATTTGTAAGAAGCGAGACGTGTGAAGGAAAGAAATGTCAAGTCGAAAAAATGAGCGCGCTCACTCACACGCGCGCGCCTACATGTACACGCACGCGGCACGCGCGCGCACCTGGCGTGCTCGGCCCGGCGTCGCGGATGTTCGCTCCATGGCGGCACCATTCCGGAGAGGGGAACCAATCATTTCTAACCACCTTTTTTTAAATGTCTGTTTCAGGTAAGGCGTCACCGTCTGCAGCAAAACTATTGGGGATGATTTGCCGACTCTGGTAAGCGACGTAGCGAAACCAGTTGCCAGGCAACCAACAACCAATGGGTGTGGCGTCCTCTTCTTTCTCCTTCCATCTCTCTCACGTTCACTCTCTCCTACCCTGTCTCCTTTCTTCTTCTTCTTCTTCTTCTTCTTC